>NW_024080650.1:886914-997720 GCF_003009895.1 Hyaena hyaena | reverse complement strand
AAAGGATCCTGGTTGCTCCACAAAACGGCAGAGGTTCATCTCCCCCCCACCCCCACCCCCGCACTCCTTAGTAACAAGCCTCTAGTATTTACCTGGGCACATCATCTATTTGAATAAAGACATAAGGCCATGCGGCTAACTTCTGGCTCATGTGATAGAAGCAGAAATGAAGTGTGCAATTTAAGGAATTATCCTTAAAAGATGGGGAGATGGCCTGCTTTGTTCCTTCCTCTATCTTGCTTCCTGGAATACAGATATAACGGCTGGCATTCAAGCAACCATTTTAGACCATAAGTGGAAGCGGTCCATTGAAGACAGAAAAGCAAAAACTTTAAAAGGTTTCTTCTAGTTTCATGATTGTGCAGGTACCACATCCGCCTTGGATGCCAACACTTACCTGAGGGAGAAGGACATACACTTCTATTTTATTTAAACCTCTATTAATTATAATTTTCTGCATTTTAGCCAAACCTTGTCTTCATTTAAAAAAAAATCATGCTTACATGGATGGACCTTGAGGGTGTTATGCTGAGCGAAATAAGTCAGGCAGAGAAGGACAAATATCATATGTTTGCATGTATAGGAGGATTAGGAGGAACTTAACGGAGGACCGTGGGGGAGAAGAAGGGGGGAAATAGTGGGGGAGAGGGAGAGAGGCAAACCATGAGAGACTCTTGAATGCTGAGACTAAACTGAGGGCTGATGGGGGTGGGGGGGAGGAGGGGGAAGGAGGGGGGAGATGGGCACGGAGGAGGGCACTTGTGGGGATGAGCACTGGGTGTTATATGGAAACCAACTTGACAATAAACTACTTGTAAAAAAAAAAAAAAAAAGCATACTTATTTATTCCAGAACAAAAGTTCCAAATTATCCACATTTTGTGAAGAGCAACACCATTAAGCCATGAAATAAATCTATTTATTAGCCAGATTTAATTTCATATCCAAAATTTCCCATTTCAAGCATTGCCACCAAAAACATCGTGTGGCATCTCTGCTCATGCTCTTTCCCAATTCTGAGAGGTTCTATTGCTTTAGGATCTGCTCTTCTCAGGACAGATTTTGATCTGATGTTTTTAAATGCAAAGAGATGGAATTTCAGGATACAAAAGCCTGAAAATTGTTAAAAGAGTTCTCCGGCTCTGACCTTTATTCCTTCTATTTTACAACCTCCAGACAACAGAGATATGAAAGTAGTTATGCACACTACCTTCAGCCACCTGCCTCAAGGTTGAAATATCGGTTGTCAAGAGTCAAGGGGCTGAGCTGCATTAGTCTCGAGTGATAGAAAAGTTGTGTGCCTACCACTTACGGCACAAATTCTCGAGAGAACTGAGCATTCTCTCACTGCAGCAGCTGGAATGAATGGAAGGAGACTTGTCCTTTCTATTCTGTTCTTTTCTTTTTCTTTCTCTTTTTTTATTTTTTTATTTTTATTTATTTTTAATGTTTTATTTATTTCTAGGAGAGAGAGAGAGAGAGAGAGAGAGACAGCGTGAGCAGGGGAGGGTCAGAGAGAGAGGGAGTCACAGACTGAAACAGGCTCCAGGCTCTGAGCTGGCGGTCAGCACAGAGCCCGACGCGGGGCTCGAACCCACGAACCGCGAGATCATGACCTAAGCGAAAGTCGGACGCTTAACCGACTAAGCCACCCAGGCTCCCCATCCTTCTCTTTTTTTTAGAGCAATTTCAGGTTTGCATTAAAATGAGGGGAAGATACACAGATTTCCCATATGCCCCATAACCCCAAACATGCATGGCCTCCCCTCGTTATCAACATCCTTGCAATTTGTTGTAATTGATAAAACTACATCGATGTAATATAATCACCCCCAAGTCCATAGTTTACGTTAGAGTTCACTCGATTTTTAAAAAATTTAAATCCAAGTTAGTTAACATAGATTGTAATAATGATATCAGGAATAGAATTTAGTGATTCATCACTTACATGTAACACCCAGTGCTCATCCCAACCAATGACTCCCTTAATGCCCATCACTCATTTAGCCCATCCCCCTACCCACAACCCCTCCAGCAACTTTGTTCTCTGGATTTAAGAATCTCTTATGGCTTGCTTGAATTAATATATGGTTTTTATATTAGTTTTGCTTCCCTTCCCCTATGTTCATCTGTTTTGTTCATTAAATTCTGTATATAAGTGAAATCATATGATTATTTGTCTTTCTCTGACTGATTTATTTGACTTAGCATAATACACTCTAGTTCCATCCACATTGTAGCAAATGGCAGGATTTCCTTCTTTTTGATTGCTGAGTAATATTCCATTACACACACACACACACACACACACACACACACACACACACACACACAGAGAGAGAGAGAAATATATACCACATCTTCTTTATCCATTCATCAGTGAGTGGATATTTGGGCTCTTTCCATAATTTGGCTATTGTTGATAGTGCTGCTGTAGACATTGGGGTGCATGTGCCCCTTCAAATTAGCATTTTTGTATCCTTTGGGTACATACGTAGTAGTGCAATTGCTGGGTCATAGGGTAGCTCTATTTTTAATTTTTTGAGGAACCTCCAGGAACCTCTGTTTTCCAGAGTGGCTGCACCAGCACAAAAGGATTCCCCTTTCTCTGTATCCTCACCAACATCTGTTGTTTCCTGAGTTGTTAATTTTAGCCATTCTGATAGTGTGAGGTGGTATCTCATTGTAGTTTTGCTTTTTATTTTCCTGATGATGAGTGATGTTGAACATCTTTTCATGTATCTGTTGTCATCTGGATGTCTTCTTTGGAAAAGTGTCTATTCATGTCTTTTGCCCATCTCTTCACTGGATTATTTGTTTCTTGGGTGTGGAGTTTGATAAGTTCTTTATAGATTTTGGATACCTTTATCTGATATGCTGTTTGCAAGTATCTTCTCCCATTCCATCACTTGCTTTTTAATTTTGTTGATTGTTTCCTTTGCTGTGCAGCATCTTTTTTATCTTGACGAGGTCCCAAGAGTTCATTTTTGCTTTTGTTTCCCTTGCTTCCGGAGACTTGTCAAGTGAGAAGTTACTACAGCTGAGGTCAAAAGAGGTTGTTGCCTGTGTTCTCCTCTAGGATTTTGATGGTTTTCTGTCTCAAATTTAGGTCTTTCATCCATTTTGAATTTATTTTTGCGTATGGTATAAGAAAGTGGTCCAGGTTCATTCTTCTGCATGTCGCTGTCCAGTTTTCCCCACACCACCATTTGTCGAAGAGACTGTCTTTTTTCCATTGGATATTCCTTCCTGCTTTGTCAAAGGGTTCACTCAGGTTTGAACATTCTATGGATTTGGGCAAGTATATAATGACATGCATCCATCATTACAGTCTCACACAGAACAGTTTCGCTGCTCTAAAAAATCCTCTGGGGGCACCTGGGTGGCTTAGTCGGTTAAGCGTCCGACTTTCGCTTAGGTCATGATCTCACGGTGCGTGGGTTCGAGCCCCGCGTCGGGCTCTGTGCTGGCTGCCAGCTCAGAGCCTGGAGCCTGTTTCAGTCTGTGACTCCCTCTCTCTCTGACCCTCCCCTGCTTATGCTGTCTCTCTCTCTCTCTCCTAGAAAAAAAATAAATAAATAAAAATAAAAAGTCCTCTGTGCTCCACCTATTCCTCCTTTCCTCTCCCACTAACCTCTGGTAACATCAACCTTTTTACTGTCTTCCTACTTTTGCCTCATCCAGGATGTCGTACAGTTGGAATCGGTTGCACAGGCCTAGAGCTGAACCAAAAAATTTTATGTTGGGGTTGGAGGAGGAAGCAATGGATGAAACCTTTGTGTTTTGGTCAAAAGAGGAAACGACCCAAGGTTAGGAGAGACACAAGACAGTGAAGTCAGAGTGAGTGACAGAGTAATGTTCTGTGGCTTGAGGACTTCAGGGTAAAATGTCAGGAGACATCTGCTTTGTGCTACTGTGGTTTCGGATTCTGGGTTCAGGGTTCCATGTCCTTTTTGACTAGTACATGTGGGTTTGCCCACAGGGTCCAGGGGGCCTGATCCGCCATGGTTGGGCTCCCCACCACTACAGGTAGGTAGGGGCTGGATGGAATTAAGTTTGAGTTGTGAAATGAGAAATGTGTTGTCACTCAGCACCTGCTCCATGTGATGAGTGTGTGGCACATAGTAGGCCATCAATAAACCTACATTAAAATAAAATAAACCTAGAATAAAAAACAGTAGCCAGCCATGGCGGGGACTTTCTTTGTTCTGCCTAACTGGGAAGATGCTGAAATCACATGTTGGGGCGGTGGGGAAGAGAAGGGGAATTAGAAACTCTCCTGTGGACTGAGGAGTATCCTGGAGTCCCCCACAAGTAGGACTTACTTGGGGGTTCTATCCACTGGGTAGCAGTGGGATACTGAGAAGCTCCCAAAGGGTTTGGAGAATCAATACTTGCATCTGGGTACCCTGTAATGCTCCTTCACCCCAGGCTGGGCTTGCCTTCTTCCTGGTTGTCAGGAGGGATGAGTGTAGAAAGCTCCCTTCCTCTTGTTTTGGACTCCCTAAAAAGGCCAAGTGGCCACAAAGAAGAGGAGAATGGACATGGCTGGTATGCAGGAACCGCCCCCCCCCCCATTTCCCACTTTGCCCAAGAGGAGACTCCAGCGTGCCCCCGATCTCACTTCTGCTTGCTCACAGCCCTAAGGGCTTTGCCAGGGTCCTTCCCCAGACTAGGAGGCCTTTCCTGTCTTGATATTACGCAAGGCCTGCAGCTGCCTCCCTGATGAGCCTCCAGGCTGGGCAGTAGAGCTGAGGCTTTGGGAAAAGAGGAAGCAACCTCTGAGGCTGGATCTCCTTTCTTGGGGTGACAGAGCCCTGGGAAGCCACCAGCACCACGAGCACCTGGCCCTCCTTCCTGTTCTCCTGTCCTGCTGTTCACCAACCCTGCGGCCACTTCCCTCAGTGGAACAGGTACTTCCATCACTGGAGCATGAGTGGAGGGCTGGGAGAGGGGCTGGGCTGAGATTTGCTGGGGAGCCTTGGGGTGGGTGCTGAATCGGAACCAACCCAAGCCCTAGACACTAATCAAAGCTGCACTCACCGCTCAAACCACTCCACGCCCCCAAATCTTCTCCAACCCACACATCAATCCCCATCCCAACCAGCTTCCAACCCTACCTCACCCCCAGTATCACCCCAAACATTTCCTAAGCATCATCTCCATCCAGCCTCAACCCTGACCTTCATCCTTCCCCAACCCGTCACCCTTCCCTCCATGTCCACCCAATTCCATCCCGCATCACAGCCAAACTTCGCCTTCATCCTGGCCCAGCTGCTGCACAACACTCATCTTGCCCTCCTGGGAGCCCAGGCCCACCCACTTCCTTCCCCACCACTTCTCCATCCAAGCAGGACCTCCAGCACTGACTAGCACAGTTTCGGGAACGCGTGCTTGGGTTCTGAGCGTTTACAGCTAGATTGGAGAACAAGATGTGCGATTTCTACTGCCCATATCAACCCAGTAGACCTCATTTATGGGTTATATGGCTTTCCAAGTGAAACCTTTGGCTTATGCTTGGGGCTTTCCACTATTATGAAGATAACATTCTCTGGAATTGCCCGTCTGTACCCTGATTTCCTATCTGAGGGGTAGAGCACTCCAGATGGCCGTATCACTTCATTTCTCTCCTTCTCCAGCCTGATAGGGAAGTAGTTGGGGGAGCCCTGGTGCTAGGAAACAGAAACTGAATCCTTCATCTGTCTGCAGTGAAACTACTTCTGTCCTTCTTTCTGGTGTCTAGGATCCGAGGTCGGAGACTCAGGGCCCCAGCCAGTCCTCCCCAGTTGTCCTGGGACTCTGGATCACACATAGACTTTGCCACTCCCTTGCCCTCACACAGGCAGCAGACATGGGCACCCACTGTGTCCCAGGCCACCTCAGCCCAACCATGATGCGCCATATACCAATTTTGGGGGTAAGGATTTAAACCCTGTCTTCAGAGCACCTAAGACTTGGAGGTACAAAGATGAACCTCAGGAACTTTCTGAGGTCTGGGGAACAATCCTCTTCCACGTGGTCACTGCCTAAATGAGGGGTTGTTTCAGGGCTGAGGGTCTCTGGTCCCCCAATACACGACTCCCTTCCCCAGGACTGGGAACCACCCCTTTACCACCAGGGGGCGCAGGGTGCACACCAGTCCCCAGATCAATCCACGCCCTGGGGAGCACCTAACCTTCAGCAAGAAGTTTTCAAATAGAGACAAAGGTCTTCCTTTCTGGGGTCCGTCTTGCCCCTTCTTTTCCCAGGAAGGCTCTCTGGGATGAAGCTGGTCTTTGGGGTGGAACGGGTTGAGCCAATGAGCTGGACTCTGGTGGGACTGACTTCTTGGGTGTTGGGGTTGGGCTAAGTGTAGGTGACATCTCCATGATGTGGTTCGGGTGGTTCTAGAAAGGGTCTTCTCACATGTTTCAAAAGTCTCTGCCCCATTTAGGGGTCAGTCGGTCTAAAATCCCACCATTCCTCCTGTTGGTTCAGCATCGTCCTTTCCATGACCCCAAATGGGAACAGCAGGGGCCCTGGCTGCCATCTTGCTGATTGATGTCTTTACTACCGTGGAGCTCACCCTGTTACCCAGCGTGGCCAAGACCCTCAGCTCCCACACACATACCCAGTTCTGCCTTTCAGCCCAGCATCCAGGCCACAGCCACAGCCTGGGCCAGCATGAGCCTCTCCTGTGGCCAGGGACCAGGTGTAGAGGGTGTGAGCACATCCTCCTGGGACAGGAGCAGGCCGAGGGCCGTGCAAAGAAAGGGGACGAGCCAGTGGGCCTCAGCAAATCACCAGACTTGTCTGCTGGAGCTGCCCAGCCAGGGGGCCGGGTCCCCCGAGAAACAGTGCTCTTCCTGGCCCTCCCAGATCTTTGCTTTTACCATGCTCCCAGCCAGGATGTCCCTTGTCCCTTCACACTTGGCTAAGGACTGTCATCCTGACAGGCAATTCAGACCCCATCTAGGCTCATCCCCTCCCCAGGTGTGCCCCCTGGTAGCCCCTGGCATCAATTGCGCCCCACCCTGCGGCTGACGGGCTGGGGGCTGGGAGATGTCACGAGTTTCCTGTCCCCACTCCCAGCCTCCCCCCGCCCCCTGCCGAGTCAGCATTTAGGACCAGGGAAGATTGCAAAGTTTGCAACATGGGTTTTTGTATGTTGTAAAATGTACTTAATATAAAACTTAACTGTTTTAACCACTTCTAAGTGTACAAATCAGTGGCATTAAGTACATTCATAATATTGTGTAACCATCACCCTTGCCTATTTCCAGAAATGTTTCATCATCCAAAAAAGAGACTCTATATGCATTAACTCCCTACTCTCTCCTCCCCACCCTCTTCCTTGATCCTTGTAACCTCTATTCTACTTTCTGTCTCTTTGACTCCTCATGTTCTAAGTATCTCATATAGGTAAAATCGCATAATATTTGCCCTTTTGTATCTGGCTGGTTTCACTTCGGGTGATTTTTCAAGGTTCACCCATGTTGTAACATGTGTCAGAATTTCATTCCTTCTCATGGCTGAATAGTATTCTATCGTATGGATGTACCACATCTCTTTTATCCATTCATGGGTTGATGGATACTTGGATTGTTTCTATTTTTTTGGCTATTGTGAGTAATTTGGCTATGAACATGCATGTACAAGTATCTATTGGAGTCCCTGTTTAAAATTCTTTTGGGTAGATACCTAGAAGTGGAATTGCTGGGCTTTTTCAGGAACCACCAAACTATTTTCCACAGGGGCTGCGCCATTTTACATTCCCATCAGCAGTGCACAGGGCCTTCCCATTTCTCCACATCTTCGTCTTCAGCAACATTTATTATTTTCTGGTTGTGTTTGCTTGTGAACAGCCATTCTAATGGGTTTGAAGTAGTAGCTGATTGTGGTTTTAATTTGCGTGTCCCTATTGCTTAATAATGTTGAGCCTTTTTTCATGGGCTTAAAAAACATGGGCTTATTGGCCACTTGTATATCATCTTTGGAGAAGTGTGTATTCAAGTCCTTAGCCCAATTTCTGAATTTGGGTTGTTTGGGGGTTTTGCTGTTGCTATTCTTGTTGAGCTGTAAGAGTTCTTTATATATTCTAGATATCAATCCCCTATCTGATACATGATTTGCAAATATTTTCTCCCATTCTATGTGCTGTCTTTTCACTCTCTTCATAGTGTCCTTTGATGTGCACAAAAGTTTTAAAATTTGACCAAGTCCAGTTTATCTATTTTTTTCCTTTTGTCGCCACACTTGAGAAATCCTTGCCTGATCCTGGGTCATGGAGATTTTCACCCATGTTTTCTTCTAACACTTTTACAGTCTTAGTTATAAGTGTTTCTGGCATTTCTCCACCTCAGATTCACATCTGTGGCACTCTTTTTTAAATATTTGTTCATTTTTTGAGAAGGAGAGAGAGACAGTGTGTGGGGGGGGAGGGGCAGAGAGAGGGAGACCTAGAAATGGAAGCAGCTCCAGGCTCTGAGCTGTCAGCACACAGCCCGAAGCCGGACTCAAACCCATGAACCGTGAGATCATGAGCTGAGCTGAAGTCAGACACTTAAGTGACTGAGCCACCCAGGCGCCCCTCTGTGGCACTCTTTAGAGACTCATGTCTAGCAGGGGCACTCAGTGGCAGAGTCCACCATCTTCTGCATGGTATACAGCATGCTTTAACTCATGTTTGTGGGATATGTGTTGGGCAGGGCTCTTGGGTCCCATGCCCAGACTTGCCCAGCCACTGACTCTAGACCCCCAAGGACCACGCCTCTCTCTTGCTCACCACTGCAGGGCCAGAGGGGCTCTGCACTGCTTCAGGGCACATGTCCTCGGCCCCAGCTCCTGAGAAGTGGGTGGTCACAAGCTGCCAAGGACAAGGCAAGCACAGAGGTGGCTGTGGGCTGGCTACAGGGACCCCAAAGGGCAAGTTTCAGCTAGAAACCACCTTCAAGCCGCACCCTGAAGACTGAATAAGCTTTCAACAGGCAAAGATCATTTGTGGTGGGGGCAGAGCTGGTCAGCTGGAGAGCCCATGGGTATATGGGACTGGCCACAGGGTGCGTGTGTGGGGAGCTGGGAGTGGGAGCAGAATGGGGAGTAGGAACGAGGACCTTTCGGGGATGGAAGTAACTCTTCAAGGCAGCATTTTGTTAAGTCTTCAGTCAAGCCCCACTATGGCCTACGGCTGGTAAGGCTGGTGGTTAGAAGACAAATTTCAAGCCATCGCTTTCACTGCATTCCATCCTCTCTGGACTCCAGTTCCCGTTGGGCTGGGTGGTGGGGAAGAGGCGGGGAAGTGGGGGGAAAGGGAGAAACAGCTGTTCATCTGCTCTGGAGGAGTGTCCTTGAGGGGCTGGGAAAGCAGAACTTGGGGTGGGGCTGAGGGACCCGCAGAGGGCTTTCTGGGGCATGCCACCGAGTGGAGGCATTCCCTGGTGCAGCCCGAGTTGTGAACGTGGGCTCCTGGCTCCCTGCTGCTGCCCGGAAGTCCTTGCCAGCCCTGTGCTCTCACTGGCTTGGCCAGCAGAGCATGTGGGGGTACGAGGCTGGACTCTCAGCGGGCCCTGAGGCTTAGGCGCCCTCTGAGTTTCCCTAGAAGGCCCCCGTGTGCCCCGCCAGCACAGTGTGCATCACCCTCTTAGGCGCCAGAACCAGCGTAAGACCTGCCATGGACTACCTGATCCAGCTTCTCCAGTTGACCTCATCTATCTCGGCAGGTAGGCTTTGCTGGCCTTCCCCATCTCACAGGGCCCGGCCTTGGTGAGTCCGGCCCTCCGTTGCCCAGGGGGACTGGACTGTGCTGGCCACTGGTTTGTCTGCTGAGGTTGAAGGAGGGCTCAGGGAGACAGTGGCTGGGGGGAGCCTCCCAGAGGGGCAGCCCCAAGGGTGCTTTGCTGGGGGCAGGGCAGGGTTTGCAGACTCATCTGGGGCAGATCTGAGGGCTCTGCAGTCGCCCCAGGCCTTCATCACTCTCCTCTCTGTCCTACCTCACCCTCCAGGCCTGGCCTCATGGGGTGTCTCCAGTCCCCAGGATGTGAAGGGCGTGAAGGGGTCCTGCCTCGTCATCCCCTGTGTCTTCAACTTCCCAGCTGACGTGCAAGTGCCCCGTGGCATCACAGCCATCTGGTACTATGACTACTCGGGCAAGAGGCAGGTGGTGAGCCACTCGGAGAACCCCAAGCAGGTGGAGGCGCACTTCCGTGGCCGTGCCCAGCTCTTGGGGAGCCCTGAGCACAAGGTGTGCAGCCTGATGCTGAAGGACCTGCAGCCTGAGGATTCGGGCTCCTACAACTTCCGTTTTGAGATCAGTGACGGCAACCGCTGGTCAGATGTCAAAGGCACTGGGGTCACCGTGACAGGTGAGGGGCAGCGTGGCCCGGCTACTGTCCAGAAGGGTCTCCCAAGCTCCTCCTGGCCCCATTGGCTCTCAGCGCCAATCCTGAGCCCAACCCCAGCCCCGGGCTAGCCCCAGCCCTGCCTCCCCCTTGCATTCCCCTTCACCGGGGCTGGGGATAGAAAGCAGCCCCTCCTTCCTCTAAAGGACCCTGCCCAGACCTTGCCCCTCAGCTGGGCTTTCCAAGGTCGTAGGCCTCATGTGTGGTGGAGGGGAGTCCTGAGCCTCTGGTCTTTGTCCTCAGAGAAGCCCGAGGAGCCCACGATTACTGGGCCGGCTGAGCTTCACGAGGGCATGGAGGCCATCTTCAACTGCTCCACTCCCTATGCGTGCACAGAGGAGCAGATCAGCCTGCAGTGGCTAGGCCAGGACCCCGCACGCTCCATCACTTCCAGCCACCAGAAGCTCGAGCCCACGGGCATCAGCCACTTGGGGACCCTCCGTATGCCCTTGTCCTGGCAGGACCATGGCCGGACCCTGCACTGCCAACTCTCGGTAGCCAAACACAAGACTCAGGCCAAGATTCACCTCCAAGTGCAGTGTGAGTGTTCTGGGCACCACTCCCTTGGTACTGAGCACGTATCTGTGGCTTCCCCAGCAGAACCCGTTCCCTCCTCCAGCCTGGGGAAACGGAGCCCTTGCCCCTGAGGCAAAGCCAGGCGCGCTTGGACCTCCAGGGTCAGGCAAGGGGAGAGACAGCACTAAGCCCTCTGAGCCACATTTAATGGCTTCCTTCTACCTCTTGTTCCTGAGGCCAGGCTGGGCAGAGAAGGGGAGACACAAAGAGCCAGAGAATTGGGGGTCAGGCAGCGAGGCCCCGGGGATTTAGCACAGCTCTGGAGGATGCTCTTTGTGTGTGCGTGTGTGTGTGTGTGTGTATGTGTGTGTGTGAGGATTCACCCCTCTCCTGCCTAAGGCTACTCACACTTATGGTGATCGGGGTATCGTGCAGACACCTCAAAGAGGTGGTGAATAAAAACCCGAGTTTCTACCTGATCCTGCATCTTCCCAGCATGGTAAAACACGGCAGCCTGTTCTAGAACAACTGCTGTCCACAGGCATAGGCTGCCTGGATCCATGAGGCACAGGAGCAAACTTTGCCCTGAAGAGAACGGGTATGGAACTTGCAGGTGTACTTGGCGCATACTGAGCACTCTAAAATATTAGCTTCTGTTATTTGCCTATTTACCTACATTAAGCCCTTGAAAATATTAGCTTCTATTAGCATATTTACAGAGTGAGAGGCTTCGGAACAAGATTTTTGGAAACACAATTGTTTTGTATGGTTGGAGAAGTGCGGCCATTGCCCTCCATGGGCTCCTCACCTGATGCCCCCCATCATGACTTGCAGATGCCCCCAAGGGCGTGGAGATCCTTCTTAGCCCCTCAGGGCGGAACATCCTTCCAGGTGATCTGGTCATACTCACCTGCCGGGTCAACAGCAGCAACCCCGAGGTCAGTTCCATGCAGTGGGTCAAGGACGGGACGCAGCTCAAAGTCCAGGGTCCTGTGCTGCAGTTACCCCAGGTAGCCTGGGATGATGCCGGTGTCTACACCTGCCAAGCTGGGAATGGCGTGGGCTCTACGGTCTCGCCCCCTGTCAGCCTCCACGTCTTCAGTGAGTCTTGGCTGAGCCTGGGTGGGAGGTAGGGGGGTGCAGGCCACTGTTGCTGAAGGAAGCCAGGCCAAGGTGCCTCTTGGAACGCAGGCCTGGAGTCCTAGCCCTGTCTCAGATAGATGACCAACCTCCCTGGCAGGGTGGGATGTGACAAGCATCCCGTAGATAGGACAAAGTGATGCAGTGCCAATCCAGAAGGCTGTGCCGCAGAGGGGCATGATACGGAATATGCAGGGGTGTAGTTGGCTACAACCCCGGTGCCCCGGAAGTCAGCTGGATCTCCCCCCACATGCCCCATGCCATCCCCACAGTGGCTGAGGTCCAGGTGAGCCCAGCAGGCCCCATCCTAGAGAACCAGACAGTGACGCTGACGTGCAGCGCGCCCAGAGAAGCGCCCAGCAAGCTGCGCTACAGCTGGTACAGGAACCACGTCTTGCTGGAGGATGCCCACAGCCGCGCCCTGCAGCTGCACTCGACCACCAGGGCCGACACCGGCTTCTACTTCTGCGAGATGCACAATTCCTACGGCAGCCAGCGCTCTGGCCCCGTCAGCGTGGTGGTCAAACGTAAGTGGCAGGGCCGGGTGGCACCGAACACTGCCAGAGCCAGGCCAAAGGGTGGTCAAGGGGTGGGGCCCCCCACGGGACGGCTAGGGTCCTGAGCCTCGTTGGCCTTGAGCTCCTGTCCCAACTCTGCATAACTGGGCTAGCTTTGCCCTCTCTGGGCCTCAATTTCCTCCTTGTCTAGAATACTTTTCATTTTGAAACAAGCTTACAAAGAGTTGCACGGAGAATACAAAGAATCACCATATGCCTTTACCCTAGATTCCCCATTTGTTAGCAGTTTGGTACGTTTGCTCTCTCTCTTTAAATGTATATATGTATGTGTGTGTGTGTGTACATACATGTGCATATGCACACATATACAGATACATGTGTATACACACGTGCATATATACCTATACGTGTGCAAGTGTACACACATTTTGTATGTAAGCACATATATATGCATTCCATATGTACATATGCTATATGTGTACACATCCACCAGTTACCTATCACATATCTGTTAGCCACATGTTTACATTCTTTTTTAAATTTATTTTTAATTTTTATTTATTATTTTTGTGTGTGCACCATTTCTGGAAGTGCTGCAATACCAGGTCGATGCCTGGAATGGATGGGGCAAGCTCCTATTCCATCTCCCTGCTCCAAAAATCCATTGAATATATTGTCCTCAGAGAACACATCTGATATTAAACGGATAAGAACAGATATGACACTTGATCTTAGCCAAAAGGCTGAGAATTGATATTTTTTAATTAAAAAAAATTTACATCCAAGTTAGTTAACATATAGTGTAATAATAACATATGGTGTAATAACATATAGTGTAATAATAACACATAGTATCATAATAACACATAGTATAATAACATATAGTATAATAACATACAGTGTAATAATGACTTTAGTGATTCATCACTTACATATGACACCCAGTGCTCATCAAACAAGTGTCCTTCTTAATGCCCTTTGCTCATTTAGCCCATTGCCCCCACCAAATACGCCGCAGGCAACCCTCAGTTTGATCTCTCTATTTAAGAGTTTCTTATGGTTTGTCTCCTTCCCTGTTTTTATATTAGTTTTGCTTCCCTTTCTTTATGTTCATCTGTTTTGTATCTTAAATTCCACATATGAGTGAAGGCATATGTATTTGTCTTTCTCTGACTGATTTATTTCAGTTAGCACAATACGCTAGTTCCTTTCATGTTGTTGTAAATGGCAAGATTTCATTCTTTATGATGGCTGAGTAATACATTGTGTGTATACACACACACACACACACACACACCACATCTTTTTTATCTATTTGTCAGTCGATGGACATTTGGGCTCTTTCCATCTGTTGGCTTTGTCAATAGCGCTGGTATAAACATTGGGGTGCATGTGCCCCTTCAAAACAGCACTTCTGTATCCTTTGGATAAATGCCTAGTAGTGCAACTTCAGGGTCTTAGGGTAGTTCTGTTTTTAATTTTTTGAGGAAACTCCATACTGTTTTTCAGAGGGGTTGCACCAGTTTGAATATTTACATGTTTACATTCTTGAAATTGTAGATGATGTCCCTCTACCCCTTAATTCCTCAGCGTGTATCTCCTAAGGTCATTCTCGTACATAACCACTGATCACAGTCAAGCAATCTAACACTGATACAACTGATAGTATTGATAGAGCACTCTTATCTAATCTACAGCCCATTTTGAATTTTACCAATTGCCCCAATCATGTCCTTTATGGCAATTATTTTTTTTCTGGTCCAGGATCCAAGCCAGGATCTTGCACTTCATTCAGTTGTTAAGTCTCTTATTTTCCTTTTTTTATTTTATTTATTTATTTTTTAAATGTTTTATTTATTTCTAGGAGAGAGACAGGGAGACAGCGTGAGCAGGGGAGGGTCAGAGAGAGAGGGAGTCACAGACTGAAACAGGCTCCAGGCTCTGAGCTGGCGGTCAGCACAGAGCCCGACGCAGGGCTCGAACCCACGAACCGCGAGATCATGACCTAAGCGAAAGTCGGACGCTCAACCGGCTAAGCCACCCAGGCGCCCCTTATTTTCCTTTTTTAAAAACAATTATCTATTTATTTTTTTGAGTGAGAGAGAGAGACAGAGTGTGAGCAGAGGAGGATCAAAGAGAGAGGGAGACACAGAATCTGAAGCAGGTTCCAGGCTCTGAGCTGTTAGCACAGAGTTCGATGCAGGGCTCAAACTCACAAGCCGTGAGATCATGCCCTGAGCTGAAGTTGGTCGCTTAACCAACTGAGCCACCCAAGCACCCCCAGTTTTCCCACCTTTAAAGCGGGCCCCCTGATCCACATTCACAGGGCTGCCACAACTATTGGCCAAGAAGACAAAGTGACTTGCTCGGCCCAGGGACTAAAGTGTATTCAACAGGCACCCAGGAGCTCTGCACAGGGAATGTGAAACAAAGGAGGTGCGGGGTCATCCCTGTCTGGCCGGTCAGCCCCTGTCCGAGGATGACCTTCACCCCCCTGTCTCCACACAGACCCGCCCCTCGTCCCGGACCTCACCGCCTTCCTGGAGACGCAGGAGGGGCTGGTGGGCATCTTCCACTGCTCGGTGGTCAGCGAGCCCCTGGCCACCCTGGTGCTGTCGCACAATGGCCTCATCCTGGCCTCCACCTCAGGGGAGGGTGACCACAGCTCACGCTTCAGTGTCTTCTCCAACCCCAACTCCCTGAACCTGGAGATCCGAGACCTGCAGCCAGGTGACAGCGGGAAATACACGTGCTCTGCCACCAACTCCCTTGGGAATTCGTCCTCCAGCCTGGACTTCCATGCCAAAGGTGACATGGCCGCAGGGAGGCTGGTGGAGGGGCCTGAGGAGGCCTGCTCTGGTCTCTTCCTCCCAGGAGTCCAGAGCGCTCAGCTGAGGGGCTGACCAAGCTGGTTGGTAAAAAAATAATAATAATAATAATAATAATAATAATAATAATAAAACCACATCAAAGACCTGGACTATACAGTCATCCCAACCTGGGAGGTTCCTGAGGCCAAGGCAAAAGGGAAACAGGGCACGTGACATTATTCTTTCTGTACACGTTCTGGCTCTGAACTTGAAGGGTTCTTCATAGCCACTTCTTTTTTATTTATCAAATGTTGGGGACAAACTCTCTGCTAGGCGTCAGACACAGGAGGGGAAATGGAAAAATAGGGTCTTCCATATCTTGGTCCATGCGCTGCCATTCCCTCCTTCTGAGGCCGTGGCAGACAGAGCTAATGGATCAAGGCTGGTTCTTGATGTAAGTCCGGGCTCTGGCTCCCGATCCTTCTCAACCATGCTGGAGCCAGCTACTACCCATAGGCCAGGATTGGCATTCAAGGACAAAGCCTCCTGATTACCAAGAGGTTCATAGAGCAGATGCCATAAAGCCCAGACCTACCTATAGCTATGTGGGGAGAGGTGAACCCTGGAGGTCTTCCTGCAGCAGGTGGCACGGAGCTGCTGGTGTGCGGGGGATCTGATCCTCCCTTACTCCCTCTTCTGCCAGTGGCCCAGCTCCTCATCAGCCCCACAGCAGAGGTGGTAGAAGGGCAAGGAGTGACACTGAGCTGCAGGAGCGGCCTGAGCCCCACGCCTGACATCCGCTTCTCTTGGTACCGGAACGGAGCCCTGCTTTTCGAGGGGCCCAGAAGCAGCTTTCATCTCTCTGCGGCCTCCAGCACCGACGCCGGCTCTTACTACTGTCAGGCCAAGGGCGGCCACAGCGCCAGCGGCCCCTCTTCCTCTGCCGTCCTCACCGTGCTCTGTGAGCAGCCCTCCACCAGCCGCGGCCTGATGTGGGGAGGGTCAGCCCGCCAGCCGCCCCTCAGGCTCTCCTGCGGCTGCCTTGCTCTGGGGTCTAGATCAGGAAGGCAGCCACAGCCCTGGGTACCATAGCGCTCTCTACCCAGGGC
Source organism: Hyaena hyaena (assembly GCF_003009895.1). Lineage (NCBI taxonomy): Eukaryota > Metazoa > Chordata > Mammalia > Carnivora > Hyaenidae > Hyaena > Hyaena hyaena. Next base: position 981,252 of record NW_024080650.1, on the reverse strand, counting down.
TGGAGTGTGGGGAACAAGGCTGGGGCTTTCTTACCTCCCTGCTTCCTATCCCCCAACCCCAGCCCCTCGTAAGCCCTCTGCCTCTAGCCTCAAATGCATCATGGGCGCCACGTCCAAGCTTTGACCTCCTGGGCTGGGACCTAGGTCACCATGCTTCCATATATGTGTACACACTCATAGGCTGTGTCCTCACAAGCTCCCACAGCCACAGAGACAGAACTTCTCAGCGTAGGGACTGTGACCTGGCAAGAGGGGATGCTCTATATTAGCCTGAGGGGCGTTTAGTGTGACAGAGGCACATGACATTATGCTAGCCCAAATGACACCCTTGTCCAAGCTACAAAACGGCCTTCTTTCCTCTGGGAAAGTTAGAGCACTGGGGCACAGCTTAGTAGGAGGGGCATGGGCTGAATTCCTCCTACCCTGGTTTGGTCGTCCTTGTGCAGTGCACAACCTACACAACTGTTTATGGCAACTCTAAGCACTCTATGCCTTTGTTTAGTGTGTTCTGGGAGCCTAGCCAGCTTTGAGTGGACCTGTAGGACCCTGGTGGAGGCCATGGGATGAACGCCTATGCTCTTCCTCCCTACAGATGCCCCACGCCAGCCCACATTCACTGCCCAACTGGACCCTGATGCCGCAGGCGTTGGGGCCAGACGTCAAGGACTTCTCTTGTGCCGTGTGGACAGCAACCCCCCGGCCCAACTGCGACTGCTCCACAGGGACCACGTTGTGGCCTCTTCCCCCCTGCCGTTGGGCTGTGGGGGCTGTTCTTGGCGCCTAAAGGTCACCAGAGCCCCCAACCTGCTGCGTGTGGAGATTCGGGACCCAGTGTTGGAGGATGAGGGTGTGTACCTGTGTGAGGCCAGCAACGCCCTGGGCAACGCCTCTGCCTCTGCAACCTTTGATGCCCAAGGTGAGTCATGGCAGGGAATGGGTGGCTCAGGGTCAGGGGCTGGTACCAGGGACCCTGCAATCCCTGGCTCCCCAAAGAGGGTCTGTGGGCTGAAAGCAGCTCCATTCAGCAGTGGGAGCTGGCTTTTCTCCCCTCCCCCATGGGCAGCCCAGGGGCTCTGGTTCCTGCCTTCTCCAGGCCGGCAGGCCGGACTCCGACCCCTCGGGGCAAGCAGTCAAGGCAAGGCCTGTCTCAGCTGGCCTGTGCCGTCTGTTTTCCAGCCACCGTCGTGGTCATCACGCCGTCGCCCACGCTGCGGGAGGGCACCCCAGCCAACCTGACCTGCAATGTGAGCCGGGAGGCCAGCGGCCCTGCCAACTTCTCCTGGTTCCGGAATGGGGCGTTGTGGACCCAGGGCCCCCTGGAGACCGTGACGCTGCTGCCTGTGGCCAGAACAGATGCTGCCCTCTATGCCTGCCGCATTCTTGGCGAGGCCGGGGCCCAGCTCTCCACCCCGGTGGTCCTGAGTGTGCTCTGTGGGTGACGGGCGAGGGCAGACTTGGGTACTCAGGGGTGAGGGAGTGCTCAGTGGGAGGGAACAGGGCTAGGGTCGGGTTGGGGGAGGGGTCAGAACAGGGCTTGGGCAGGGGCAGGTCTGGCCTGTGGTGGGGGGGGGCAGGGTTTACAGGGGCAGCTGTACTGGGGGTGTCCTGATCTCCTTCCTGCCTGTAGATCCCCCAGAACCTCCAAAGCTGTCAGCCCTCCTGGATGTGGGCCAGGGCCACGTAGCTGTGTTCATCTGCACTGTGGACAGTCGCCCCGTGGCCCAACTGGCCCTGTTCCACGGGGAGCACCTCCTGGCCACCAGCCTGGGGCCCCTGCTCCCACACCATGGCCGCCTCCAGGTCAAAGCCACAGCCAACTCCCTGCAGCTAGAGGTCCGAGACTTGAGCTTGGAGGACTCCGGAAGCTATCGCTGTGAGGCCACAAATGCCCTTGGATCCACCAATAGCTCCCTCTTCTTTCAGGTCCAAGGTGAGTGTCAGTTCTCTAACGATGTGGTAGAACCCCTGGGGGCTATTCTAGCCAGGCTTTGGGCTGGGTCGTGTGAATTTTGTGCAGAAATGTGAGGTTTTTTTCAGCCATGGTTGAGGGAGTTTCTAGCTAGCCAGCAGGCCTCCCTTTGTCTCCAGCCAGATATCTTCACCTGTAATAACTGTGGAAACCACTAGGGGGCAGTGGCAATTGCATAAGGTGGCCTGCTTGGCTGGAGCACTTTCTGTCAGAAACTTCTTTTATTTTTTATCTTATTTTTTTTAATTTTTAAAAATGTTTATTTATTCTTGAGAATGAGAGAGAGAGAGAGAGAGAGACAGACTGCGAGCAGGGGAAGGGCAGAGAGAGAGAGAGGGAGACAGAATCCGAAGCAGGCTCAGTACAAGAGCCTAACATGGGACTCAAACTCACAAACCATGAGATAATGATCTAAGCCAAAGTCGGACGCTTAACCGACTGAGCTACCCAGGCCCCTCAGAAACATCTTTTATAATAATATAATTTTGTTACATAATAAGAATTTTCATACAAAACCGAAGATATATGTATACTATGCATACGTGTGTGTAATAATATATATGTAAATATGAATATGCACATACATGTGTATGTGGAAATAAATACACATACACAAAAGAATATATTCATATTCTTCATTAATATACATACATTCTTCTACAAAAATCCTCCCGAAGTGAATAAGCCAAGAAAAGGAAAAATTAATACCCATAATGCTGCAAAGGCCAAAGAAATAACACTTTTTTTCTCCCACAATGACAAACATCAATTTTTGAACGCTGTCCTTGGGCTTTGGTTCTATATGTCTTTTCTTATTTGTCATACCCATTTCACTGGCAGAGACACTGAGGGTCAGAGCTTTGGGAGCTTGCTCGTGGTCATATGACTAGCTAGCTCTGGATTGATCTGGTTTTGATTCCAGGCACAGCCTGTGCTCCCACCACTCCAGCTACCCCTCCTCGCTCCCCACCCCAGCCTCCTCCTGCCCGGGAGCCAGGGGGCACCCGGAGAGTCCTTCGCTTGGTCCCCCCAGCTCTCGGGCTCTCCATGACTCTGAGCCTGGGTGCAGAGCGGGCCTGGAGAGGACTCACGACCACATGGTGGCTAACTTCCCCTCCATGTCCTGGGCCATTCATGCCGGGTCCAGCTTGGTATCAGGACAATGGCTCTCGGCATGATTTAAACCCCTCCCATATCAGTGCTTTATGGGGTCAAACCAGCATTTGCCAAGAGCTAACACGTACAGGTGCGGTGCCTGGCACTGGGTACAGGTCACATAGGCTGTGCCTGCTCTAGGCTCGCCTTCAAGTAAGTGAGATATGACTGACAGAACAAAACTGTAGCTCAAGGTGGTAGGTGGTAAAGGCCAGGACAGACCCAGTGCAGGGGAGTTGGGAACAGGACAGGAGGAGGCATGGAGCAGAAGTGGGGCCCCCGGTGGTGGTCTGGTAGGTGGGCTGTGGCTCCAGGCCATAGGATCGAGGTCATGCAGTCGTGCTGTGCACATACGCACGGGCCAGGCTGTGGGAGGGTACGGTGGAGGGCCCTCACCGGCTCTTGGTTTCTCCCCACAGGAGCCTGGGTCCAGGTGTCACCGTCACCTGAGCTCCGGGAGGGCCAGGCTGTGGTCTTGAGCTGCCAGGTGCCCACAGGGGTCCTGGAGGGGACCTCATACCTCTGGTATCGGGATGGCCAGCCCCTCCCGGAGTCGAACTTGGCCACGCTCCGCTTTGCAGCCATTACTGTGAGTCAAGCTGGGGCGTACCATTGCCAAGCCCGGTCTCCAAGCTCAGCCACCACGAGCCTGGCCGCCCCTGTCATCCTCCACGTGTCCTGTAAGCTTTCATCCCGTCCCTGTTTCTTAGGGGGTTGGAGGAAACCAGGGCACAGCTGGGGGAGGGGGAGGAGGAGCCCAGGCACCCCGACCACTGCCCGCCTCCTGTAGATGCCCCTCGAGAGGCCGTGCTCACCGCCCTGATGGACACAGGCCCTCGGCGACTGGGCCTCCTCCTGTGCCGTGTGAACAGTGACCCTCCAGCCCAGCTGCAACTGCTCCATGGGGACCACCTCGTGGCCTCCACCCTACAAGGTGTGGGGGAACTTGCAAGCAGTTCTTCGCGGCTGCAGGTGGCTGTGGCTCCCAACACACTCCGCCTGGAGATCCACAGTGCAGCGCTGGAGGATGAGGGCGTCTACACCTGCCGGGCCACCAATGCCTTGGGCCAGGCCTCAGCCTCTGCCAACTTCGACGCCCAGGGTCAGTGTGGGGATGAGTGCGGGTGCATGGATGTCTCCTTTAAGAGAGGAGGGGAGGCTGGAGAGGGTTCTAGAAGCCAGAGGCACAGGCAGGTGGGCTGAACACGACAGTCTCCATTCCTACTCCCTTTAAGGGCAGCAGTCTCCAGACTTGGGTTCCATGGAAGAGCCTTTTTTATTTTTTTCATTAAAAATTTTTAAAAAAATATTTTATTTATTTCTGAGAGAGAGAGAAAGACAGCGTGAGTAGGGGAGGGTCAGAGAGAGAGAGGGAGACACAGAATCTGAAACAGCTCCAGGCTCTGAGCTAGCTGTCAGCACAGAGTCCGACGCAGGGCTCGAACCCACGAACCGTGGGATCATGAGCTGAGCTGAAGTCGGATGCTTAACCGACTGGGCCACCCAGGCGCCCCTATTTTTTTTCACTTTTTAAATATTTTTTATTTATTTTGAGAGACAGAGAGGCAGAGAGAAGGAGAGAGAGAATTGCAAGCAGGCTCTGTGCTATCAGTGCAGAGCCCAACATGGGGCTCCATCTCACAAACCGTGAGATCATGACCTAAGCTGAAATCAAGAGCCAGACGCTTAACTGACTGAGCCACCCAGGCGCCCCCAGAAGAGCCTTTTTTCAAAAACAGAAGTTTGCTGGGACACCTGGGTGGCTCAGTCAGTTAAGCGTCTGACTTCAGCTCATGATCTCACAGTTGGTGGGTTTGAGCCCTGCGTCGGGCTCTGTACTGACAGCTAAGAGCTTGGAGGCTGTTCATGCTATGTCTCTCTCTCACACACAAATAAATAAAACATAAAACAAACAAACAGAAGTTTGCCTGGATGTCCAGTGGATAAAGCTAATCAGGAGAAAGGAGAAAACACCACAGAGCAGGGGAGGCTTGCGTTTTCCCATGAGCCCCTCACCAGGGTCATGGAGGGCTCAGGGCATTCCAGGGCTCGGCACAACTCTGCCCGGGACCATGAGAGAGGGAGAGCTGTTTCCCAAGCTTGACCTTGAGTCCAATTTATAGGTGGGCCACCTGTGCCTCTCAGTGGCTGACATGGAGACAGGTGGCTGGCTTACCCAGCGTCACAACTCTCACCCGTGTCCCCCTGCCCTTCTCTCTCCCCAGCTGTGAGTGTGCAGGTGTGGCCCAAGGCCATTGTGCAGGAAGGGCAGCTGGTGAACCTGACCTGCCTTGTGTGGACCACCAACCAGACCCAACCCACCTACATATGGTACCAGGATGGGCAGCAGCGCCCAGGTGCCCACTCCATCCTTCTGCCCAATGTCACGGTCACGGATGCTGCCTCCTACCTCTGTGGTGTGCTGATTCCTGGCCGGGCACCCCGCCTCTCCAGACCTGTCATTCTGGATGTCCTCTGTGAGTCTGGTTGGACGCAGGGTGGGGCAACAAGGAATGACAGCAGCCCCCAGGGATCAGGGCATGGCCAGAGCCCCACGGATGTCCAACCCAGAAACAGTCCCCATCTGTCCGATGAAGCTCAGAACAAAGAACACTGAGTTGGGGGTGAGGGGGCTAAGTTCTCTCTGGGCAGTGGAGCAGGGGCCCTAGATGGGGCAATCGGGAGTCCTTGGTGTAGGGAGCCAGGGCCCTCCTGGTTTGAATGCCACCTGCCACTGGCCTCCTGGCTACAGTCTCCGAACTGTTTCCGTTGGTATCGCCGTAGATGCACCCCGCGGCCTGCGCCTGACCTACCTCCTAGAGAGCCGGGGTGGGCGGCTGGCCCTGGTACTGTGCACTGTGGACAGCCACCCAGCTGCCCAGCTGGCCCTCAGCCATGCCGGCCGCCTCCTGGCCTCCTCGACCACAGTCTCTGTCCCCAACACCCTGCGTCTGGAGCTCCGGGAGCCCCGGCCCAGCGACGAGGGTCTCTACAGCTGCTCTGCCCACAGTCCTCTGGGCCAGGCCAATGCGTCCCTGGAGTTGAGGCTAGAAGGTGAGGCAGGGCAGGCCAAGCCCACCGGGGCGGGAGCGAGGGGGGGCAGCTGTGGTATCTGGCTGACCCTAGCTGACCCTGTTCTCCTCGGTACAGCCGTGCGGGTGACCCTGGCTCCGGCAGCTGCTGTGCCCGAGGGGGCCCCTGTCACGGTGACCTGTGAAGACCCCGCTGCCCGCCCGCCCACTCTCTACGGCTGGTACCACAACAGCCGTTGGCTGCAGGAGGGCCCAGCCGCCTCCCTCTCCATCCCGGCAGCTACGCGGGCTCACGCGGGCGCCTACTCCTGCCAGGTCCAGGATGCCCAGGGCACGCGCAGCTCCCAGCCTACAGCCCTGCAAGTTCACTGTGAGCAGGGGTCCTTGGCTGGGGGTGCCAAGGATGAGAGCGGGTGGAGGGCACTTCTGGACCTTCGTGGGGGTGGACACGGGACTTCAGTGGACCTTAGCATGGACACTTGGGAAAAGAAGGACGTAGGTGGTGAGAAAAGAGACCCTAGGGTCCTGTGAACCCTGTCTGTAGGCGTCTGCTGAGAATTTGTCAGTTCTAGGAAGTGAGCATTTGTCCAGAGGCTTCAGCCTCACCATTGCCAGGCAGGCAGGCCATGATGGTACAGGGTTTCTAAACAAGGCCTCCAACTATGTCCCGTCGTGTCGCCAGATGCCCCTCGGGATGTTGTCCTGTCGTCGTTTCGGGACTCAAGGGCCAGCCCCATGGCCGTGGTACAGTGCACCGTGGACAGCGAGCCACCTGCTGAGCTGGCCCTGTCCCGTGATGGCAAGGTGCTGGCCACCAGCCATGGGGTCGACGGCTTGGCATCGCGGACAGGCCATGTCCAGGTGGCCCGCAACGCCCTGCGGCTGCAGGTGCAAGATGTACCCTCAGGAGACAGGGACACCTATGTGTGCACAGCCCACAACTTCCTGGGTTCAGTCAACACCACAGGGCAGCTGCAGGCAGAAGGTGAGTGAATGAAGGGGGAGGGGAAGGGGCGCAGGCGCAGTGGGGCCATGTTTCTGTGAGGGGTGGAGCTCCCGCAAGAGGGGGCGGGCTGACCAGATGGGTGGAGCTAGCCCGGCCCCTTCCGGTGGAAGAGGAACAGCTCTCCTGGAGGCAGGTTGAGGGGGAGAAACAGCCTGAGGCGGGGAAGCAGCCTTGCCCTTGGAGAACTCCCTACGAGGGTGGAGCTGTAGCCGTGCCCAGGGGACCTTGGATGCGGGCAAGGCATAACCCCACCCTCACAGAGCCCAACTTGGGGTGGGGCACGGGCCTGCCCTGGGGAAGCCTGGGGCGGGAAGAGAGACACAGTCCTACCTTTAGGGATGAGGTGAGCCGTCCCTTTGGGGAGTCCAATCTGAGAGCAAGGCACAGCCTCATCTTGTGTTTGTTAAGAGAGACACACAGCCCTGTCCTGGAGGTCCCCAGTGCCAGGATAAGATAAAGCCCTGTTCTCAGAGATCTCAGGCTTATGGGAGAGACACAGTCTCACCTTTGGGGGCCCCAAAGCCGAACAGACCTTCCCATAATGCACAGAGGGCCTCTCCACTGCCCAGACCCACAGGTCTGCAGATCCCTGACAGCCTCCTGGTCCCCGGCCCGCAGGTGTGCGTGTGGTGGCCCAGCCGGGGCTGGACGTGCCTGAGGGTGCGCCGCTGAACCTGAGCTGTCTCCTCCCCGGCGGTCCCGGGCTCACAGGCAACTCCACCTTCGCTTGGTTCTGGAATGGCCAGCGACTACACGTGGAGCCTGGGCCCACCCTTGCCTTCACCCACGTGGCCCGTGCCCAAGCTGGGGTGTACCACTGCCGGGCTGAGCGCCCCAGCGGGGCCACGGCCTCTGCTCCAGTCACCCTCCGTGTGCTATGTGAGTAGGACGCCCCGCCCCCTGCCTCAGTCTGTCCACACCTCACATGCCCACCTCAGGTCTTCCTTCTCTCCTGTCTGCAAAGAGCAAAGACCTTGCAGGTGTGGAGTCCCGGGTCGGAGGACTCCCGCTCACTGGGGGTGTGACCTTGTGCACCCAGGCCTTGGTTTCCACAAGTGTCAGTCCCCTCACCCCGTGAGGAGTGTAGGAGATACCCCACGCAGAGTGCCCGGCATGCAATAGGCCCTCATCAGCCTTCGTCCCCTCCTCCACTCCTCATGAAGGCCCTATGCTGTCAGTCTGCTATGGCCGCAGTAACAAGCCACTCCAAAACACGGAGTGTGAAATGACAGCCATTTTATTTGCTCACGGTTCCGTGGGTCAGTAACGTGGGCCGGCTGAGCTAGGCAGCTCTCCTGCCGGCCCCACCTCACGTGGCTGCAGTTGTCCAGTGGTTGAGCTGAAGCTAGACGGCCTAGGATGGCTTCATCCTCACGGCTGGCAAGGGCTTCATCCCGGGGCTGGCTGCTGGCTGGGCCGCCACGCGATGCCCAGCACGCTGGCCTGGGCTTCCCACATGACTGTGTTTGTAGGAGGCCCCTTGAGGTCTAGCCCTGAAGTCACATCATGCCACTTCTGCTTTCTAGTGGTCAAAGCAAGTCACAGACCAAGGAGTGGGGGAGTAGGTTCTACCTCTTAATGGGAGGAGGAGCGAAGTCATCTTGCCTGGGTACAGGGAGGGGAGGAACTTGCAGCGGTTTTTGACCATCATCACCCTCCCTGTATGCCCACAGACCCTCCCAAGATGCCCACCATGACGGTCTTTGTGGAGCCTGAAGGTGGCATCCAGGGCATCCTGGACTGCCGAGTGGACAGCGAGCCCCTAGCCAGCCTGAGCCTCTACCTCGGCAGTAGGCTGGTGGCCTCCAGCCAGCCCTGGCGTGCTCCTGCCGAGCCACATATCCGTGTCACGGCCACTGCCAATGCCTTGAGGGTGGACATGGAGGAGCTGAGGCCCAGCGACCAGGGGGAATACGTGTGCTCTGCCTCCAATGCCCTGGGCTCTGCGTCCGCTTCCACCTACTTCGGAACCAGAGGTGGGTGGAGCATCCATCCCCTAGGCCCCTCTGTACAGAGGCCCTGCTCTCAGGTCCAACAGCTTCCTTTTGGGGTCTTCCCTGAATCCCTTCTGCTGTAACCAGTTTGTCTGACTAATCTAGACTGGTTGCTTAAAGCTCCTCTGCATGGGGACGCTTCTGAGATAAAGTGCAAGCTAGAATAGTTTTCGTCTTGGAGGAGTCACCTTGGGAGGGAGGATTGGAGGCCTGGAATCATAGCTGCCCCCTCAGCCTCACCCCTGTGTTCCAGCTCTGCACCACCTGAGTCTGTTCCAGAAGCTACTCTGGGTCCTGGGGCTGCTGCTGGGCCTCCTCTTCCTATTGTTGGGCCTGGGGGCCTTCTACATCTGGAGGTGGGTTCAGAGCTGGGGGTGGATGGGGTCACCTCGTCCTCCCTCCCCCTGGCCCCCCAACATCTCCTCGTATTCTACCAAATTCACAGGCTCCATACTTTCTAGCCATTGCTCCAGATTTGGGAATCGCTTCCAGAATCATCTTTATATCCATCTTGCTATAGTTTTCTTCTTTCTTTATCTGGACCCTGTCTGTGTAAAGAAAGTGCTGGGAAGAAAGAAAGATAAGGCACCCCATTCCCCACAATGCGCCCACTGCTCTGTGCAGTGAGCAGTCTGGGGCTAAGCACTGGAGGTGGGGAGAGGGAGGAGAGGCAAGGGGGAGGGGAGACACCCTCTGAGTCCACCCTTGTGTTGCAGGAGGCATTTTCGTAAGGTGAGCATGGGTGAGAATGTGGTGGAGATGGATTCTCAGAAGGAGACCACACAGGTACCCGTTCACCACATGGGCACAGGCAGACATGACGCTTAGCTAACCCACAGAGAGGGCTGGCTCCTAGAGACCGTGGTCATATATAGGATGGCCCCTGGGGCTAGGGAGAGAATACAGAGAACCAGGGACCCCTGAGAAGATAGGGGAATCACATTCTGACCGGGGCACACAACAGTCAGGGGTTTGCTCACTGGACACTTCTTTGGGCGCACTGTAGGCCAGCGTGTCTGTACCGTTCTCTCGGGACCTGCTGGCTGGGTGCCTGGGACAGACATTCTGAACTTAGCAGTGTCACCTCCACATCCAAGACACATCTTGGAACACAGCACCCCATCCGTGTTTTGGGGTCTCTTTTTCCCACTCCTGAGTCTGCTGATCACTTGGGCAGAGGTGAAAGTCTGTTTTCTTTTCCCTGTGATATGTTCCCTTCTGCAGATAATCCATTTGGTGGGCCAGGGCTTGTAGCCTCATGGCCAGCCAGGCACATGCTCGCAATCCCCGTGGGACCCCTACCCAAGGCTGGGGGTCTGGGGAACTGCCCACCAGAGTTAGAGGTCAGGCGGTGACCGCTCCCAGAGTCCTCATGTGACCAGGTTTTTTTCTGAGGGAAGCTCATTGATCCTGATGCAGCCACAGGTGGGAACTTGTCCTGAGCTCTGCTCCTGAGCTGACCTGTAGCATTGCCTACCCTCAGGAGAAGGAGGCCACCAGAATCTGCAATGACTCGGGCTTTGTGAACAAGGCAGCACTGGATCCGGCCTGCCTTGGTGAAAACAATTCTGCAACATCTGACTTTCTATGACCTGGCTCCAAACTTCTCACCAAGAAAAATGGGCAATGATAGGTGAAGATGAACCCTAATCTACCCAGGAGGGTGCGACCCTGGAGGACTCTGAGGAGAAATGGACCGGTCATGTTGTCAACTTCTCTGTTCCTTTTCCCTGGATCTCATCTTTCCATTTATCTTCCAATAATGGACTGCCCCTCACATCTCCCCCACCCCCCACCCCCCAGGCCCACTGTGGAATTTTAGTATGGATTAGAAAAGAAGATCTTTCTACATTCTCACCGGCTGGCCAAGGCACTCTGTATTGGCTAGAATAGAAATTAAGCTGCTGTAATAAGAGACCAAATACAGTCACTTCAACATGAGGGAACGTTCTTTTTCTTTCCCATACTAGTCTGGGTATGCTACGGTAGTTTAAGGTGTTGGAACTCTGGATCCTTCTATCTTATTTTTCTCCATCCCTAAAATGTTACCTTTGGTTGTGAGGTTCGTGGCCCCATTCTGTTCACATTCCCTCCAGCAAGAAGAGTAAAAAGTGGACATTGAATGCACATCCCTTCCTACTGTGGACATAGCCCAGAAGTTGCTCGTCATTTCCATTCCTTCCTGTTGGCTAGAGTTCAGTCACATGGCCACCCCAAGCTGCAAGGGATTCTAGGAAATACTGTTTTCATTCTATTTCCAAAGGACTCCTGACCATGGACTCATCCCTGTGACTTCTGACATTGGCAAGAATGCCTGCAGTAGGCCTCGTTTATTAGTGCCCATGTACCGAAGGCCAAGACGTGTCGCTGGTCACTCTGTTCATGGGCTTCCCAAAGGAATTAGTCCCTCTCACACACTAAGAGTGAGGAAATCAAGATGGTTTGGTGATCCCTAAGGAGAGGGCATGCAGGCAATTTGGCCGCCTGAGCAGGCATTTTGTCAGGCACCAGGAAGAAGAGATGCCCACATTCATACCCCCCGGGAGCGTGGAGAGCGCCCTAGCTCACTTGCTCTTCCTGGAGGCTTGTGTGCCCACAACTGTCAGGTTGAATAAGGGTCACAAAAAAGGAATAACTTGCTCCCTGAAGTCAGTGCCTGAGAGGAGGCAGTTCTTGGGTGGGCAGGTGACCCCCCTCGTAGCCTGGTGGCAGACAGTAGGAGGAGCAAAGAGCCCACCTGGAATTTGAGGTGAGAGACATGGAGAGCAGTGGGGAGTTGTCTTAGGCGCTAACAGGTTGGGGAAGAAATTGGAGGCCAGGTAAGCTCCATGTAACTGCAGCTGGAAGCTTCCCGGTCCCAGGCTCCATTCCTTGTAATGCCTGATTGCCAGACTCTTCCTGGGGGCCTGTCTGGCATGTCCTCCCAATAAACATCCATCCTGTTACCTAACTGGAGAGAGTCTCTTTCTTGCAACCCAAAGTGCTGCACTGGAACACAGAAGATCCAAATGTGAATCTTGTTCTGGGAGACTGCCTGTGGGAGGCGGCCAGCAAGCGCAAATTACATGACATTTACCACAGACTACCTTATGCTCACGCTCTTTGTGGCCCCTCCTGCTCCTTGAGGCTCTGGGTGCTGCTCACCTCCTGTGTCCACATGGCCAGCACCTCACTGGCGTGCAGTAGGTGAACACTTAGTAAGCACTAGTTTTTCTGCACTGCTGTCAAGTGACAGGGTGGAAAATGTGCACTAAATCCAGAGGTGGGACAGAAGGAGAGCAAGCCAAATGCAGTCGTATGCTTTTGGGCTGTCTGGGGAAGAGAGGCTAAGGGGAGGGCTGCTTCTGGGCATCTCCAAGGAGGTAGGTCACCTGGGATTGGAAGGTTCTCAGAGGAGCTAGTTGTCCACCGCCAGAGGTCTGAGGCACCTCCAGACTTTAAAAATAAACTTCTAATTCAAGTATGACACACATACAGAAAACTGTACACATTGTAAGTGTACAGATCAATGACTTTCCGAAAAGGGAACGTGCCTGTGTAAACGGCACCCAGATCAAGAAACAGACCATTGCCAGCACCCCAGAGTCTCCCTCAGCCAACCACCCTGAAGGTGGCTACTATCCTGATATCTAACACCAAAGATTTGATTGGCCTCTTTTCGAACTTCATATAAATGGAATCATATAGAATGTGTGACGACTTCAGAAAACTGTCTGACATTATCTATGAAAGTGAAAATACTGCCCTGTGACTCTGAAATTCCACCCCCGGGACATTTATGCAAAAGGACTGAGGGCTTATGTCCACTGTGAGACTTGCATGAGAGCGTTTATAGTCGCCCTGTTCTGGGTCGCTCTTCAGAATGAGTCTTGTTTACAGACGGCGTGTGTCACCCATTACGTGAGCACTTACAAAGATTTAACTCTTACTGGTGGGCCTTCTCCCCAGGACACTCTGCAGTGGCCCCGTGGAGAGTGACTATGGCAAGCCACGTGGGAAGCCATCTTTCCCACAGGGGCACTTCTAGGATCCCTCTTCCTTCACTTTGGTCCCAAGGCCCCACCCCCTCCTCTGTGACCTCAAATATAAATAGTGCTCTGAGATTTCAGCAGAAAATTCCTTGGATATGCTTGGACATAGCTCATCTGGGTTTGGGAGGCATCCACTTTGCAAGGATGACCCCAACCCCCACGCGGCTCTTCGGCTACGTGCCCACCTTGTTTTATTAACACTGATTGTGTGCCCCGCCCTGTGCCAGGCAGAAATAAAGACACCGTCTCAGGCCCATGGAGCTCAGGGTCTGGAGGAGACAGACAAGGAAATGGACAGCTACATTGCTGTGTGATATATGAGGCAGGGAAGAGAATATGCAGGGGACAGTAACCCAGGCTTTGGGTCAGGAAGGACCCCTTGATAAGGAGGCATCAAAGCCTGGCCTGCAGTGGGAACAGAAGCTCACCAGTTCACTGGTTTCTTGCCAGATAGGAGAGGATCCTGCTTTCTCTCCTGATGCCCACATTGAAGTCTCCCCTCCATGTTCAGAGTGTGGCTACTCTGGGGGTCTGCTCTGCTCTCCTGGCCCCCAGCTCACTGAGGGCTCAAGCCGCCTCTACACCCTACCAGGCCCTGTCAGGCTGCATGCACACTTGGTGCTGTCCTGTCTCTGTGATCTCTGGGGCTTTCTCAGCTGCCTCTGTCTTCTTCCTCTTCAGGACCTCTTTACCAGGCTGAGGACTGTATCTCCACAATTTCCCCTTTCTCAGGATCTACACTTGTTTTGGAATCTCTAGGTGTGCTCCTGGTTCAGGATGGAAGCCTAGGTCCCTCTGTCTATCCCGATTCTTCCCCAGATCCTCCCTAAGAGGAGAGATAGCAAAACGGACCCAGGGTATGACAGGATGCTTCTGCCTCCTGGCTCATCTAGCAGAAGGATCGGGGAATTCCGTGCTGCCGGTGGGGGGGTGGGGGGTGGGTAGGGGCAGCTGGGATCTTCTGTCGTTGTCAACACCTGGGTGACCCCATTTTGTCATCCACAGAGGGAGGGCTTGATGCCTCTCCAGCCTGTCCACTAGAGCCCCCAGCGTGACCAAAGCCTTCTCTGTCTATATTGGGTCTGGTTCCCCAAAATGAGGTTTCATAGGCAAGCGAAGTAAGGCTGTGCTCCAAGGGGAAACCAGTAAAGGGATGAAGGCAGGAAGCTAAGGATACATGCACATAAATGTCCACAGCAGCATTTTTGGTAACATCTCAAAACTAGGAAGCACTCTAATGTCCAGCAACAGTAGAATCAGTGAAAAAAATGTTATATTCACACAGTTGGGTGCTACTCAGCAATGAAAATAACTGCGCTAAAGCCACACATGACAGGCTGAATACATTTCACAAACTGAAACATATTTGCAACTCATATTCCAGACAAAAGATTAATCTCTCTTATATACAAAGACTTTCTTCAAGTTGTTAAGAGAAAGACAACAGCTCAATATAAACGTGAGCTGCAGATGTGAACAGGCAATTCAGGGAATAGGAAATACAAATGACTCTTAAATGTCTGAACAATTATTTGAGCTCACTGCTAAGAGAAATGCAAATGAAGACTGCACTTTCCAGGCACCTGGATGTCTCAGTAGGTTAAGCATCTGACTCTTGATTTCAGCTCAGGTCATGATCTCATGGTTCGTGAGTTCGAACCCTGCATCAGCTCTGCTTGGAGTCTGCTTGGGATTTTCTCTCTCTCTCTTTGCCACTTTCCTGCTTGTGCTGTCTCTCTCTCTCAAAATAAATAAATAAATGAATGAATAAATAAATAAATAAATAAACAAATAAATAAAACATTTAAAAAAAAGATTCTCTCTCTTTTTAGAGAGACTGCACTTTCACCTTCAAACAAGCAAATATCACAGTTTGAGCACTGTGTTGGTAAGGCTGTGGGCAAAGGAACACTCTAGATATTGCTGGTGCAACTGTAAGTAAAGTGGCCCAAACTGGAGAGCAATTTAGTGTATCCTCCCAGATCTTTCTCTCTCTCTCTCTCTCTCTCTCTCACACACACACACACACACACACACCATATCTTTTGACCCAGGAATCCCACTTTTGCAAAATCATCTCACAGATTAGTACGTGTATAAAATTATCCATCACAGGGGCGCCTGGGTGGCTTAGTCGGTTAGGCGTCCGACTTTCGCTTAGGTCATGATCTCGCGGTTTGTGGGTTCGAGCCCCGCGTCGGGCTCTGTGCTGACTGCCAGCTCAGAGCCTGGAGCCTGTTTCAGAGTCTGTGACTCCCTCTCTCTCTGACCCTCCCCTGCTCATGCTGTCTCTCTCTCCTAGAAAAAAAAATTTTTTTTAAATTATCCATCACAGCATGGTTTGTAATAGCAGAAGGGCTGGAAACAATTTGTACGCCCAAGGGTCCGGGGGGGGGCTATACAAGTAAGTGGTAACATTCAACTATAAAAATGATAAGGATGCTGCACACCCACTCGAATAGCTACAATTTAAAAGACTGACAGCACTAAACGCTGGTGTGAATGTAGAGACACTGAAAGTCTCCTGCACTGCTGGTGGGAATGCAAAATGGTACAGTCACTTTAGGAAATCATGTTTTTAAACTTAAATATGCCCTTGGCATATGAACCTGCATTTCTACTTCTGGGTCTTCACAGATGAGAAGAGAAATGAAAACATATGTCCCTACGAAGACTTCACAGCAGTTCTGTAGCAGCTGTATTTAGAAGAATCTCACACTGGAACAGGAGAACCCAAATGCCTAACTGGAGAAGAGAGAAACTGTGCTTCCTCCCGACCATGGAACATACTAAAGAACAAATTACTGATCAGGAAGCAATGTAAACGAATCTCAAAAACAGAGGGAACGAAGCCAGACGCAAAGGAGTATATGCTTCATGATAACATTTATATGACGTTCTGGAATAGGCAAAACGAATCTATAGGCACAAAGCATATCCCTGGCTGTCTGGGGCTGAGAGAGGGAGAGAGTGACTGGGGAGAGGCACAGGGGAACTTTTGGGGGGCGATGGAAATTGAAGCTGGAACTCTTCCTAACCAAACTGCCGCGTTTACTACTCTGAATTTACTACGCAGAACGCAAATCTTTAAAAGAAGAAACGGATGTTACCAAAGCCGAAAGGAACCCCCACGTCTGGGAGTCCGTGGCTTTTTGCAATTGTTCCCTCCGGCCACCACCAGGGACAAGGGCTGCCCCGGGCCTCAGCCGCGCGCCTGTCGGGCCGCCTTGTCTTTGCGGGGACATCAAGCCCCCAGGACCGCGGCTGGACCACCACCAAGCGCCGGGGGTACTGGGGCCGGCGGTCACCGCGAGGTGGGGGCAGGCGAGCTCCGAGCCGCCGCCGCACCTGCCAGTCGCGGTCTCCAGGTCTCCTGGCCTCCCTTCTCCTAGGGGCGCTTCCTCCGGGTTCCGGCCAGGGCGCCTCTGGTCCAGACTGGTGGCCAGACGGGGACAGAGGTCTGCCTCAGGAGACCCCAGGGGCGGGGCGCTCCTTGCGCAGACCCGAGCGGGAACAGGTGGCCCCCAGCCCTGGTCTCTCTCCCCACCCCCACCCCCCAGTGGTCCTCCAAGGCCCTTCCGAGGGGCCCCGCCCCGCCCCCACTCCATCCCGCTCCGCCCCTGCGAGGAGAGGCGCAGAAACCTACCCCGCTGGTTGGCGCAGGCCGGTCCCGCGTAGGGCCGCACGGATTCTGCCCGCCCTGCTCCCACCCTTAGACGGCCGCTCGGCTCCCTCCCCGCACGAGGTGGGGTCGGGCGGATGGGCTTCGGGGCTCCGTGCGGGGTGGCGCGGGAGGGTCGGGAGGCGGCGGGCCGGCTGCTCCGGCCACGGCTCGGCCTGGATCCAGCCGGGGCGGAGCCGGGAGCCGCAGCGTGCAGGCCGAGGCGCTCACAGCCATGGGCCGGGGCTCTCTGAGAGCTCGAGGGTCACGGGCGTCGCTGCTGCTGTTACTGTGGCTACCTTTGCAGGTGTCAGGGGCCGAGGCGTTTCAAGGTGAGTGGGATGTGCCCCGCGGGGCAGGCGAAGCCACTGTCAGGGGATGGAGGGCCTGAACTGCCCTCCCCCGCCCCACCTCCCAGGGTGGCGGGGAGGACAGGGCTCGCGGAGGCTTTGGGCAAAGGCTCTCCGTAGGACCTGCCCAGGGACTGTCCCCTGTACTTGGGCTAACCTTGGGGTCCAGACTGACACACTCTGCTCAGCTGACACAGTGCCAATGGCAAAGCAGTGGTGATGGTGGTTGGAGGGGGGGGTTCCCCCTCTGAGCAGCTGCCCAAGTCCCTAGACCCTTCTTCTAAGATTCTCTGCTGTGACCGCCCCAGACCCCACTCACCAGTGTGGACTTTGCCTGCAACTCCATCCTTTAAGGGCCAGCCCACTGGTTCCCCAGAGCCCCTGCTGTGCCCTCAGACTAGGGGACTAGCTGTGGCCTCCATGCTCAGGCTTGGCGGCAAGCTCATCCCACATCCCAGGGCCTCGGGGCAGCGTGTATGTGTGTGTGTGTGTGTGTGTGTGTGTGTGTGTGTGTATTTTGTTGATATTGTTGCCTTGTTTGGTGAGATAAAGAAGGGTGCTCCAGACAGTCAGGGACTTGGGAAGTAACCTCAGCAACCCCCCCCCCCCGCCCCCTGCTGTGCGTAGGAGGATTGGCCGGTCCTGGACGTGAAGTGCCCCTCCAAGGGCCTGGGAGGACACCAGGGAGGAGGCAGGAAGGGCTGGGCTGGGTGAGCTGGGAGCGCTGGGTTCCAGAGCACTGTGGGGGAGCACCATAGGGATGGGGTCCTCTTCTGTTCTGGGGCCAGGAGGAGGCAGGGTGATAACCCTCGTGCCTTTGAGGATGGCTGCCCCCTGCTCCTCAGCCTGGGATCTGGACAGGGTGGTATGACCCCTGGGAAGAGTGGAGAGGGGCTTCGTGCTCCCGCCACCACACCGGCTTCCGCAGTCAGCTCCCACCCGAATCCTCTTCAGCTCTTCGCCGCAGCTCTGCCTGTGCCTCCCTCTCTCTCCTCACAGAGACACCCCTCCCCTCTCTGCTGGGGAGGCCTAGGGCCAGCAAGATGTACTTCTCCACACTCACTGAAGTCCTCTCAGGGGTGGGAGATACCCCCTCCCCACCCTGCTAGCCCCTCCTCCCAGAAGCACTCAGATCCTTTCCCCCAACCATGGCAGCCCACTCATCCAACCAGGGAGGGCTTCCTGGGGGAAAGGGACTCCTAGAACTGCTGCTCTTCCAGGTCTTTGATGCTGGGGTCTGGGGAAGAAGACGGAGGAGGAGAAAGGAGTTGGGGTGGCCTGGCAAGAGCTGAGCCACTTCCACAGTCAGCCTTCTTGGCGTGGGGTTGGGGCTGCGTGGGTGCTAGGGATCTGTCAGCTCTGGCGGCTGCACTTGCTTCCCCAGGGATTGTGTCAGAGGGCAGGGAGGGCTGCCTACAGGCTCTGGGCTGCCTGGGGCCTGGCTCCCACGGGGCTGGGCGGGTGTAGTGAGGGTTGCTGGAACCCACTGTGGAGTGGGGGGCTGGGAGCATTCCAGGGGAGCATTCCAGAGGCTTCTGAGTAATGCTTGGCTCTGGTATTCCAGAGCCCCCTTAAAGCATACCGGGCCTGGGAGCAATTCAGGCTTTGTCCCCCGGGCCTCCTCATCTCGAAGATCCAAGAAGGGGGCTTCCAAGGACTTCTCTGGAAGTCCTGCTTCCAGCATGAAGCCCCCCAAGGGGAACTCTGGGCAAGGTGGGCCTCCCAGGACATCTGGCTGTTGTTTTTCTCAGATGGCGGAGAAGACACAGGCATCCTCTCTTCCCAGATCTCTCACCCCAAAGGCATCTGCTGCCCAGTCTAAAAATACCCGAGGCTGCCTCCCCTCTTCCTTCCCCTCTGCACTGGGGCCCTTGATCTCTTCCTTGTGATCTCTGATCCCTGAGCCTCCCCCAGGTCAGTGCGACTCTCGCCTCCCCAGCTGAACTATCCTTCCCAGCCTCCTCTGTCTGTTCTGTCACCTCTCTGGTGGCTCCTCAGTTCCAAGGATGCCCCAGGAGTGGCCACCCTCCCCCAGGCTACACCTCTGAATATTGAAGGTGGAGTCTCCTGTTGCTCCGGCTGATGTCCTATTAGCTCATCCCTCTGTCGTCCCCGACTCCTCTATGTTCCCCAGGATCCCCTCAGCTTTTCCTCTGTCTTCACCCCAGGAAACAGCCCCGGGGAGCCGGTCACCCTGCACTGGGTCCTGGATGGACGACCCCGGCGCACGGTCACCTTGCAGGAGCCGGTCAGTGCCAGGTCATCCTTCCCTTCGCAGGGGCCTGGGGCCTCCCAGCCCCTTGGCCCCTCTTCAGACGTCAGCATGGCAGTCTGGCTGGGGTCCTCTAGGCCCCTTTCAGGAGGGTTGGCAGGTGGGGGTGGGGAGACACATGCGATCACATGAGCCTACACACATGGAAGTCATTTTCAGGCCTCCTCCCCCACCCCCCCTTCTCCCTCCCTCCCAGAGTTATCCAGGCTGCCCCCACCCCACCAGGCAGAGATAAGGCCAGAATTTGTGGGGCCTGAAATTTTCCAGACACCTCTTTGTGAAAACACCAAAATATCTTCCTTTTGCAAAGTTTAGCAGAAAATGTTACCCCGTGGACACATTGCTGTTTTCTCCAGGAACACTGCAGCCTCTCTGGCTCGTGCAGAACCCACTCGTGGCCGGGAGCGCTGGTCACCCTCCTTGTGCAAATCCACCTGATTTTGCTTCTCCAGGATGCTGCGCCCCAGCTTGTTGCCAACACGCATCCATCACACACTTCCAGAATAACCACGCTCCCATCTGTATGTGCCACACACATAGCTTTGTGTAGCTTTGCTGCAAACCAAGAGGCCAGTGCCCTTGGTATCCCCGTTTCACAGAGGGGCAAACTGAAGCCCAGAGAGGTTGGAGAAAGCACGCAAGGTCACACAGCTCTTTGGCCCAGAAGCCTGAGAGCCACTAAAGCCTGAAAGACTTCTAATCATTGGCCAATGTCCCCCAAGTCTAGAGAGCCCTCTTCATCCTGAATTTTCCGGACAAACCACTGTCCAAGGCAGCAAGGAGGAAGGCAGGAGAGCACTGAAATGGAGGCTGGGAGGCCCCCATAGGCCAGCTGCTTTTAACCTAGGGCCCTCTTGGGTCCTCCAGACCCTCAGGGGCCCCCATGCAAGCATGGTGCTGACCCCAGCTTTGAGTTGGTTGTCCTGGACATCACTGGCAGAGGGGAAGGCTGGGCACATGCTGGGCACCTCCCTCCCAGTCCAGCCTGGGCTGTGATGAGGAAGGGCATCTCAGAGGGCCTTGCTTTCCCCTGCCCCCAGGAAGCCTGCCAAGCTGAAGACAGCAGACAGAGATGAGGCAGGGAATCCTGTCCAAGAGGCAGGAAATACCCACATTTCAGGTTAGGGAGGGGATGCCTAGGGAGGAGCAGGGTCACCAAGAGGGCAAGAAGCAAGGAAAAGCCGCAGCAGGACAGAGAGAAGGGAGCCCAGGGTGGGGGTGAGGTAGGAGGAGGCTTTCCATCTGGGGCTGCTGCCTGTGTTTGGCACAAACCTTTCTCCAATCAAGTAAGTGACATTCCAGCCATGTGAGCTCATGCTTGGGGCCTTGGGGGGGGGGGTCTTGGCTGGGGTTGCGGGGTTGTCTGCCTCCCACCTGCAGAGAAAGCCCCCCCCTCCCCCGCAAGAATCTGAGCCCCTTGGCCTGGGGCCCAGCCCAGTGCATGGTGCAAAAGGAAGGGCCGGCAAGGGTGAGGGCCAGCATTCCAGACACAGCAGCCCTCCAGGTTGCTCCTGGACTGGTTCCAACTGTGGGCACCCAGCCAGGCGGAGTGGACGGGGGTGGGGTGTGTGTGTGGCAGATGGGGTATTTCCACAGGGTGGGAGAGGCAAACAGGCCAGGGGGCGGAGAGGCTGCGGGCTGACATCTGGCTGAGATGTTTGTCTCTTGGCCTGAAATGGGGGGTCAGTGTTTACAGGCGACGCAGGTGCGGGGCAGGCCTTTGGGAGGCTAGGGGGATTTTCAGTTTGTCAGAACTGAAGGAGGAGGGAGTAAAGTCTGAATTCTAGAGGGGGTGGGGAGCAGCAAGATACAGAAAGGAGGCGGTGAGGAGGCCTGAGCCCGGCTACCCAGTGCTCCCCCAGCCAATGTCTTCAGGACCCCACTGTCCTCCCCACGTAGAGGAAGCCTTCCAGCTGTGACAAAGGAGGCAGGGCCAGAGGAAGGGTCCAGCACCCTGGGGCAAGGCAGTGTACCTTCCTGGGACCCCTCGTCTCATCTCTCTGGAGGACGAGGCGTGCCCCTCGCAGGCTATGTCAAATGGCTGTCGGAACCAAAACTGTCCAGAGACTGGGAACATATTTGCCTGCATGTCCTCATCCCCACACCCATCCACACCCAGGCCAGTGGGGAGCCTGC
This sequence comes from Hyaena hyaena, assembly GCF_003009895.1. Classification (NCBI taxonomy): domain Eukaryota; kingdom Metazoa; phylum Chordata; class Mammalia; order Carnivora; family Hyaenidae; genus Hyaena; species Hyaena hyaena. The sequence continues at coordinate 959,646 of NW_024080650.1, read as the reverse complement.
TGCCCCCTGTGCTCTCCCTTGCCATCCAGCTCCACATCCCACCTCCTCCCTCAGCCCTGCTCTCCTTCTTGCCCAGGTCCCGAAGCTAGACATGGGGCTGGTGGCCTTGGAGGCTGAAGGGCAGGAGCTCCTGCTCGAGCTGGAGAAGAACCAGTGAGTACCAGGCAGGGGAGGGGCGAGGAGCCAAGAGCAGCTCCCCTCTCTGGAGGGGATCAGTGCTGGGGGCAGGGATGGAGGGGAACCCATAAGGGAGGCTGGATGGGGGGAGGGCCCCAGGGGAAGAGGTACAGGAATTGTCCTGCCGGCCCGTGACCGTGACCGTGACCGGCTCCCTCCAGGTGAAGTAGACTGCTGAGGCTGGATCAGCCCTGCTGTGGGACACACACATTCCAACCCCATGATTCACCCCCAGGTGAATGAGCATCGCCTACCTAGTGGGTGCTCACAGGGTATGCTGAGTCAAAAGAGAATCCAAGATGGATTCCAAAGCTGGGTAGGTGCTCAGGGCTGAGGGGTAGCGGAGACAAAGTTAAGACACCTTCAGGGGGCAGGGATTTGTCTGGCCTGCCTGGAGGGTCTCCATCTGCGGGGAAGGGAGCAGTGGGAAATGAGTTTGGGGAATCCCAGTAAAGCCAGATCACAGAGGCCATTTTTTTTTTTTTTATTTGAGAGGTAGGGAGGGAGAGAAAGCAAGGGTGGGAGGCAGGGGGAGTGGGAGGGAGAGAATCTCAAGCAAGCTCCATGGTCAGCGTGGAGCCCAATGTGGGACTCAATCCCACAACTCAGATCACAACCTGAGTTGAAATCAAGAGTCAGAAAGAAGCTCAACCAACTGAGCCCCCCCAGATACCCCCCCAGAGGCCATTTTAAGGCTGAGTGTCTTTGCAGAGCCAAAGATTCTGAGCTGGTGAATGAGTAGGCAGAGCTGGGCTGTGTGGGGCGGGTGTCCACGATGGGGTCTGGAAACCATCCGGACGGATTCATCAACAGCTATCATTTATCGAGGGCTTGCTTCATTGAGGACAGTGTTCTAAACAGTCCACACATGTTGGCTTCTCCCCCATGGAGCCAGATGGACCAGGAACATTCTCTAGTTCCACTGAACCATAGTCCCTCTGGGGTTCAACGTCCCCACACATGAGAGGGCGTGACCACAGCACCTACTCTTTGGGTTGAGTTTGTGTATGGAATGGGGGAGCAAAGCTGGGGAAGGTGGAGGAAAAACTTGGAGGTGGAGAGGCAGGCACCAGAGGTCTTTGGGGTGGTCTGGCAGTAAAGAGGTCAGAACGAGATGGGGATCTAGGATTTTCTTTACAGAAGAGAAATTAACTCATGGTTGATCCACCTTGGTGGGAAGGACCCTGGAGAGATGGAGAAGGAAAGTGGAATCTTTGGGGCGCCTGGGTGGTTCAGTCGGTTAAGCGTCTGACTTTGGCTCCATTCATGATCTCATGGTTCGTGGGTTCGAGCCCCGCGTCGGGCTCTGTGCTGACAGCTCGCTCAGAGCCTGGAGCCTGCTTCAGATTGTGTCTCCCTCTGTCTCTGACTCTCCCCTGCTCAGGCTGTCTCTCTCTCTCTCTCAGAAATAAATAAAACATTAAAAAAAAGAAAGAAAGTGGAATCATTAATGGAGTGGAGTCTGAAGAAGATGGGGATGGGGACCCCTGCTCAGGTGGGCGGGCAGGAGCAGCTGTGGGCAGGTGGGGACTCTGGGGGCCAGAGAAGGTCGGAAGGACCTTGGAGGTGGGAAAGTGGATGAGAGAGAGGACTGACCAGAGGCCTGACAAGGCTGGGCATGGGGCAGGGCCACCCAGGGAGTTTACTGTTTCCTTGGCTCCAGGTTGCACCTCCTCATCAATGTCCCCTGAATCCTCCCGCCTGTCCCTCCCCAAACCTGTGGACCGAGCTGCCCACCACAGACCCCACAGGGACCACAAACTCTTTCTCCATTCCTGCTCCTCCTGCTGCTTCCCACACACCCACTTCCCACACCTCAGCCCTCACCAGGGCTCCTTCCTGCCCTCCGCCTTTCCTTCTCTAGCCCAAGGGTTTTCTGAGCTGAGCAACACACAGTCGCTTCTGTCCCTTCCCTAAGATACATTTGGGTGCTTCTTCAGTGCTATCCCTGTGCCTCACTCACGGAGCTGCTCAATTAGTATTCAGGGAGGAAGGCTGGAGGGCCTCCTGGAGGAAGCCAGGCTGAATTAGGTGACTCTTACCACACCCCCTCCCAGCAGGCTGCTGGCCCCGGGATACACAGAAACCCACTACTCCCCAGATGGGCAGCCAGTGGTGCTGGTCCCCCACCACACGGTGAGCTACTTCCGTGGGCTCTGAGGACAGGGTGAGGAATGCTGGGGGGTGCACTCCCTGAGGACCTCTCCACCATTCCTTCCCATTCTCCTCCCCTTTTTAAGGAGAGGCTGGAGCCAGCCCCCCACCCCACCATGCCCTCTCTCTCTCTCACCCCTCCCAGTTCAGCACTGGCTGAGATTTGGGACTGGGTCCCTTGCTCTCCAGGACCACTGCCATTACCATGGACGTGTGAGGGGCTTCCCTGACTCCTGGGTAGTCTTCAGCACCTGCTCTGGGATGAGGTGAGGAGTTCTGGGGGAGGGGGCTGGGCCTGGGCCTGGACGACGAGTCTCCTCACACCCTCCTCTGCACTCTTCTGAACTCTAGGGGCCTGATCACACTCAGCAGCAATGCCAGTTATTATGTGCATCCATGGTCAGCTGGAGACTCTGAGGGCTTCATCACTCACAAGATGTTCCGGACCAGGCAGCTGCTCAGCTGGAAAGGGGCCTGTGGCCACAGGGATGCCGGGAACAAAGGGGGCATGGCCAGCCTTTCTCGTGCCACTCAGATCAAGGTCAGGGGCACAGATAGGGGTGGGAGTGGGAACGGAGTATCCATAGCCCTCCAGATCAGAAAAGACAGGAATACTCAGCCTCAGTTCAGGGCCTCCTGTCCTGATACTTTTATTTGGAGGCTGAAGAAACAAGCTCTAGCCATTTTTTTAAAAATATTTTTATTTACTTCTAGGAGAGAGAAAGAGAGAGAGAGAGCGTGAGCAGGGGAGGGTCAGAGAGAGAGGGAGTCACAGACTGAAACAGGCTCCAGGTTCTGAGCTGGCAGTCAGCACAGAGCCCCACGTGGGGCTCGAACCCACGAACCGCGAGATCATGACCTGAGCGAAAGTCGGACGCTTAACCGACTAAGCCACCCAGGCGCCCCTGAGCTCTAGCCATTTTTAAACTTAACTTTGTGCTTCCTGGGAATTGGGGCTGGTGGTCAGGACTCAAGCCCAGCAGCCTGCCACTCAGGGTCACCGTTGCCTCTGCCCAGGAGAGGAGGGAGGTCCGCGGGAGCCCGAGGTTCTTGGAGCTGTACATCGTGGCTGACCACACACTGGTGAGCAGAGGTCCCAGAGGGCTGGGGGGTGGGCTGGGGCCAGCTCAGCCTGCCACCACCCGTTCTGTGTGGCTTTCCAGTTTTTGACCCAGCACCGGAACTTGAACCGTACCAAACAGCGACTCCTGGAGGTGGCCAACTATGTAGACCAGGTTGGCGTTGGCGGGAAGAGAGCCCTAATGGGGTGACTGCGACATGGGCTGGCAAGTCCTAGCAGGCTGTGGCAGGGTTGGGGATGAGAACTGGGAATGGAGCGGAGAAGAGAGCCCCCCCCCCCGGAAAGGAGCGCCGGCACTGGCACTGTGGTGCGTCTTGTCCCCAGCTCAGCCGGGTACTGTCCACAGATTCTCAGGACACTGGATATTCAGGTGGCACTGACAGGCCTGGAAGTGTGGACGGACCACGACCAGAGCCGCATCACGCCAGACGCGAATGCCACGCTCTGGGCCTTCCTGAAGTGGCGCCGAGGGTTGTGGGCACGATGGCCACACGACTCCACGCAGCTGCTCACGTGGGTGCCTCCTACGCCCACGCGGGTCCCCGGCTGGGCAGCCCAGAGTCCTGGTCACGCCCGGTCACGCTGCGTTCCGCCTTCAGGGGCCGCGCCTTCCAGGGTGCCACAGTGGGCCTGGCGCCCATCGAGGGCATGTGTCGCGCTGAGAGCTCGGGAGGCGTGAGCACGGTGAGCTCCGCCAGGAACAGGAGGGCGCAGGGAGGGGCGGGGCAGGAGGCACCCCCCGCAGCCCGCAGTGATGTCCCTATGCCCTTCCAGGACCACTCAGAGCTCCCCATCGGCGCAGCAGCCACCATGGCCCACGAGATAGGTCACAGCCTTGGCCTCAGCCACGACCCTGACAGCTGCTGCGTGGAGGCGGCGGCCGAGCAAGGCGGCTGCGTCATGGCCGCGGCCACGGGGTACGGATGCCGCGGTAGGGGAGGCGGGCGGGGGTTCTGGGGGAGGCCCCGTTAGACCAGGGGGCCTTCTCTGCCTTTCTTCAGGAGAAATGGTTATCCCTGGATTTCCCCTTCGGTAAAATGGGGATATTGGTCACAGCACCCACCCACCCCGAGACTTCTCTATGAGGCTTAAAGGGAGGAAACGCAGGAAAAGTGGATTCTCAAAAGTATGAGGCTTTTCAGAACCTGCTAGCAAGGATTCTCCAACCCCGGGAGTAACGGCCGCTAGGTCGCAATTCGACCTTGAGTCCTGGGCTGCCTGGTGCTGGCGTGACACCCTCCCGTCTCGGGCTCGCGGTGTGACTTCGTACGGATTACTTGCGCTCTTCGGCCTCTGCCTGTAGAGGATCCCGGCTGCCTGTTGCTTAGGCGGTTTCTGCTCATCCAGGGGCCGCGTGGCCGAGCACAGGGAGGAGTGGCGGGAGGGGGTCGGAGACGAGCAGGGGTGGAGGGGGGCGGTGCCCCACGCCCGACCCCCTTGCCCTCCCGTAGGCACCCGTTCCCGCGCGTGTTCAGCGCCTGCAGCCGGCGCCAGCTGCGCGCCTTCTTCCGCAAGGGGGGCGGTGCGTGTCTCAGCAACGCGCCGGACTCCGGGGTCCTCGCGCCGCGGGCGCGCTGCGGGAACGGCCTCGTGGAGGACGGCGAGGAGTGTGACTGCGGCCCCAGCCAGGTCAGGTCCGCGCGCCGGGTCCGCGGGGGCCGAGGTGGCGCCGCGCTCGCCCCCTCCCCCGGGGTCTGGGGCGCGGCGCGCTCACCTGGCCGCACACCCTCTCTCCGGCTCCAGGAGTGCGCGGACGCCTGCTGCCTAGCCCACAACTGCTCGCTGCGTGCGGGGGCCCAGTGCGCACACGGGGACTGCTGCGCGCGCTGCCTGGTGAGGGCGAGGGAGGCTCGGGGCGAGGGTTAGGGGGCGCTGGGGAGCCGGCTGGTGGTCTTGGCTGATGGGCGCCCTCCGGGCCGCTGGCGGGTGCTGGCTCTGCTCCGCGCGCGGGCCCGCCTGGCCCTCTTACTTGGTCCTCCAGCCTCTCTGAGCCGCGGTCTCGGCGTGGATCACTCACTGTCCGTTGTCTCGCTGTGCCTCGGCCGCCCTCCCTCCACCTGGTCACCTGAGTAGCTGAAGCCGGCTGGCGTGCCGTGCCGCCGAGCCGCTGGCGACTGTGACCTCCCAGAGTTCTGCACGGGCGCTTCCCCCTTCTGCCCCTCGGACATTTTCCTACTGGACGGCTCACCCTGCGCCAGCGGCCGGGGCTACTGCTGGGATGGCGCGTGTCCCACACTCGAGCAGCAGTGCCAGCAGCTCTGGGGGCCTGGTGAGACTACCGAGTACCCGGCCCCAGCCTCGGGACTGCGCCTCAGCAGGGGAAGATGGGCGGGGGACTGAAGCCAGCGCGGTCCGCCCTTGCTTCCTCAGGCTCCAGCCCAGCCCCAGAGGCCTGTTTCCAGATCGTGAACTCAGCAGGAGACGCCCACGGAAACTGCGGGCGGGACGGCAAGGGTGGCTTCGTGCCTTGTGCGCAGAGGTGGGGAGCGGAGCCGAGTTAGAGGAAGCCGGCTAGTGCGTTGGGGAAGAAGGACGCTCTGGCCATTCGGTCACCCTCCACTTTCGTCCTCAGGGATGCTCAGTGTGGGAAGCTGCAGTGCCTGGGCGGGGAGCAGCGCCCACTGGCACCACACACGGTACCCGTGGACTCCACCATTGAACTAGGCAGCAGTGAGGTGACATGCAAGGGTATCTCTCTGCCGCCTGGTGTCCAGCTAGACCTGCGTGACTTGAGCCTGGTAGAGCCAGGGACCCAGTGTGGCCCTAGAATGGTGAGCCCTGTGAGCCCTGCACATCCACCCAAACCCTCCCTAATGCTGGAGTCCTGCAGGCCAAAACGTCACTCCCCCTCACTGCCTGGTGCACACACCGCCCATAGGTGTGCCAGGACGGGCGCTGTCAAAACACTACCTTCTGGGAGCTGGAGCGATGCCTGACAACCTGCCACGGCCATGGGGTGAGTGGCCAGAAAGGGGATGAGGGGGTGGCCTTGGGGTTCCTGATCCCATGGGGCCCTCCTTCTCTCTCCTCTGTAGGTTTGCAACAGTAACCATAACTGCCACTGTGCTCCCGGCTGGGCTCCGCCATTCTGCAGCAAGCCAGGGTTTGGTGGCAGTGTGGACAGTGGTCCTATACGGCCTGAAAGTGTGTCCATGGAGGGCGGCGGGGTGTGTGTGTGGGGGGTGGAGGGGTTGGGGTGGGGCACCTGCTGAGGACTGAGCCTTACCCTTTGTCCACAGATCACAAGGCCTTCCTGCTGGCGGTGACCCTTAGCTTTCTGCTGCCTCTGCTCCCTGGGGCCGGCCTGGCCTGGTGCTGCTGCCGGCAGCCAAGATCCCGTCTCCAGCAATGCCTTTGGGGCTCAAGGAGGGATCCTGCATGCAGTGGGTAGGCTCTGGGTCCACCCCTGTGGTTCCTGCTCTGCAGAGCTCTGCTGGGTCTGGGGAAGCTGGGGTGGGGTCCTTAGACCTTCCTCCCAGGAGCCGAGAAGTGGGCAGAAGCAGTGGGAAGAAGCCCTGAGCAGGAGGCCACGATGGCCTCCCATTGGAGCCGATGGTGGGGATCCCGTGGGGCCCTCTACCCCGCCTCATTACTGTGGTTCAGCTCTTGTCCACCTGCCGTGTTTCTCCCACCCTAGACTGCCATTGTTCTACCAGCTTAGAATTCGGTTCTTGCTCCGTTGTGCCCTTCCAGACTTACCTAGCTTCCAAGCCACCTCTCCCACTTCCTCTGCTTGAATCTTTTCCATATGCCTTTAAGGTCCCCAAATGCTGGACCCGGCACACCCTTTTACTCCTTGCCGCTAGTTAGCTATGGCGCTGGCTGCCCTTGTGCCAAGGGCCTGTCCCTGACCCAGTTCTTCATAATCTGGGAGGAGGGTCACGTAATACGGAAGCATGGTTGATTTAGGGCTGCCCCTTCAGTGGGGCGCTGGGCACATCTGACGCACTGGCCTTGGGAGTGCTCTGGGCAAGCTGCTGGAAGGGGCAGGGTTTGCACTGGAGATAGGGGCAGAGGGCATCCTAGACAGGGGCAGGGCACCAGCCAGGTCCCAGGCTCTGGGACGGCGTTGACACAAGGAGCAGTGATTGCAGGTCAGTGGGGGAGGGGCAAGGTGGCAGAGTTTGGTGTGTCGGCGTCAGGGGGCCTGGAGACGGTGGGGCACAACTGCATACCAGCACTAAAGCAGAGTCTTGTGGACGGCGGAGACTGTTTCAGAGCGATGGCAAAGGAAGTGGCGAGGCGCTGGGAGATGGGGCGTGAGGAGCCAAGTTCGGCTTGGAGCCACTGAGGGCAGCAGGGCTACCCAGTGACAAGGGACACAGGCATGGCTGCTCCTGGGTGGGGGGACGTCCAGCCCACTTTGGACGCTGAGTGATGCCAATATCTGGATGGTGCCAGGCTGCCGGGGTGATGGCAGAGCTAGAGAGAAATGTCAAGGCTAGAGAGAAGTGCCGGTGGCCCTGGGAGGGCAGGCGTCTGAGCCAGAGCCTGGCCCCAGGGGCCTCTCTCGGGAGGGGACAGGAAGGACCTGGAGGGAGTGACATGGGCCAGAAGGCAGAACTCAGGCTGGGCGCACTGCTCATGACCACCGTTCCGCCCTCCTGCCCTCTTATCCCACTGCTTAGGCCCAAAGATGGCCCTCACCGGGACTGTCCCCCCAGGAGCATTCACGGCATGGAGTCAGGCCCAGCGGTCACTGAAGAGCCCGGACCCTGGGGTGAGTGAAGCACAGTAGGAGATGGGGAGGGAAGTGAAGGATGGGCTCTTGCCTTCTGCCTCCTTCTAGACAGGCCCCCCCTCTCCGTTTAGCACCCAGTCAGTCACCTTGAGGCCCCTGTCCCCACCCTGCTCCAGAGACTTCTGCCTGTAGTCACAACACTTGTCCTCCACCATTGCTCCAGACCTTAAAAACTCTGCAGGAGCCCAAGAGCCACCTTGAGAAGCTTCTGTCCTGTTTCCCGGCCTGCAACCCCAAGGTAGGTAAAGACCCTCCCCACCTCATCCACACATCTCTATTGTCCCTCATCTGCTGTCCCCTACTCTGAGGTTTTTCAGTGTGGGTTATTATGCAAATGAGATGTGACCTTGTGGAAAAGCTATTGTCACAGAGGCCAGATGCTGGAAGCCCCTAGAGAGAGAAGTTGTATCTCCTTCGGGGTCATTAGTCCTCACTGAGAGAGGAAAGGGGATCGCAGCCCTCAGGGGTGACCTCTCCTCTTCATTTGCAGCAGGTCAAGTCCAGAAGCCAAGCTCCTGTCTCTGGTGAGAGAGGGGCTCCTGAGATGAGGATACTCACAGACAGGTGACTGCTGACAGCCACTCCAGGAACTTGGTCTCCCAGGGGCAGAGCCAGCAAATCGCACTTCCTGCACGTTTGCAGCCTGCAAGTTTCTTCCCTGAGTTGAGCTCTGCCCCACCCACTCCAGGACCCCAGAGCCTTATGGGAAGGTGCCCAATGCTGTCCCCATTCCTTAGGGCTGCGGTATCCTGGTAGGGTACATATTCCAGCCCAAGAATCTCAGTCCAAAGAGCAAAGGTCATGTAGTCACTGACTTCCTGTCACCAGGGGAGGGTCATTCTGGGCATTGGGAGAGGTCTCTATCCAGGGAGCCCAGGTGTCTCTGCTATATGCACTTTGCCTCCACCCAGCTCTTGCAGAATCCAGTGACTGCTGGGCCAGAAGCCTGGGCTCCAGCAGGCCTACATTTCAGACTGAATCTACTTCCCTGGAACCTGGCCCCTGCAAAAAAAAAAAAAAAAGAAAAGAAAAGAAAAAAAAAAAAAAAGAAACGAGGTCCGCAAAATCCTTGGGACTCTCCGCCTTCCCTTTTCCTGCCTTGTCCTCCAGACACTTCCTCAGCCTCACCCCTGTTATTGGTTGTCCACCGGAGGTTTTGGAGCAGTGTGGGTCTGCTGTAGCCCTCTCACTTTGGACATTACTCAGCCTCCCCTCCATTCCATGGAAGGGGACAGTGAGAGCTGTTTTAAGAAGGATACCGGGGCACCTGGGTGGCTTAGTTGGTTAAGTGTCCGACTTTCGCTTAGGTCATGATCTCGCGGTTCGTGGGTTCGAGCCCCGCGTCGTGCTCTGTGCTGACTGCCAGCTCAGAGCCTGGAGCCTGTTTCAGTCTGTGACTCCCTCTCTCTCTGACCCTCCCCTGCTCACGCTGTCTCTCTCTCTCTCTCTCCTAGAAAGAAATAAAACATTAAAAGAGAAACTTTAAAAAAAAAAAAAAAAAAGAAGGATACCAAAGTATAAGTCAGAAGAAAGATATGCTGACTTGAGCTTCTGTGAGTCTTTTCTGTATGTAAATTCAGCCCCATGGGGCTCCCTGAGGGTCCCAAGGAGTGGTGGCTGGTGGGTGGAGCCTCAGATGGCAGCCGTGGCCCCCGATATACCTGGGCATAGCATAGTGTTGCCTAGCTTGAATGATCCCTTTGCCCCCCCTCTTCTGTCTCCCTTGGAAATTCTCAAAAGTCACTCTCTCCCCATTCTTTATGAAAGAATTTCTGAGTGATCTTCTGTATCAGCCAGCTGCTGCTGCATAACAAAACCACCCCTGAAACACAGTAGCTTAAAACCACCACTTCTGTGAATTGGTAAATTAGGTTAAACTCAGCTGGTAGGTCAGTCGGGCTCATATGCTTGCAGTCATCTTCTGGCCAATTGGGCAATTCTGCCTCTGGGTTTGGCTGGCTATTGCCTAGAGTGATGAGGACAAATGGGCTATGTACCCATTTTCCAACAGACTAGCTCAGGCTTGTTCAGATGACAGCTGGGGAGGGTTCTAAAGAGGAGGACCAGGATTAGGGTAAGGCAAGTGACGCACTTACCTTGAGCGCGCGCACACACACACACACACACACACAAGGCAATCAAGATAAGTAATATTTTAATGCAGTCTTTTAAAGGATCAAAGTTAATGCCAAAAAGTCAACGATGAACAAAACATCAACATTTTAACTGAACATCAGATCAGTAACAATGTCATGTCAAGCCATGTTGGAACCTGAGGCAGAAGGAAAAGTCCATAATAGTGATCCTGTCTCACTCTAGCCCCAGCCCTGTTGGAAAGCAAGTGGAAGCTTGCAAGACCTCTAGAAGATTCTATGACTGGCACACTTTACTTCGCTAACACCCTATTGGCCCAAGCAAGTCACAGAGCCAGCCCAGGTTCCAGGGGTGGGGAGGCTAACTCTATCTCTTGCTGGCATAGCATCAGGATCCTGTTTCAGAGGTCATGGAGACTTGGGGAATTTTTGCCACCAACCACCCCTTGCATTGGCAGCAGAGAAGAGGCAGCCCCAGAGGTTGAATGAGATGGTTTTCTAAAGCTGCCTTCTGTCTTAATTGTACCCACGGGGTTTCGATTTAGCCAGATGACCTGAGTAATGACATGGAGAGGTTAATGCCACTGAAAGAAGTTTTTATTACATACAGTTCCCAAGAGAAGGGCTCATACCATGCCACGCAGGATCACATGGGGAAGCATGAGGTTTGGTCAGGAGGCCAAAGCAGGAGTGAGGGGACAGCCTCGGAAGGGCAAGGTGGGGCAAGATAAATGGCTCAGGATTGGCCAGGTATGGGGTGTAGGGATGGTCTTTAACTGTCAGGTACTTGGCTCAGTGGTGATTTAGGGCAGGGCAAATATTGGCTTGGTAAGAACTAGAAAACAAGAGGCCCTTGTGGGTATGGGCTCAGAATTGGTTGCTCTGCACATGAAAGACATATTCACAGCCAAATCTTCATTAACTCTAGGAATTAGCCAGCCCAGGGAGGGGCAGTCTCTCCCCCAAACACCAAGCTCCTCCCCACCCAAGATGTCAAACTATCATAAAATACAAAAATAAAGAACATCACTAATACATCTCTTCACGATCTCACCCATCAGGGAGTATCTGGACCCCATGGGACTCCCACTCATATTTCATGTCTTGAAATGCCTAAAACTGCATGATAAAGAGAAAAATTGCATGATAAAAATGGAATGATCAAAAGTTGGATTTACCATCTTTTTATTTGGATTTACCAAAGTGGTACTTTGAGGGAAATTTTACAGCCACGGTATTTTTTATACAAAGAGAGCTAAAAGTCAGTGGGATAAAGCTCCAGTCAAGTTAAGAAGTTAGCCCAGGACTAGATGATTTTGCTGATGAATTCTACCAAACATTTATAGAAGAATTAATGCCAACCCTTTCCAAACTCTTCCAAAACACTCAAAGAGGAGGGGACACTCCCAAATTCATTTTAGGAAATCGGCATTGCCCTGGTAACAAAGCCAAAGAAGGACGATACAAGAAAACTAGAAAGCAATATCCCTGATGAATACAGATGCAGAAATTCTGAACAAAATATTAGAAAAGTGAATTCAACAGCACATTAAAAGGATCATACACCATGATCAAGTGATCTGAGATGTGAGGATGATTTAACATATGCAAATCAATAAATATGATACACCACATTAATAGAAAGATTTAAAAAATATGATCATCTCAATAGATGCAGAATAAGCATTTGACAAAGCGCATCATTCTTTCATTTAAACCCTCAGAAAATTGGGTATAGAAGGAGTATACCTCAACATAACAAAGGCCAGATATAACAAACCCACAGGTGACATATTCAGTGGTGATCCTGGAAAGCTTTCCCTCTAAGAACGAGATAAGGATACTTAACACCAACCACTCTCTTTAAGCATAGTGCTGGAAGTGCTGGTCAGAGCACTTAGAAAAAAAAAGGAATGAGACCTCCAAATCAGACAGGGAGAAGTAAAATTATCTTTGTTTGCAGATAACATGATTTTGTTTTACTTAAAATTTTTTTTAATGTTTTTTTTAATTTATGTCTAGGAGAGAGAGAGAGACAGCGTGAGCAGGGGAGGGTCAGAGAGAGAAGGAGTCACAGACTCTGAAACAGGCTCCAGGCTCCGAGCTGGCAGTCACCACAGAGCCCGACGCGGGGCTCGAACCCACGAACCACAAGATCATGACCTAAACGAAAGTCAGATGCTTAACCGACTAAGCCACCCAGGCGCCCCTATTTTATTTATTTTTAAAGTTTATTTATTTATTTTGAGTGAGGGTATGAGCAGGGAGGGGCAGAGAGAGAAGGAGAGAGAGAACCCTAAGCGGGCTCAGAGCTGTCAGCACAGAGCCTAACTCAGGGCTCCATCCCACCACCTGAGTGAGATCTGAGATCTGTGAGATCATGATCTGAGCTGAAATTAAGAGTCAGAGGCTTAATCAACTGAGCCACCCAGGCTCCCTGACATGATTTTATATATAGAAAATCCTAAAGATTCCACCAAAAAAACCCCCAAACCTGTTAGGACTAATGAACAAATTCAGAATTACCACATTCAAAATCAACATACAAGGATCAGGTGTGTTTCTACACACAGACAAACCATCCTTAAGATAAATAAAACAATCCCATTTGCAACAGCATCAAAAAAATACTAAGGAATATATTTAACTAAGGAGGTAAGAGAACTGCACAATGAAAACAAGACTTTCATGATGGAAGCTGAATGACACACAAATAAATGGAAAGATCTTCTGTGCTCATGAATCAGAAGAATTGTTCAAGTGTCCATACCACCAAAGCCATCTATAGATTAGTGCAATCCCTACCAAAATTCCAATGGTATTTCTCACAGAAATAGAAAAGATGATATGAAAATTTGTATGGAACCACAAAAGATCCCAAAAAGACAAAGCAATTCCCATAAGGGTATATATAAGGGGAACACTACATTTTTGTTAGCAACCTTTCTTCAAGTCTAATGAGAGGGGCGCCTGGGTGGCTCAGTCGTTAAGGGTGGGATTTAGGCTCAGGTCATGATCTCACTGTTCCGTTTATGAGTTCAAGCCCCAGCTATCAGAGGACAGAGGAGAGCCTGCATCGGTTCCTCTGTGTGTCCCTCTCTGCCCCTCCCTCACTTGCCTGCGTGCCACTCTCTCCCTCTCTCAAAAATAAACTAAAAAAAAAAAATTAAAACTACGGGCACCTGGGTGGGTCAGTTGGTTAGGCATCCAACTGGTTCAGGTCACAATCTTGCGGTTCCTGAGTTTGAGCCCTACATTGGGCTTTCTGCTATCAGTGCAGAGCCTGCTTTGGATCTTCTGTCCACCCACGGCCCCCCCTCCCTGGTAGCGCTCTCTCCCTCTCTCTCTCTCTCAAACAAACATTAAAAACAATAGTTTGGTGTGAGAGAGACCAGGTCTCCTTAGGTTGTTGTGTGGGTGTTGCTGTGGGGGTGGGGGAATGTTCCACCTAGGCGCACATTCAGGTGCTGGGTTCAGTGGCTCCCGGACCTACCTGAGGGCACAGCCGGGGGCGGGGAGTCATTCCCGCTACAAAGGCTCCTCCCCACAGCAGTGTTCCCACCAAGCTGGGCTCAGGCGAGGCTGGAGGCGGCACCTCTTCCACTGGGAGTTGGCTTCCAGCTGCTTCCAGCCGTCCTCGCGGTTCGCCGCCCGCCATGGCCATCTGCTTGGCACCCGCGCTGCTGCTGCTGCTGCTGCTGTTTCCGGGTGAGTGGCCACCTCCTCCTGCAGACCCCTGAACGCCCGCGCTCTCTGTCCGATCTTCAGGGACAGAGTGAGTGGACAAGAAGGTGATTCTGGAAAAAGCCAGAACCGCAGGAAAGGGCACCGACAAGACACCTGTGTACAGGGCTGCTCATGCGGACACCAGGCGCTGCAGCGCGCCACTCACCTTCAGGCTCAACCCGCCTCCAAGTCCCGTCTTTGTATTCCTGCCCCAGACACTTGCTTGTTTCTGTTGAGTCCCCTCTCCCACCTCTTACCCTTTCCCCAATGCCTGCCTTTCAACTTCCGTCCTGGAGCCTCACACTCAGTCCCTGCCTTGCATCTTCAGCTTCACACTCAGTCCCTGCCTTGCATCTTCAGAGTCTCCGTGCCTCGCATCTGCTGTTCCACCTGCTTGGCTTCCCCTTCCCCAACTGGGGCATCGGGGAAGGAGGAGTGAGGTGGGGAGAATGGAATCTGGCAAAGGCTGAATGCAGATGAGATATTGGGGTTGAGATGCGCTTTTTGAGGGTAAAGATGAGGCAATGGTATTACTGGAAGAGGGAGACCATGACCTTAGGTGACACTAAGTGCTGTTGTGTGAGGCTGAGGCCTGGGGATGTGAGGGGCTTGGCTGGGAGAGGAAGGCAAAGTTTGGCTGCTGCTCCTGGCATCCTGGAGATGAGGGAAGGGGAGGGGAGGAACCAGGGAGGAAGGGCTCCCTGCTCCCGTCGACCCTCTCCACTTACTTACTAATTCTAAGCCCTTGGGAGCTGTTCTTCCTGCCTGCGGAGCAGACGTGCTGAAGCCACAGCAAGAATCACCGTGGCTCCCACCATCCGATCCGTGGATCCCGAACGAGGAGGCCAGTGCCAGATAGGGTCCTGCTCCCAGGCCTAAGGCCGCGGCCACCACCCTCCCTCCAAACACCTGCCAGATGGATGTGGGGCCAGGCTGGAAATCTTCCCCTAGACCGATGTGGCTCCCAGGGGCTGAAAGCACCGTTCAGCACGGGTCGCCTGGTTTTTGGTGACTTGGGTCCTAGGAAGGGGCTGCCAAGTCCCGACATCTGTGACCCTGGCTAGACCCCCAGCCGAGCACCACCTGTCATGGCCTTGTGGCTCCAGACAGAGCTCTGTGGCCTGACAAGAGGGACTTCTCTGGATTCCACATCCTAGTAGCCAGGCCTAAGTGGGCCTTCCAGTGCCCAGAGCCCTTTCAGGGAAATCTCTCTTCTGCCTGGTTGGGGGTGGGGGTGGGGAGTGGAGGGGCTGGGGGAGGGCAGAGCCCCGATGGGCCAGCATGGGTTAGGTGGACGAGAAGGGAGCATCAGAAGGGAATGGCGGGGGGAGGCACCCCGGGTAACGCACAGAAGGAGGCATGAGAAGGTCTGGAAGGAGGGAGAACCAGACGCCTATAGACTCATTCAAAGGCTCTCCTTGGGGAAAGGAGCAGTAGAGGGAAAGGGAGGAAGCTCAGGTGTCTCGGAGTCTAAGAGAAGCAGCCACTGTCTTCAACGCCATTTCTGATAAATGTCCTTGAGCCAAGTCCCCAGGAAGTCTTGCTCGTTTCCAGTGTCAGGTAGACCCCCCTTTGAATGGGTGTGGCCATTCTGGGGAAGGAGTGGTGCCTGGGGAGGATGGGCTTCAGCGTCTGGGGGAAACCAGGCTGAGTCTTCGGGCGCCGCATCCATCACTGGCGTATTACAGGACTCCCCAGAGCCCACCGCCGCCCATCCCCGAGACAGAAGG
Organism: Hyaena hyaena; assembly: GCF_003009895.1. Taxonomy (NCBI): domain Eukaryota; kingdom Metazoa; phylum Chordata; class Mammalia; order Carnivora; family Hyaenidae; genus Hyaena; species Hyaena hyaena. The sequence continues at coordinate 943,944 of NW_024080650.1, read as the reverse complement.
CCGGTCAGTGCCAGGCGGTCACGCCTTCGAACCACACTCTGCCCCTTCGGGTTCCCAGCGCCCCGCATCCTCACGGGGCGTGGCCGGAGGGCGGAGGTGAAGCGTACTGGTAGTGGCTCAGCGAGAACCGCAGTTGTCCGCTCCGCCAGCAGGGTCGCCGAATTCGGCCGGACGGAACCGATGCCTGGATGCGGCCGAGGCGTGCACGGCTGATGCGCGGTGTCAGCGGCTGCGCACCGAGTACGTGGCGCAGTGCTTGGGTCGGGCCGCGGCCGGGGGCTGCCCCCAGGCCCGCTGCCGCCGCGCCCTGCGCCGCTTCTTCGCCCGCGGGCCGCCCGCTCTCACCCACGCGCTGCTCTTCTGCTCCTGCGTCAGCACCGCGTGCGCCGAGCGCCGGCGCCAGACCTTCGTGCCCGCCTGCGCCTTCTCGGGACCCGGCCCGGCGCCGCCCTCCTGCCTCGCACCCTTAGCCGCCTGCGAGCACAGCCGGGTCTGCAGGTGCGGGCACTAGGTGGGTTGGGGCGGAGGCGGGGTGGGTCCGGGTCCCCGGGTGCCTGCAGGGTGTGGGAGGGAGCGGGGCGGGGTTGCAGGTGCGGGCGGGGAGAGTCGGCAGGTGCGACTGGGACGCGGGGAGCAGCCGGGCGGAGACTGGGCGGGGCCTCGGCTCACCGCGCTCCCGCCGCGCAACGCAGGCCCCGCCTCCTGGCCTTCCAGGCCTCCTGCGCTCCCGCCCCCAGCTCCCCCGACGGCTGCCTGCAGGACCAGGTCCCCAGCTGTCTGCGCGCCTATGCGGGCCTCGTGGGTACGCACTGCCGGGATCCGGGTGCGGGCGGGGCTTTCCCGGGGATGCCTGCGCCTGGGTGGGCCGATTACCCCGTCCTCGGGGTCCCCGCAGGCACCGCCGTCACCCCCAACTACGTGGACAACGCGAGCGCACGCGTGGCGCCCTGGTGCGACTGCGGGGCCAGCGGAAACCGGCGTGAGGAGTGCGAAGCCTTCCGGGGGCTCTTCACCAGGAACCGCTGCTTGGGTGAGGGGCCCGGGACGGGGCGGCGCTGACTGCCCCTTCCCAAGTTTAGAGGTGAGAAACGGAGGCTGTTTGCGGCAGCCACGCAGGTGCACACCCCATATGCTGCCGACTTGCCCCTGGAGAAATCCGCGCCCAGGTGTCTCGAAGACAAGGTCACAGACGAAGGTAGAATCTTAGGGATGACTAGGCAGGTAACCCTGCAGGCCGGAGGAAGGGGGCCGTCAAAACAAGTTTCGGAGCACCTGTAATGGAACAAAGAGAAATTCCTGCTTCCGCCACTTCTGAAGCGGTTTCTCCCCCCCCCCCACTCCCCCCGGGGAGTGCCAACGCCCCTACTGATGACCTTGCCTTTTGCGTCTGAATAACTGGGTGGCCTGAGTGTGAAGTCCGATTCTGCCACTTACCAGCCCAGAGTTCGTGATCTCCCCTGTTATCTCTTCTGTCTTCTTGTGCCCATCTGTAATATGGGACTGATGATCGCCACCCTTCTTTGTGAGGACAGTTTGTAAGGCACTCTTAGCACGGGTGTCTCTACTTTGTTATTCCTTGTCATGCACCTTCCATTCCAGAAGCCAATCCCTGCAGACGTCCTGTTCACCCATCGCACCACAGGATGCCAGAGGTCTCTGCCCCAGAGGAGCGGAGCCTTGTGCTAGGGTTTCCCCAGCCAAGCCCACCCTGGACCCCTTCCTCCCATAGATGGTGCCATACAGGCCTTTGATGGCGGATGGGCTCCAGTCCTGCAGGGCCAGCTAAATGTCCACCAGGACCCTGAGCACAGCCTCCTGCAAGTAGGTGTAAGGGAGGGGATGGTGAGCTCGTGGGCCTAGATGGAGGCATGAATGGCCTGCGATGGGGGTGGTGGAGGCAGAGAGCAGAACCCCACTTCTGCCTCAAGTCCACATTGTGCTCTCACCCCCAAGGTGTCCTCCACAGATGGGCTCCTGGTTGGGAGCGCCCTGCTCTCCATGCTCCCCGCCCTGGCTCTCCAGCCTCTGCTCTGACTAGGACAGCAGACCTTTGACAACATCACTGGCCCATCCTGCCTGGGGTACAGGGCCACATCGGCACCCTACTGCTCCATTGAAGGTGACTGGCTGGCCTCCCAAGCTAGCCCCAGTGCTCTCACCCCACTGCCCTTTTTAGGTCTGCACACCCTGTGTGCCTGTCCCCTAGAATGAGGATGTAGGTTGGTCTGATGCAAAGCCCATGGTTTCCCTTTTTGTGGGTTTCTTGGTTTTAGGTCCCTTTCTCCACTGACCTTAGAACAGTTGGGTTCTCCCACAGGATAGGGATCGGAGGGGGTCACCTGTGTTGCTGAGGCTTCACTGGGACCCCAGATCACCTAGAGGTCAGAAACCATCCAGATTCCCAGAGTTCCGAGAGATTTCATCCACTTCTGCAAACATAATGTGCCCTAAGGAGTACATCTGAACAGACTTTTAGGCAAAACTTTTAGCACTGCAGCCTTTCATGGCACTGTCCCAGTGAGGCACCACCCATCATGATCGCCAACTACGCCCCATGACTTATGTTGGCAAAGCCTATGTTGCTTGGTGGCCAGCACCTGGGGTCGGTGGGAATCCAGTCCCCTGCATTGCACTGGCTGTATGTCCCCATGACTTAACCTAGCTTACAAATGACATCCAAACTCAATAAACCACTTGCACCGAGACTGGCCTTACTTTCATGTGATCTGTCTTGGGAGCCTGGAGACCAAGGTCAGCCACAGGGTATGCCTCTACTGGTCTGTGTGACCTCAGATACAACCTGGGCTCCATTTGCTCTCCTGCGGATGCCAAACTGAATCAACTGTTAGATACTAGTGGCAGGAATTTCTGTTGCCTTGTCTTCTCTGCTGGTACTCAGACACTGAAAACTACATTTCCCAGGTGGCATGTGGCACAGTCCTGGGCATAAGTGGGTGGAGCCACAGATGAGGAGGCTTCCAGGGGAGCTCTGGAAACAGGATGTGATTTGTTGACTGGTCCCTTTAGCCTGCAGCCTCCTCTCCCTTCTTTCTCAGAACCTGATGGCAATGCCTGGGGACATTGGTGCCATTTTGAAAATGGAGCCACATGACACTGTGGAGCCACTGTACGAGCCCCCATCTGCCACCCTCTAGACTTCCCTGTATGAGAAAAATGATACCTTTAGTTTGTTTAAGCCAGTTTCTCCACAGCCAAACATAGTCTCTGTTACTACCACCTCTGGGGTGCCATGGAGTCCCAGGGTCACTTAGGGGACCCCCTCCGCAGTGTGCACAGAGCCCAGACCTAACAGACCACTTTAGAGGGATGCTAAGTGTTTTTTTATTTCCACATATTCTGCCCGCTTTCTGCCCATGTGAAGAGTCGAATTCTTTTCTGGAGCCTAGGGAAATTTATCATAAAAGTTTTCACAAGCACCCACACGTGGCCAGTGTGGACCCAGCATATGCCAAGCGATTGTGTTGATTTGCAGTTCTGCAACGGTGTTTGGGAAGGAGAAGGCAGAAAGATGGGGGCCAGATACTAAGCCTTCTGCCCACTTCCTTCTTCCTCAAGAGCTTGGAGACTCCTGATGAGTGAAGGATTACAGAGTCTCTGGGCTGCTCCTTCTCAGACCTGGTTGAGGCTTGTCAGGGGCCATGAAGCAGATTGAAGTGCATGTTGTTGGTGCCTTGCCCAGAGACCTCTCTGGCCAAGCTGCTGGGGAATGTTGGATGTTAACACAGCTCACGGTTGTTTCCTTCTCTAGAAGAAATGCCTGTAAAGTTATATTCTGCTACACGAAGTGGACAGCAGCCTTAGGGTAGGGTGAGGTGGGGTGACAGTTCTGCACACCATTCATGCTCCAGAGCTCCCTGTGGGACATCAGGCTGAAGCTAGCTCCTAGCTGAGACCACCTCCTAACCTAGCGCCTTCCCCTGTCTGCTCCTGCCTCCCTTAGAGGTTCCCCTGAGGGTACTCCCTCTAATAAATCATGGCCTGAGAATTCCCATCTTGGGCTCAACTTCTGGAGAATGTGACCTAAGACATAGGGGTCAAGCACAGATCACGACAAAGCCCAGATCTTGGGCTGTCCTGACCAGAAAAAGAGCCACCAGTTCTGAGACCATATATTTAGCAATCATCACAAACCCACAGACACCACACGTGGCAGCTGTCAGCCAGCCTTCCAGCTTCAGCCAGCAATCTTATCGGAACCAAGCACAAATCACACCTGCATGGGTATACGACTGGGCAGTCTGGGCACCAGGCACAGCTGTCTCCAGGGTTACAAGTGAAGGTGCGCTAGTTGGTCTGTGTAGCTTCCCTGTGCAGCCGGGCAGGCTCTCGCTTCAGGGTGGGGAAGAAGGCCATCAGCAGCTGAAGATCTAGTCTCTCCTTTTAGGAATCTCAGCAGATTTACCTGTCATTCATGGGCTGAGCCAGGCAGGACCTTGGTGGGCTCAGTGTGGTTTATAAGCCTCTTCCAGTGGCTGGGGAGTGACATCAGCCCACAAAGATCACATGAAATGGGAAGGACAGTTCTCCAACGGGGGAAAAAATAAAAAAGGAGTGTCGGGCAGAGTGAAGCTCAGGGTCCAGTCCGTTTTTGAAGAAGGAATGCTCTCGACCATCTTCACCTGCATGGGAATGGGAACCTGTATGTGGGATGGGGAGAGACGGGGTGTTATGTGTGCTCGGAGCTGAGACGGAGCAATTGCGTGGTGATCCAAAGGAAGAATTAAAGATCTGATACATGGCTGGCTGTATGTGAGCATGTGTTAACCCTGTCACTTCATTTCTGTTTTGAAAAATATAAGTAATCTCTAAACCGCGTGTGGGGCTGGGACTTATGACCCTGAGATCGAGAGTTGCATGCTCTCCCGACTAGGAGAGAAGGAGCCAGGAGCCCTATCACTTCATTTTTTTCACTCAGACAATTAGAGTAAAATACAGGCACATACCCTTTCCAGAAGACTGGGAAGATAAAGAGCAGAACCTGCTTGCAAACAGTGGCACCGTTCCACGGCAGCTGGCTGCCTTCCTTCGGTACTTCTCTCCAACTCAGGCACGGCCAGCGGAGCCGCTTTACCATCAGACAATGTGCTTTGGAAAAGAGGCTTCCTTACTGGGTGCAGTGCGGAAATGGAAGGTCACGGGGCTCCTGCTGCCTGCCTGGCTGTTCTTCCTGAGAGTGAAGATTCCCTGGAGGGAGGTTTGAGGCCATTTGGGGCATGGACCCAGGCGGCTCTCAAAAGAGAAGCCACGAGGAGGGGACCAGGTGCGGTGGCTTGCAAAGGACACCATTTTGCCACACCTGGGCCAGTAGACTTCCCAAGAGTTTTGTTGCTGTAAGGGGCTGAATGGTGGCTCCGAATATATGTCTGCATCCTAAGCCTTGGAACCTGTGAATGTTACCTTACATGCAGGCAAAAGAGTGAAAGGTACCTAATATAGCAAAAGATGTGATTAAGAATCTGGACAGGAGGTGCTTATCTTAGATTGTCAGAGTGGGCCCTAAATGCATCCCTACAAGAGAGGCCTGGGGAGACTGGGGAGACATGGAAGAGAGGATGATGGGAAGACAGAGATGGGAGCGATGTGGCCATAAGCTAAGGAGTGTTGGTGGCTACCAGGATGGGTTCTCTCCTGGAGCTTCTGGAAGGAGCAGAGCCCCACCAACTCTGTGATTTTGGACTTTTGGCCTCCAGAACTGAGAATAAGTTTCCGTTTGAAGTCATCAAGGTTGGGGAATTTGTTACAGTGGCTCCAGGAAACCAAGAGTTGTCTGAGTTCAGTTTCTGTCACTTCTACCTGAAAAAGTCTGGCCAAACGCCTCGAGGCTGAGTCCAGCTGTGGCCCCCACGACCAGGAACAGGTCCTGCCTCGTTTATCCACATTGGAGTGTTGACCTCCGTGTCTTTCCGGGTAGCCTGCTTGCTGTCACTCTTTCACGTGCACTTGGGGACACTGTGGTCCTCACCCTGGCCTTATCCCTGTGACTGGGCCTCTGCTAGCTGTTGTCAACACTGGGCTTCCAGCTGGCAGGTGGCTGGGGTGGGGTCAGGCCAAAAGGCAGGTGCTAAGGAGCATCTGTGGATTTATTGGTGGAAACTTCACGGCTCATGAATGCCCAGTCTGGCTTGGAGCCTGTTGTCTAGATGCAGGGTTGAAGCGGAAACTGCTTGCTGTCCATATCCACTCTCCCCGCACCTCCCCTACCCCAGTTGAGTCAGACAGGGCCAAACTCACAGCAGCTGCCCGTTTTTACAGGAAGTGTGGACACTGTTAAGTGAGATTTCAAGAGAAGGAGGGGGACAGGGGCCACATGAGGCTTCAGGAGACCCCCCCCCCAAGCTGGACAGCAACTTGCCAGTGAGCCCGCCATGCGTGTGACAGGAGACAGAGCTGCGGCCCAGTCTCGTTGGACCGCAGGCCCCAAAGGCCTGAGTTGAAGCAGGTGTTAGAAAGCTGTTCTGCCAAGATCGTGTCACCCCACACCCAAAGGAGCCTCCCGAACCAGGCAGAAGGTCCAGAGAGAACGGAGATGAGTACACACTGGGGGGACAAAACGTACCACCTCAGAAGCTGAACCCCCAAGGGATCAGGATTAAGCCAATGAAGAAGGGCTGAGAGGGTGCGCCAACGGGCCCCGAGGCAGGCCGAGCCTAGCGCCCTGTGCAGTACGCCTCACACAAGCAACAGGTCACCTGGTCTAGTCCCTTTCCTGTGTTGGCGACACAAGATGGAAGGGGGTTTGTGTCAGGTGTGTCACACAGCTAGCAACACAGGGCCACAGGGTGTCTGCTCACATGCAGCCCACACGTGTGTAGGCGGGGCTGCGGACACGGATACCAGGAGTGACGGAATTTTCCAAAACGATGACCAGCTCTGGGTAAAGTTTTGAAGAAAACAAAGTTTGGTCTTCCCTTGATTTTACACAATAGTTGCATTTCTGGAAAACTAGACTGAATCAAACCAGCTCTCAAATCCTGTGTTTGCAACAGGGTTGGCTTCTAGACTAAAATAATTAGGAACAGATTTTCTCATCTCCACAAACATCAAGCAAGACATTTAAACATCGAGTGGGAGGTGGGTCTGTTCTTGGCCGGGCGGGGCCGCCCCACGTGTCACAGGATGACCACCTTCAGGCTCAGCCACTAAATCACAGCAGCGCCTCCCCCTGCAATGCAATAGGCAGAATCACTCCCACCTATTTCCCAAATGTCCCTCAGGGGGTGGCCCTGTGCCAGTTGAGAACCGTGCCCCACAGGCTGTGGCCAGGCCCAACTCCGCCACTGAGAGGGTAGCCGGCTTTGTTTTAGCTACTCTGGCAGCCTCAGAACCGCTCAGACCCAGCAGGCCTACTCTACCTCTAGGCCTCTGTGCCGACTGCCCCCTCTATTTCTGACTGCTCTTGTCCCAAACATCCATGTGCCAGCTCCCTCCATTCAGCTCTCTGCTCAGCTGTCAACCTGTCAGAGTGGCCTTCCCCTGCCTCACTTACGTAAAGGAGCACCTGGCTCCCACACTTTCTGGCCCCTATCTCGTATGTACTTTCACAGAGCTCACCATCTGACATACTCATTATCTGTCTCCCCAGCTGCATGGTAAACTCAAGGGCAGGGATTTGGGTCTGTTTTGTTCACTGGACTCCCTGGTCCCTACATGGCGTCTGGCCAGGGAAAGCGCCCTCCTGCAGGAAGGAGGGTGGCAGACATACAGTGACCTGAAATCCTTTGGGGGCCCTGCCTTGCGGTGGGAGAAGTTCCTGACAAGAGCTCCTATCTATTCTTGGGGCCACATTCGGGTGGCGATGGGGTGTGTGCCCTCAGACACAGCTTCCACAACGACCTGCTTGCCGGTGGCTCTAACTGAAGGCTTCCTCAACAGCCACAGTACTGGTTGGTCGGTTTCATTTTTTTTTTTTTTTTTATTTCTAGGAGAGAGAGAGAGAGAGAGAGACAGCATGAGCAGGGGAGGGTCAGAGAGAGAGGGAGTCACAGACTCTGAAACAGGCTCCAGGCTCTGAGTTGGCAGTCAGCACAGAGCCTGACGCGGGGCTCGAACCCACGAACCGCGAGATCATGACCTAAGTGAAAGTCGGACGCCTAACCGACTAAGCCAGCCAGGTGCCCCTGGTCGGTTTCAGTTTTAAGGGTCAGGCTAATGGTTTCTTTGGCAACATAATTATCCCTCAAAAACCTACACTTTTTATTTCCCGGGCAGGTCCAGGGTCAGTGATGGCACTTCCAGGTCATTTCCTGGACGCAGTTCTCAAGTTGGCTTTGTATCTTTGCTTCCTTATTCACATGCTTCTCCCTCAAGATGTTGTCCTTGAGGTTCTGAGGTTCACGTGGGAAGACCAGCCTCCACCTGATTCCCACCCGTGGAGGCCGAGGTTTACTGGGTCTCTGTTGATCATGAGCAACTCTTACTGTTTTGAGGCCAGAAGCAAGACAAGTCGACTTCTCTAACACTGCAAGACCCTGGATTTCAGGATTCGCCACCCCCTTCCCTTCGGCCTATAAACTGGCTAATTCTAGAAAGTCAGCTCTTTGTTGTGATGCCTCATCAGAAGCAGCCAGTATTAACCAACACATACCACATTCTGGTTTTCTTGAGCTTCTTCCCTCTGAGCTAAAAACTCAGTCGCTACACAGACTACTTCCCAAGTTGTCGAACTTACCAGTCTTACCACATGTTTTCCACTGCCTGCCAGGGATCCCGGCTGTTCTGCTGCCGCCATCTGTTCTCTCCTTGCCTGCCACCTGGCCACTACCTAAGCCAAAGCTATGCATTTTAAGGTGGCTTGCCTCTATCTGGTGACTCAGGGACCCACGTGCCTTCCAACATCTTTAGCACCTGACCTCTAGGGAGTCCAACGTGGGAACACCGAATGGGCCAAGTTCAGAACTGGTGTCCATCACTTATTCCAACATTTCTCTGGCCACAGCTCAGTGTATGGTGCCCCACCTAACCTGTGGTTCCGGTAGTAAAGTCTAACAGGTTTGGTGAACACACAGCATGGCCTCTACCATTACACCACACGCTCACAGGTTTCCATCCTGTCTTGAGCAGCTGGTGGCACCCACAGCCTTCCCCCTAGCATAATTTCAAGGTCTTCTCCAACCTGGCATTGGCCACTAGCCCAACCATTTACCTCCCTAGCCCAGCCCCAAGCTGTGGTGGGCCGGCTGGGCCTGGCACCTCACCCACCCTCTCCTAAGTGAACCATGTTGAACTGTGTTCTGATGTTCTCAACTCCCCTTATGCTGATGTCATACTTGTAGGGCTCCCGCGCTCCACACCAGGGCGCTGAAGTGCACTGTTCTGACCCTGCCCCACACACAGGAGCCGCACTCAAGACAGGGCTTTGTGGATGGAAAGAACATCAAAAATTCAAAACCAAGGACAACGCTGTGGCCAGAGAGTCCTCAACCTGTCAGCACACCTGAAATTTACCAGTTTGGAATGTCTAAATATTCGGGACTCCGTGAGAGAACAAGAAGGTGAGAGACCGAGGACAGCTGGGTGGCTCTGGCCTCGGTGTGTGCTGTGCTCTGGCACACGGGGCTGTGCCCAGCGCTGGACCCACCCCATGCCAGGGCAGAGCTGCTCCGCACACCATTCTCCCTCCCCAGCACTGTTGTTTCAAAGGCAACACAGGCTACGGTGGGGATGCTGGGAGTCTGCTCACGAGCTGGTGGGGCTCTCTGTACCCTCTTCACCCCAACAGGTGCCCATCCTGCTGGTCTGACACCTTTACCTTCACTGAATGCCAAGTGCTTCCTCTGAGACAGTCTGAAAACTGGTAACCACTTTAAACATTTTTTTTTTCCTTTTCTTAAGGTTTGAATGACCAAACTGTAAAAATAAATGAAATAAAACAAAATCAAAATTAAACAGAGCAAAAACCACATTTTTACCAGATCTACTTTTATTTCAGAAGGAAGTTTGTATTATAGTATTTACTTCTGTTTATATACAAGTTCTTCACATTTGTGTTTAAAATGCACAGACCTCCCTTAATTCTCTTGTTCCTGCTTAAATTAGCTGTTATTTTACAATACAAAAAATACCAAAAAATTGCAGTCCTAAATGTATGTATAACACCCACAGTCCCCAGCAATGAAATAGTTTACAATACTTACTCCATATTTACATGAGTGCAATAGATGCTAAATTATACATATTAACAAACTAAGCTTGAATCCAAACCCAAACAAACAAACAAACAAAAAAACCAAAAAAATCCCCAGAACAAAAACAAAAACCGTAAATACCTATAAAACAAAAACATTTTCAGAGCCAGAATCAGTTCAACAAAACAGGCTTCACTAGTGTTTAGAATGTTTTGTGCACAAATTTCAGTTACTGAAAGTCGATTCCATTATTGCCTTTGAAAGCGAAGGCGCCAGTTTTCCTCTCCACTCCAAACCGTTTCCCTGCAGGTAAGGGTGCCGAGAAGTTTGCACGATCCCGGGGAAATGTCTCTTGGCGGGCCTGCCATCACGGTGATTTTCATGGTTTGGTAAATTGGGCAAATGTTTCAGATTGGGAGCTGGTGCACGGCCTGAGGACTGAACCCCTGCCTTCCTGGGTCTGTCCTCAGGGTGGCCAGTTCTCACAGGAACCGCCACGAGAAGAGGTCTCCCAGGAGGAGGGGCTTGAGCTGGGTTTTGCTGTCATTCCACGAAGCTTCTTGTCCATCTTGGTCACTGTCCTAGTGTTAGCTTAGGTTGTTAGTAAGTGCTTAGTGAATACTCATTGAATGGGTGGATGGATGCTAGAAACTAAAGGATCAAAGGTGTTCTCAAAAATGACACCAGCACCCACGGAAGTGAGTCTCCACCCTCTCCCCAGATGCACTCTGTTGAGTTGACAGAGATGCACCGAAAAGGTAACATGTCTTTTTTCTACCAATAGTGCTCTGGTCTTCTCATCCGTCCGCCCCAGACTTCCTGGTGTGTCTGCAATATTGCACTTCAGGCCTCATCCACACAAGTTCTGCTATTTTCCTGTTGCTGACAGTCTTCTGTCCAGAGCTGCTTTTCCTCTGGGTTAGCTCACATCTCCTCCCATCTTTAAGAGGTGATCTCACAGGAAGTGCAGACTTCTCCCCAAACTGTGTGTGAGGAGGAGTTAGGGGTGGACAGGAGGCCAGGTTGTGAGCAGTCCTCCAGGAGGGAACGGGAGCTATTTGTCAATGAACTAGCCACCCTACTCCCACCCCCAGTTTTTAGCATAGGAAGCCACGGTTCTGGGAAATGGTCATTAAAATTTTTGACCAAACAGATGCAACCTGGAAAACCCCTTTTTGGAAAATCTGACAGAGTCTTTGAACTTAGAGACTGAGAGAAACAGTCCTCAGGACAAGATGGGTCACGGCTGGCCAGGCGCAGCACCAAGAGGCCAACAGAGAGATTCATGGCGCACTTGCAGAGCCAACAACAGCGACAGGGCCCTTCCCACTGCCTTTGCGTCTCCTCACACAGTGCTATGGAAGTGGGCTCAATGCCCGATTTCTCCTCTGTGTACTGACAGCCAATTTCTGTTTTGGAGTCATCCAATTAGTACCAGACGCATCTGGACACACTGGCATGGGGTGTGTGTGTGTGCCTTTTTTTTTTTTTTTTTTTTTGCCTTTGTTATCAGTGTATCAGGGCCCAACGAGAGGACTTCTTCAAACTTGCATATCCAGTATGTGGCACAAACATACTAGGTAAAATTCAGACACCGTCACATTTAATAAAAATACATTAACATAGGTTTTTGTTTTATGTACACTCTGAATGAACATTCTGGACACTACTGTATAATTATGTACAAGTGCAACATCGATGTTTTCATGACAATTTTAACTTATATACAGGCTCTCCTGTGACACGCAGGCATTTCTCTGAAGTTCCAGATGATTCCCTCTTGGTAACTGGCTCCTAAGCTGACTGCCTCTTCCTCTTGCCGCTCCCTTCTCTGGCCTGAGCCTGGAGGACATTGCTTACTCTTGGCTGCAAAGGAGAAGCAGGTGGGTTCAGCTGCTTTTCCACTGCTGGAGCGGAATTAACCATCACTTGCTCCTTTTTAAAAATAAACTATCGTTTAGAAAAAAATAAAATATCCAGGTGGCTAAGGGACACAGTACATGTTATTTCAAGGGCCTGGGAACCCATGGGGAAGAGACTTCTTTGGCCAAAGAAACACTGGTCCTTTGAACGAACAAGGATTTTCCTTGTGGGAGCTCCCTCTCCGGTGGCTTTCCTCTCTCTGCTAAGAGGCCTCATGGCAATTACAGGGGTAAAGCGCCACTCTGTGACAGGCTCTGTGGGTGCCGTGGTGTTGAGCAGGGATGTGGGAAGCTTAGAAGAGAAGGGGTCTTTTCTAGAATTGTCTGCTCTTTACCAATGATGTGAATAAGCAGCTTTTTGAGAGACGAGTCTCAAACTAGAGGTGTTTTGTGCATCAGACAGTGTTTTATGGTTCAACTTCCTTGAAAACATCTTTCCAGGCAACTCATCATGGGTGAGGGGTTGGTGCTGGGGAAGAGACAGCACCCCTACTCTAGGCGCTGCATTTAAAGGTGAAATGCTGCAGTCTTTGCCCTTTTGAGTATTAATTTCTCCAAATTCACACACTTGAGCATTTTATCTAAAGGTCCATCCCTATGGGGTAATGGTAATGAACTCCAAACTTGTGAAGCGAATACAGACCTGGGGAGGCCGCTGCATGATGCCAGAATATAGAGCACCACACGCGGGGACAACACGACACGCAGGTAGTGGCCTGGGGAGAAGAGCGGGACTGCCCTACCCCACTTCAATTTGGTCACTTTCCACTCGGCATAGTTATTCCTCCTCATCCATTTTCTCCATGTGCTTTTCATCGTCTGCAGTGGCCACTGCCCCGCCCAGAGCCACCGCCCAGGTCTGGGAAGGAGGATGGGGGTGCTGGGCTGAGCCTCTCCTGGAGCAGAACAGGCAAACAATCCCAGGTCCTTCTGCAGGCTTGGGGCGTGCGATTCCATCAGCAGCCTGAGGATGACCCGCCAGCTTCGAGCCGGCTACGGGAACACACTGCTGCTTGTTGATGCAGGGGTCCCAAGTACTGTCATGCTCTTTTCTGTTCAAGGGACATGTGTAACATGAATGAGTCCCCTCCTCTGTGGCGTCCTGGCAGGGTGGCCAGAAGGGCTGGAGCAAACATCAGGCCTAGAGTTGGGGGGGGCAGGGGGCACACGAGGACCACACCTTATTTAGGGACCCTTCTGATGACAACACAAACAGGAGCTTTCACAGTTTGGTCATTTCCGCTTTCCTCTCAGTCCCTGCTGCTAGGTTAAACGTTCCCTGGGGTGAGAAAATTCTTTCCTGGCTGCAAATCAGATTTTAGAAAAAGAGCAGATTGCCAATGGTAGCTATTTAAATTTTATAAGAATGTAGGAATGCAATTATGTAAAAACATAGGCTTACTAACTTTCCAATTGCTAGATCTATTTAAAGTCTAGGCACTTAGTGTGTGTGTGTGTGTGTGTGCGCGCGCGCGCACACGCACATGCACATGTGTGCGTGCGTGTGTCTATGTGTGTGAGAGAGAGATGAAGAGAGAGACAGAGGGAGAAAATTTCAAATGGATTAAGACTAAATTAATCAAGTTGCTATAAAAAACTACCTACTACATCAGTTTACATTCTAAGTAACACTGCTGACCTTGACATTTAAAATAGCCCCTTTCTACCTTAGTTTGATATGATTCAAAAGAGCCGGACCATTGTTAATTCTCAACTAGAAAAAAGCTACTCCCTGGAAGAGAGAGACTTGCCTACACTGTGCGAGACTAAGTAGCACATCTTGTATAAAAGACAGCAGGCTTCAGATGAGAACAAGTTCATCTGACTAATTTTTAAAAGACCATGTTCAAGAACAACAGATGATGAATGTCTACTTGTAAACACTACATCTTTTGTTTTTTGCAAGTTGAGACGGCCCCAAAAGCAGTTTTCCACAAGTGAACCTGAGTGTCGTTTCCCAGCTCTCCCACTGGCTCCACCCCGGCCTCCTCCAGCAACAACGGGATCACCCCTGGACCTGCAATTAAATCAATGATGTCCTATGCAAAAGTAAAAGGTTAGATGCTGGAGCACAGATGGGAGAAACCGGCAAAGAAAGCTCGTGAACATGCAGAGGAGTCAGATGTTTCGAGGGTTTCCAGTCTTCGGCCCGCTTCGCATAGCATCTCCCCGCCTGCCCCCTCCCTGCAGACGGCGTTGGCACGCCACACCTGGCTCGCTCACTCACGGAGAGTCCCTGGCCCAGCCTCAAATGCAGGTCCCAGGCTGCGCAGGGGGCTGCTGCTTCCGGTTTCTCACGGCTCCTGACTTCTCTTTGTACACTATTGGCATCTGCTGAGAAATGTCCACCAAGGCGCTGGCCACTGCGAGACCTGGGGAGAGCCCACCGGGAACACGTGTTAAGGAGCAGCTTGCTTTGTATTCAAAAATTTAAAAAAAAAATTTTTTTTTTTATATTCTTGGAGTGCGATAAACAAGTAAAGCACATAAGGAAAAGTCTTACTTCCTCTTTGTGTCTCCTACCTCCCTCCATCCGAGCACTGCTTTCATTAGTTTGTATATATTCTTTCAGGGCTTGCTGATGCAAATATAAATACATATTGTCCTCCCCTCCCCATTTTTTACACAAAAGATGTAGCTTGCTGTTCAGCACATCCATGAAGCAAAGAACTCTGCCTGGCAGTTGGAGCATTTAAATAAGATTGCAGCCATGCTTTAAGTGGTAAATTCTTCCTGCTGGCCTCCAAAAGGGTGCTAAGAAAAAGCAGCACTCTGACTAAATTCAGATTCATTCCACAGAACTCAGCCAGCACTGGTTATTTTTGTATCTGTCCTATGACACAAGTTAGGACACTCTCTGGGGCCATGCTTTGGAATAAGCCAGGTTCTTTAACCGCCCCCTGCCTCAGTTTCCTCATTTGTAAGATGGGGACAACAGCAGTACAGAGCCTGTGTGAGGAGTCACTGACTGAATCCATGTAAAAATCTTAGAACAGTACCTGGCTCATCACCCCACCACCTCCACCACCTGTGCTTTAGGGACCAGTGGTTCCATTCTCCTTTCTGTACTGGGAGGTGGACTCCCGGCGCACGTGAACAAACCCAGTGCAGGCTCGGCGCCCCACGGAGGTTCTCAGGAGCCACGTGAGTGCTGCCTGTCATTCTACTTCACTGAGCCTATAAAATGGAGGCATGTGCCTGGCACGCATGGGGAATCCACAGCAGTGATGCTGCTCTGGCAAAGGCAGAGCTGGGTACCCTGGGAGTCCTGAGGAAGACCCGTCTAAACTAGGGGGTGCAGAAGTTCAGGTCAGTGGGTCATTCTACCCTCAACAAGGGTAAAGCTGAGTTAGGAGCTGAACTCACATCCCTAGGTGAGGGCAAATCAAGCTGTTCCCCTACGAAGACTATAAATCTGGCCTGATCGTGCCTGAAGGCTTTCCTCGTAAAGACCCAGAAACTATTCTGAAAGCTTGGCTGGAGGCTCCTCTGAGTCTGAGGGCTGCAGTTGGGGAGTTGTGGAGCTCAAGGGCTGGGCAAGGTTTCTGTGACATACTTTATCACAGACACAAGGCTTTCTTTGGCTAAGGCAGCCCTAACCCCCATCATCTGAACTAAAAGCTGTGTAAAACATATTGTGCATATTGTCTGAGGCATCCCTCCAAAGTACTCCACGATTTTTCCAAAACTGTGTTCCAGATCTCCTTAGTGTTCGATAAGAGGATGTATATCGAAACTATGATTTGTGTACTTGATGGAATTGCATAAAAGACATTGGTAAAATGTTATGTAGTAATCTGTAAAAATGTTTATGAGTTATATGAAAAGCAAAGAATAAAAATTAGATCCATACAATCATTTCCACAAACTTGATGGCTGGAGCTGGAAAGGAAAGAAGACAATGAACATAGGTGGGTGCCGGATGGTAGAATTGTGAGTACATTTCCAAAACTTCCTTTAAGTTGTTATAATTGCTATTTGTGCCTTATAGTTGAAACAGAGTGACAAACCAAAGAAATGCAGTAGTGCTAGAAATACCAATTTGAGAGTGTCCAGCTTGGAGAAGAGCCACGAGCAGGTAAGATGACTGAGGAAGGATGTATGGGCGGAGGGGGGACGTCCTACATTCCGGGCTGAGTAAGGGAAAAGGAGACAGGAGAGGGGGGGCAGAGCTGAGCAAAACACTGCAGCCAGGGAAGGTGTGGCCGGAAGCATCAACACCACAGAGAGGCTGAGGGAGCCAGAGCAGGGTGGGGAGCTCTGGGCTGGTCCCTGGGAAAGAACGGTGACCTCAGGAAAGATAGTTTAGGGAATGCCAGGCATAATGGGATCATCTTGCCGAACCCTTACAATTACACGAGGTAGGCATGTGACTACTGTTCACTATCGCTTCTACATCCAAGTTCATACGTCTTGTGTTTGTCACTGGCCTTCATCTACGCACCTGACTGCCCAGGAGGAGGGATTCCACCGAGCCCTCGAGGGAGCCTCACAAACACAGAGAGGACAGCAGCTTTGTTGCCAAAACATGGTTCCAGAGCAATGGGTTTGGGAACAGTCTGGTGGAAGAAAACAAAGAATTACCTAAAGCAGTGTTTCTCAAGTGTTAATATTGCAGCCTTCACATGTGATTTTTATTTATTTTTTAGGCTTATTTCAGAGAGACAGAGAGAGTGTAGAGAGAGGATCCCAAGCAGGCTCCGCAGTCAGTGCAGAGCCTGATGCAGGGCTTGAGCTCAGGAAACTGTGAGATCATGACCTGAGCCTGAATCAAGAGCTGGATGCTCAACCAACTGAGCCACCCAGGTGCCCCTCCATGTGATTTTTAAATATATCCTCTGTATTAGTTTCTACTGCTGTGTAACAAATTACTAACTTAGCTGCTTACAACAGTACCTATTTATTCTCTCAGTTTTGCAGGTCAGAAGTTCCAGGTGAGTTCTGTAAAGTTCCCTGCTTAGAGATACAGGTGTGTTCACCTCTTCCATCAGTTCTAGAAACTTCTCGCTCTTATCTCACAAAGTTCTCAAGGGTCTCAGCTCTTATCTTCACAAGGTGGAAGTCCAGTTATCATTTACACCGACTCTTATCTGGAGGCTCGAGGGAAGAATCTCTTCAAAACTCATTCAGGTGGCTGGCAGAATCCAGTTCCTTGTAGCTATAGATCTGAGGTCACCATTTTGTTGCTGGTGATCTGGAGGGGGCCATTCTTCCAGAGACCTCCTCACATGGCCCCTCCAGCTTCAGATCAGTGGTGGCAGGCCAAGTCCTTTTCATGTTTCCTCTCCTGCCACCAGCCACAGAAAACTCTCTTGGTATCTTACAGTCTCAGCTACCTTGAGATTTGTGTTACTTCTGCAAAACTCCTTCATTACAGTACCCAGAGTAGTGTCGGACTGAAAAACCACAACATGGGAATCTTGGGGGCCATCTTTAGAATTCTGTCTGCCATATCCCAAATATGCCATTCGTTCCTTCAATTTGGTTGAAGAAAATGACTTCCAGACTCACGGTGGCTGCAGCACAGGGAAGGATGGGGTAGGTGAAAGGGCAGTGATCTAGATCAAGGCAGTGACAACAGTGGAGGTGTGCTCAGTAGTTGGAAGACCTCAGAGCCAAAGACAGGTGCTGATGGACTGGTTGTCCAATGAGAATGAGAGCAAGTATGACCCAAGTACAATCCGAGGATTCTGATCAGAGCAGCTAGGATGATGGAGGTGGTATGTACTGAGTTGGGAGTGATATGAAAGAGAGGAGGTGTGGGGAGTGACATCCAGAGCTCGGCTCTGGATACGTTAACTCTGAGATGGCTGCTAAGACATCGAAGTGGGAATACTGAGTAAGCAATGGAATACAGGAGTCAGAGGCTCACAGGAAAGGTCTAAGCAGAGATCATGGTATTAAAATAAACCTATGATGGAAAAGATCGCTGCTGTAGTCTGAATGTTTGTGTCCTTCCAAAATTCTTATGTTAAATCTTAATGCCCAATACAATTATATTTGGAGGTGGGGCCTTTCAGAGGTGACGAGTGCCCTTATAAAAGGGTCCTCAGAATGTTCCCTAGCCCCTTCAACCATGGAAGAGCAGAGCAAGAAGGCATCATCTATGAACTAGGAAGGAGGCTCTTACCAGACACTGAACCTGCCAGCATCTTGGTCTTGGACTTCCTAGAGAAGTCCTTGAGAATTGTGAGAAATTTCTCGTTTCTACGACACCTAGTCTTTGGTGTTTTGTTATAGCAGCTTGAACAGGACTAAGACAGTAGCCAAAGGAGCTGGTGTGAAAGATGTGAGAGGAGGCCCAAAGACTGAGCTGCACCACTGTTAAAGGTGTGGGGAGTCGGAGGGGGTTGAACAAAGAACACTGAGAAAGAGCAGCTACAAGGTGAGAGTGTGCTGTCCTGGAAGGGGAGTCAAGAAAGTGTTTTAAGGAGCAACCAACTGAGTCATATGCTGTTGACACATGACATATGGTGCCGCTTAGTACTTTAAGATTTGTCTGTTTTTTTATTTCCCACAAATTGTTGTTTTATCATGTTTGCTTAGATTCATATACATGTTTACCATTTCATTTATTCATGATTCCTTCTTATACCTCAATTCCCCTCCTGGGTACTTTCCCTTTTTTCTAGCACATCCTTTAGATATTTCATTTGTACAGGTCTTTTGGTGGCCAACTCAGCTTTCCTTCTAATTGGAAGAGATCTTCATTCTATCCTCATTCTTGAAAGGCCAAGTTGCCAGGCATGCTATTCTAAGTTGGCAGTTCTTTTCTTTGTGTAGTTTGGAGACATTCTTCCATGTTCCTTTGGCTTCTGGTGTTATTAATGAGAAGTCACAGCTGTCACTTTATCATCTCCTTTAGGTATCTTTTTTTTTTCCCCAGTTATTTTTTAATGTGGTAAAATACACATAACATTTGCCATCTTAACACCCTCCCTTTATTTAAGTAGGCTTCACATCCAGAGTGAAGCCCAACACGGCGCTTGAACTTCACGACCCTGAGATCAAGACTTGAGCTGAGATCAAGAGTTAGATGCTAAACTGACTGAGCCACCCAGGCGCCCTGGGTCTTAATAAGTGTACGCTCCAGTGGCATTAAGTAGATTGATGTTGTTATGCAACCTTCACCACTATCCATCTCCAGAACTCTTTTCATCTTGCAGAAATGAAACTCCACACTCATTAAACGGTGACTCCCTATTCCCCCTTCCCCTACAACCTGACAACCACCATTATACTATGTCGCTATGGATCTGACTACTCTATATATCTTATAAAAGTGGAATCATACAGTATTCGTTTTTTTGGGACTGGCTTATGTTGCTTAAGGTTCACCCATGTTGTAGCAGGTGTGAGAACTGCCTTCCTTTTTAAGACTGAATAATACTCCATTCTTTGCATAGACCACATCTGCATACCCATTTATCTACTGATGGACACCAGGGCTGCTCCATCTTTTAGCTATTGTGAATAAAGCTGCTATTAACATGGGTGTACAAATATATCTTTGAGACCTGGTTTTCAATTCTTGCAGGTATATATCCAGAAGAGGAATTGCTAGATTATATGGTAATTCTATTTTTATTTTCTGGAGAAAGAATAATACTGTTTTTCACAGCAGCTCATCATTTCAAACCCCCCACTAATAGTGCCATGGGTTCCAATTTTTCCACATTGTGGCCATCATACTATATACATACATATATATATATAAAATATATATGTTAGGTCTTCTCATTTTATCCTCCATATATTTTTTTTAAAGTTTTATCTATTTATTTTGAGAGAGACAGAGACAGCATGAGCAGGCGTGGAGGAGAGGGGAGAGGGAGAGGGAGAGAGAGAATCCCAAGCAGGTTCCATACTGTCTGTCAGCACAGAGCCCAGTGCAGGGCTCAGACCCACGAAGCCACGAGATCATGACCTGAGCCGAGACCGAGAGTCAGATGCTTAACCAACAGAGCCACCCAGGCACCCCCATCCTCCATATTCTTATTATCTGCCATATTTTCCATCTCCTTGTTTCTCTGTCCTGCATTCTGTGTAATTTCTTCAAATTCATCTTCCAGTTCAAAAGTTCTCTCTTGAGTCTGACATGCTATTTAACATGTGAACTGAATTATTTTAAAAATTCTAACCACTACATGTTACATTTCCCTTTTTAACAAAATTTTTTAACGTTTATTTATTTTTGAGAGAGTGACAGAGTGTGAGCCGGGGAGGGTCAGAGAGAGAGACACAGAATCTGAAGCAGGCTCCAGGCTCTGAGCTGTCAGCACAGAGCCTAACGCAGCGCTCGAACTCATGAACTGTGAGATCATGACCTGAGCTGAAGCCAGACGCCACCCCAGTGCCCCAGTTCTAATTCCTTTTTTAAAAAAATATTTTATTTATTTCTGATTGGGGGGGAGGGGCAGAGAGAGGGGAAGATAAAGAATCCAAAGTAGGCTCCAGGCTCTGAGATGTTAGCACAAACCCCGATGTGGGGCTTGAACCCACAAACCACGATATCAGGACATGAGCTGAAGTCAGATGCCCAACCAACTGAGCCACCCAAGCATCCCTATTTCCTTTTTTTTTTTTAAGTTTATTTTTTATTTTTAAGTAATCTCTACACCCAAAGTGGGGCTCAAACTCACAACCTCGAGATCAAGAGTCACATGCTGTGCCGACTGAGCCAGCCAGTATCCCTATATGTTCCATTTCTAACAGCTCCATTTGGTTCTTTTTCAGATCTGGTCATTCTTGACTCATGGTGTCTTCAGCTTTATAATTCAATCTTTCATGTCTTTAAACATTTCATACAGAGCTATATTATACTCTTTAGATGTCTACTCTAACATGTGAAGTCCTGTCTAAACCCACTGTCCACGATGTCTGCTAACTCCTTTTCCTGCTGGCTTGTCTCTCTTGTCCATGGTGATCTCTGCTTGATCTTGATCTGTGGGGGCCCTCCAGGGCTGAACTGGGGATGCTTTCCCACAGAGAAGATATACACTTACCTCAGCTGGCAGTCACGGTGTGTTACCAATCTGGGACCACTTTACAACATACTTGATTCTGGTTTTGGTTCATGATTTGTTCTTTTTGTGGGGAGGGATAGGAGAGTATTCCCTGGGAATTTTACCTACTTCCTATGAGCTCAGTAATGCTTCAATAAGTATCTGAAAATTTAGGACCTATAGCTAATTCCCCAGAGTATCTGGAATACTTCATTTCACCAAGAGAAACTTTTATCGCTTTCTTCATCACTTTTTTTGGAGAGGTCAGAACTATTTATATTCCATGGAATGAACAGTGAATTAATGATTTTTGTCCCTTTAAGAAAATTTCCTCAACTAATAAAAACCAATGGTTCAATTTTACTTTTTTCCCAATACAAGTTTTACAGTACTTTGCCACAGAATACTTTCAAGAATATGAGACAAATCATTTATATTTTAAAATACCTTGAACATGAGAATACTTAACGACATGAATGAAAAACTGAAAAATGAAAGCAAAAGAGTATCTGACATCAGTATGCTGTCTCATTGTTAAAAAAGAGAGGAAAACCCAAGAGGCAACAGAATAAGGCTCTTGTTCGTTGTGGTTTCCCAGACTTAGAAGCATAAGTTTTGACAGGTTTTCGGGACTCCTGAATCACATTCTCACCTTTATACTTCCCCCAATAAGATCAGGAGGCTCTTCATCTGTTTCCAAGGCAACGTTTACGGAGGCAAAAGGACGACTGGCCATCTGCTGCATCTCTCGAAGAAGTTGCTATTGGTTAACACAGCAAGCATTAATGCACTGAGGGCCAAGGGGATTTTATTCAAGAATACCACATATTAGAAGTACCTCATCCTCCCTGGTTCAAACAAATCAAGTCCAAAATGATATTTCTTGAGACAGCTGGAGAAAACTAGACACAGACCAGGTATTAGAGAACATCAGGACAACTGTGTGATGTTGGGTAAGTTATTCTGCCTCTCTGAGCCTCAGTTTCCTCATCTGTGAGACAGGGCTAGAGTAACTATTTCATAGGATTGTTGTGAGGAGTAAATTAATAACCTGTATAAAATCGCTGACAACAGTGCCTGGAATTTAGAAATGCTCAAATGTCGGCTCTTATTATAATAAACATGTCTGGATTTTATTGGCACAATTTCTAGTATTTTCTTATCATGAGTGATGTTGGTTATCTGGATATTCTTTACAGTGTTAACAAAGAGGCATTACTTTTGAGTTTACTAAGAATTTTGTTTTTTAATTTTTTTAATGGTTTTTAAATTTATTTCTGAGAGAGAGACACAGTGTGAGCAGGGGAGGGTCAGAGAGAGACGGAGATACAGAATCTGAAACAGGCTCTAGGCTCTGAGCCGGCAGTCAGCACAGAGACCGATACGGGGCTCGAACCCATGAACCATGAGGTCATGACCTGAGCCGAAGTCGGACGCTTATCCGGCTGAAGCCACCCAGGCGCCCCAAGAATTTTGTCTTTAATCTAGGAATGGGTGTTGAATTTCAATAAAAGATGACATGACTATCTGGCCACTACTACAAATTTAGGTTCTATATTTACTCACTGATATAACTTATTCCAATAGATTTTCTGGTATGAAATGATCTTTTTATTACACTGGTCAGCTAGACTGCTGCACACACATCATTATGTGACTGGCTTTTATTTTTTGGTGCTACTTTTCTCAGGTTTTGGTTTCAATGTTTCTATGCATACAATGAATCAGGACTCTCTTAAGCTGTTCATCTTTTCCCTTACTCAGGAACAGTGTATGTATTTTGGAAGTAATTAGTTCTCATAAGCACTAAAGGAGAAATAGACTATTATTATTTATATAAGCTTGCCTCAAACTCAAAATCTCTGAGTAATGCCCTCCATGGAGAGAGGAATAGCTTGACAAGTTTTCAATTCCTTCCCTGGCCACTGGTTTATTGAGGCTTCCTACTTCTTTCTAATTCCATTCGGATAACTTATATTTTTTTCAGAACATTGTCCAATATACTGGGATTTTAAAATGTCTTGTAACATAGCTATTAAAAAAATCCCTCTGAATATGTTACCCACTGAATTTTAAAAATGATAACAAAAAGGATGCAACATTATCTCTATGATAACAACACCTTTACATGGTTCAGAAAAGGGGTCATGGCCACCAGGAAGAGGCCAATATCCTGGAGCCTATGCTAACCTCATTAAAGACACTAAAGTTTAGTGAATAGTAATGTGTGCCTGTAAATTTTGATTTCACTCATTCCCATTCTCTTCTAAATTTTGTCTACAGATCAATTTTTAATGCAATTAAAAATTTTTTATTTTAGAGAAAGCATAAGTGGGGAAGAGGGGCAGAGGGAGGAGAGAGACAGAGACAGAGAGAGAGAAAGAGAAAGAGAAAGAGAGAGAGAGAGAGAGAGAGAGAGAGAGAGAGAGAGAGAGAGAGAGAGAATATCCCAAGGAGGCTCCATGCGCAAGACAGAGCTTGACATGAAGCTTGATCCTACAGCCCTGGGATCATGACCTGAGCCAAAATCAAGAGTCAAACGCTCAACTGACTGGCCACCTAGATGCCCTCAGATTAATTTTTATATACAAAAGGACATGAGTAGATACATAAAATCAAGGAGCCTACGTCAGTCTAGATCTCAGTGCCCTTCCATTAGCAATGATGTAATAGACAGAATGACTAGAAGGCAAATAACATCGGTGAAAGTTACAATAAAGATTTTATGCTGTAGCTTTTAACCAAGTTTACTTATTTGATTTGTCAACTAAATATTTGCCTGACTTATTGGTATTTCTTTTGGAACAGAACTCTAGAAATAAATCAAGACTCATTAGAAAATAAAACTCAGGCAAAAACTGAACTAGACACTGATTTATCTTTCCTTAAGTGAAGAAACATTTCTGAGATGCTTAGCTGATGGATTTTACTCTTGTTCCCATGAAAGGCCCTGCTACTGAGCCCTCAGATCTCCCGCCTGAGTTAAGGACAGAATTCTGGTAGAACTGGTAGCAGTACGTCAATACTAAAGTTTCCTTTTAGAAAGTTAAAAGCACGTGGTGCAGAATTAATTATACTTTGTATAGCACTAGTTGAAATCTACTGACCACATTCTGCAGAAAGGGCAGCATTATTCCCTCTACAGTATGCCTATCAATGATCACTAAATAGCTAAAACTGACTTGCTTTAGAGGAATGGAAAGGAAGAAGCTCTTACAGGCATTCATGAACCTTTATCCACTGAGGCTTACCTCTCTACGCCTGGAGGCCCAACAACTTTGCTTGATCTTCCAAACCACAGCAGCCACCAGGAGCAAAGAGAGGAAACAACTGTGAGAAAGGAAAGTACGGAGTTATTATCCCAGCCCCCAGAATCAGCACTGTCACCGCACCTCCTGTCAGGCTGTTCCCCCCAATACCAACTCTAAGCACCTTTCTGATGACTCATCACAACCATGTCCTGGTTCACAGGAAGCCAGTGTGAGAAGACGACTCTCATAAGCTGAGCTTTCTGACCTACTTCGAGAGGGTACTGTCCCCACAAGGCGCTGGGAGAGGGTGCAACCTCCCACTGGGCTTTTTATTGGAATGACCCATCAGGGCTTATCCCAAATAAGAAAAACAGCTCTAGGATTAATATTACTGAACGACAAGCATGCTATTTAACGGAATTGGCAAGCTTTTACTTATAAAGTCTAACAAAACGAAAAAAGTTAGTTATTAAGTAACAACCAGCTTTTTGTAAGGAAGAGGTAAACACAGAATAAGCTTATAAATATAATAACACATTCAATTGTATTTTTACAAAATAAATTCACATAATTTTTATATAATATAACCAACTTCAAACCAACAACTTTCTTAAAAGTGTTAGCAGAGAGTAACTCCCAGCGGTCTAGTAACTGCAAATGCTTTCAATTTTCTCACAGCTGTAAACCAGATAGGTTTGAAAGGTTTGAAAAGCTACAGTAGAGAGAATGACTGACTTCTGTGATCAGCAGACACAAGGTGTTTGTAGCATGGGGTCAGCTTCCAGGTACCCAAGTGTGGACCCGGGACAGGCCCTCAGGCTGGCTGGAGAAGGGCACTCTGAGGTGTGAGGATGACTGAACTTCCACCCTCTCCCAAGAAGAAACCTCAAGGCTCCCGCAGCTCACTGCTGCCCCGACACGAATGAGGCAAGACCCTTCCAATGGATTCCCTGGCTAAAGAGAAGGGGTTTCCCAGGGTCACCACTCAGGAGAGAGCCTTCCGTTCCTGTCTTGCTGGGCTCCCTGGCTGTCCTGACACTGCTGGCCCGTCCTTCCTCCTCCCTGACAGCCTCTATTTACCCTTTAACCAATACTTTATTGAGACAGGGCCTGTTCTGGGCCCACAAAATACACTGATGAACTGAACAAAAGACTGGTGTTCCCATGGAGTTGACATTCTATCAGGAGGAGATAAAAAGTAAACAAAATAAGCAAATTAATAGAGCATGTTAGAAGGGAGTCAGTGAGACAAAGAGATGGCTTGGGGTAAGGGGGCTGGGGGTGACACTGGCACTATAAGGCAGAATGGTCAGAGTGGGTGAGCCTCGCTTCTTGAGGAGGGGACATCTGAGCAAGACTTGGAGGTGTGGGAGGTGGCTCAGGGAATATCTACAGAAACAGGTGTGGGTGACGGGCTCAGCCGTGCACAGCCGAGGTAAGGAAATACCTAGGACTGCTTGAGGAACCTCAGGATGCCAGCATGGCTTGAGTAGGGAGAGTCAGGTTACGGATAAAGGCAGAGAGATAAGGGGAGACAGACCATGGAAAGTCTGCAGCCATTTGACTGGAAAAGTATCATGGTTTAACTTACGCCGAGGAGACCATTAGGGCAGCAATGGCAGAAATAGGGAGACCAGCAGTCTAGGAGGGATGATAGTGGTTCAAGCTAGGATGGTGGTAATAGGGGTGTGAAAAGCACTCTGCAATCTTGACATAATTTGAAGGGCAAGACAACAGAATTTCCTGATGTGCTTGACGTAGGTTATGGAACAGAGAAGTCAGAGATTTTGGCCTGATGAACTTGCCATCAACCTAGACAGGGAAGGCTCTGGGTGGAGCTGGTCCAAGACAGCAGACAGTCTGAATTCTGAGATGTCCACCTAACCACCGAAGGGAGATGTTGTGGGCAGATGTAGGAGCCTGGAGGCTGGGTGCCAGGTCTGGCCTGGAGATGGCATTTGGAGTTATTAACATATAGTTAACCCTTGAACAACACAGGGGTTAGGGGTGCTGACCTTCCACACAGTTGAAAATTCACGTATAAATTTTGACTCTTCCAAAACTTAACTACCAATAGTCTACTATTGACAGGAAGCCTTACTGATATCATAAACAGTTGATTAACTCATATTTTGTATATGTATTATATGCTGCTTTTTTAAAATTTATTTTTATTTTTTTACAAATAGTTTATTGTCAGATTAGTTTCCACATAACACTCAGTGCTCATCCCCACGAGTGCCTTCCTCCATGCCCACCATCCCCCCTCCCCCCCACATCCATCAGCCCTCAGTTTTTGTCAGCATTCAAGAGTCTCTCATGGTTTGCCTCTCTCCCTTTCCCCCACCATTTCCCTCCTTCTTCTCGCCCTTGTTCCTCCGTCAAGTTCCTCCTAATCCTCCTATACGTGCAAACATATGATATTTGTCCTTCTCCGCCTGACTTATTTTGCTCAGCATAACACCCTCAGGGTCCATCCATGTTGCTACACATGGCCAGATTTCATTGTTTCTCATTGCCATGTAGTATTCCGTGGTATAGATAAACCACATCTTCTTGATCCATTCGTCCGTTGATGGACACTTAGGCTCTTTCCATGTTTCAGCTATTGTTGAGAGTGCTGCTGTGAACTTATATGCTGCTTTCTTACCATAAAGTGAGGTAGAGAAAAGAAATGTTATTAAGAAAATCATAAGGGGTGCCTGGGTGGCTGAGTCGGTTAAGTGCCTGACTCTTGATTTTGGCTCAGTTCATGATCTCATGGTTCATAAGATTGAGCCCCGCGTTGGGGCCGATGGCACAGAGGCTGCTTGGAATTCTCTCTCTCCCTTTCTCTCTGCTCCTCCCTGACTCGTGTGCTCTCTCTTTCAAAATAAATAAGTAAACATTAAAAAAAAAAAAAAGATAAGTTACACTTACTGTATTTATTTTTTTAAAAATCTATGCATAAGTGGACCTGTGGTGTTCAAACCTGTATTGTTCAAGGGTCACCTGTATGTTGTATTTGAAGTAATAAATCTGGATGAGGTCACCCAGGGAGTGAATACAGATACAGAAAAATGTCCTGGGGGGCACCCCACCATTGAGAAGTTGGGGAGAACAGGAAGAAGCAGTAAAGGAGTCTGAGAAGGGTAATCTGTCTTCTTTGGTTTCCACACACAATCCTGCTTTTTGTTATTTTTATTCTAATAGAAACACAAGAAGGCAGCATATCCACATGGAAGGGCGAGAAGCGAATGAGAACAGTTTCCAAGTTGGCCAAGACCCTAGTGATGTAGCTGAGTACAGGGCTGTCCTCAGAGGCGAGCACCCTGGTGTCACTCAGAGGCCTCTCCTGGGGCTACCCTCAATCCAGAGGTGTAAAATGGTGCAGCTCAGAAGGTCTGTGTCCCCTGCCCCCTAGGCCTCGGTGGGGCTTCTGTCATCAACGTGGACTTGTTAAAAACACCAAAAACCCAGTTTCTTCCACCAGTTATAGCTTTTCTAACAAGTGACACAAACAGTGCATCAACACAGTGATTGTCGCTCAAAGCTGGTATGTGTAGGAGTTCTCCCAGGGCAATACAACAACAAACATTCTAGCTATTTAAAAAAAGGTGGTACTCCCAGATACACCTCCTTTCTTTTCTCCCACCACTAATTTAGGTGCTGGTGGTACTGTAACTCAGTGTTCACCCAACTGCGGTCTCCCTTATCAACTGTTCCCCAGAGTTTCTATGTAAATGTAATTTTAAAGAAACTTTATATACCATGAAAAATTTCAAACATACACACAAGTAGAGAGAATGATCTAGTGAATTCCTTTGTGTCCGTTACTTAGCCTTGACAATTATTAACATTTTGCCAATGTCATTCAAAGATCATCAAAGAAGTATATTTCTCGCTTTCAAAACTAAGACACTAGCCCTGGGCTAAGGGTCTCTCACTTCCTTCCAGTCAGCATTGTACCTGAGGAGAAAACAAGAATCCTTTTTGCCTTTTTATCTGTTTTACCTGTTCCTGCGTATCAAAGACTTATACTTTCCTGAGACTATTCTAAAAAAAAATCCATGTCTTGATTCTAGGTTTTTGTTTCTATCTTTTATATACGTCCTCTGAAAACACAATTTGTGTGAGGGCTCAGTGTTTGGGCAGTGTTTGCTCTGTTTCTCACCAGCTTAATTGTAATTGTGCAGCTAGAGTGACATTTTTGAGAGCATCCTGAACTTTCCCTCAAGAGGGCAAGACTATTAACTAATGGTTATCTTTTCCTGCTCTTACAAGTCTGGCTTTTTAAAAATTACGTATGCATTTCTTGGCCTGGCTTTGACCTCCAAGCCAGCCTGAAAGCAGAGATACCACTGCTTTTTCTCATGTTCCTGTGGTTTACACTTCATCGTTCTGGTCAGAGTTAGATCCAGAGCGGCAGGAACCTATTATCGCTTTTATCTTCTGGGACATGAAATGGATTTGTCAAAATGTCTGCTGTCAGTTTGGCAAGGGTCTAGCAGAAGGTTCAGATAATTAAGTTTTATAAGTACATTGTATCTTGCCTACGTCAGAAATTCCCATTATATGCCCTCCTTTTGGCCAGGTGATGTGCCATCACCTGTTTCTCCTTTTTTAAAAAAATTTATTTATTTTTGAAAGACAGAGTGAGACAGAGCATGAGTGGGGGAGGGGCAGAGAGAGAAGGAGACACAGAATCCGAAACAGGCTCCAAGCTCTGAGCTGGCTGTCAGCACAGAGCCTGACATGGGGCTCGAACCCACGAACCGGGAGATCATGACTTGAGCCAAAGTCGGACGCTCAACCGACTGAGCCACGCAGGCGCCCGTTTCTCCTTTTTAACCTCACTCAGATGCTGCCCTGGCACCTGTGACCCCAGCCACAAAGACTTCCCCAGAAGTCTTTTCTTACTACCACTGGTTGTTGTCCTAACCACTCTAGCACCTCACTCCCAGATAGGAAGCCCTTTCACATACATGACCTCATCTGATTCCCAGAGCAAGCAAGCAAATGGTTATTATTTCCCACTTCATATACAAGGCTCCTACCGGAGTCTGGACTTGCATCTCATTAGGACACAAAGAGGGTTCAATGGATGTGTCACAGTCTAGAGTTTACGTCACCGGGACTGTGTCTGGAAGTACTTTGTTTAAATCAACTCATACTGATTTTCTTACTTGAATTGCTGAGCGCCCCCACAGCATCCTGCTCTAATTCTCTTCTGTGTTATCTGAGCTATTCTTCAGAGTGCTTAGAATCGCCTGGATACCTTTCCTCCCCCTTATTTTCATGTAGATCTTTTGGGACCTGGTAAACTTGCTGGAGGAAAATATTTCCCTCCCCAAGCTCATAAAAAGGACTTTATTCTCAGTTAAATGATCATCAGTCCTACTTCTTAAACAAAATCCAGAAAAAACAAAGTTCAAGATTCTTTTCTAAAGGTTCCACTTTCAAAAGGCAGAAGTGACAAAAACACCATCTGTCCTTGTTTACTAGACAAGATTCCATGGTCCCTAAAGATGTCCCCAGTCAATTCTGATGGTGTCATTCAGTCTTCCACCAGGCAGAAGGGATGACTCCTCACTGGGCTGGTGCTTGGCAGCAGGGTCATCTCATTCTGTACACATATTCCAAGAATATACACAATACGTGCTAACTGGAGCTACTGAATTTGCACTCAGCCTCTCCATCCCTTCAGAGTGTACCATCAACCGGCACTGGCAGCTTTCTTCCCTCAGAGAGGGTGGGTTGGTGCCTAAAGTTCCTCAAGACTCGGCAGTTCTCTTGAACGTCTAGTTTACTTTCCACAGATATTTGCACATGACTGTGTACTAGATGACGAAGGTATGTGTGTGTGTGCAAGGATGACTCAAAGAGACAGTGTCTCTGCTCTCTTGAAGCTTAGCGTCTAACTGTGGACACAGCTATGAAGCAAGTAAAAAACTGTGAGAAGGACCATGATAAAAAACAATACGGTTCTATGGGAGAGAACAGGGAAGCTGATTTAGTTCTGAGGTTTAGGATGGAATCTTGGAAGGAGTGATGCTGTGCCAAGTTTTGAAGGATGAATGTGGTAAAAGAAAAAATATATATATATATTTTTAAAATATTTTTATTTATTTCTAGGAGAGAAAGAGAGAGACACAGCGTGAGCAGGGGAGGGTCAGAGAGAGAGGGAGATACATACTCTGAAATAGGCTCCAGGCTCTGAGCTGGCAGTCAGCACAGAGCCCGACGCGGGGCTCGAACCCAAGAACCGCGAGATCATGACCTAAGCGAAAGTCAGACGCTTAACCGACTAAGCCACCCAGGCACCCCAAGAAAAAATATATTTATTTGGTCTCTGTCCTGAGCTCCTGGCACAGAGGTCCTAAATTTCTTAAAACTTTCTGAGTGACAGGAGTGTCCCCCTCCCCACTTTTTTAGACAAATGTTCACAGGTTTGTTTATAATAGCCAAAAACTGCCAACAGCCCAAATGTCCATCTCCATCAAGAAGTGAAGAAATAAATTGTGGTTGATCTTTACATAAAATATCACTCAGTATTAAAAAGGAATGAGCTGCTTTTAAATTTGATTAAAAATTTTTATATCTTTACTATTTTTTTGTACAAAGTGATTTATACAGTTTAAGGTATAATTTTAAAAATGACAGGATCTCTGGGTCTGAATGAGCTCTTTTTCTTTTAGAAGAGGTTTATTAAGGTGTCCTTTGTAGAATTTTTAAAAAAGTTTTTTTTTAAATGTTTTTTATTTATTTCTGAGAGAGAGAGAGAGAGAGAGAGAGAGAGAGACAGTGTGAGCAGGGGAGGATTAGAGAGAGAGGGAGACACAGAATGAAACAGGCTCCAGGCTCTGAGCTGGCAGTCAGCACAGAGCCCGACGCGGGGCTCGAACCCAAGAACCGCGAGATCATGACCCAAGCGAAAGTCGGATGCTTAACCGACTAAGCCACCCAGGCGCCCCATTTAAAAAAGTTTTTAAAAATGTTTGTTTATTTTTGGGAAACAGAGAGACAGACAGAGCATGAGCGGGGGAGGGGCAGAGAGAGAGGGGGAGACACAGAATCTGAAGCAGCTCCAGGCTCCAAGCTGTCAGCACAGGGCTTGACGCAGGGCTCGAACCCATGAACCACAAAATCATGACCTGAGCTGAAGTTGGAGGCTTAACAGACTAAGCCAGCCAGGCACCCCTAAGATGTCTTTTGTATCCTAATGAATGACTAATGGGAGAGAAGGACCCAAACAGCTTCAGGATAGAGGCTGGTCACCAGAAAAACCAATCACATGATTAGGGAGTTAGAATGGTCAGTGCCCTTCCTGCTCATCCCCCACCAACAGCCTGAGGGGAGGGGAGAGGGTTAGACACTGAGTACATTAATCACATCTCTGTAATGGAACCTTGAAAGAAATGAGGAACCACGAAGTTTGAGGGAGCTTCTGGGTTGGTGAACACATACGTCCGTGTGCTGGGAGGGTGGTATGCCCAGAGGAGGAGTGGAAGCTGTGTTCTCTACCCACCCCCATATCCTGACCTATGCATCTCTTCGACTTGGCTGTTCCTGAGTTACATTCTTTCTAATAAAACTGTAATTTTAAGTGCTGTGCTTTTCTGAGTTCTGTGAGTCATTCTGGGAAACTGTCAAATCCGAGGAGGGTCACGGGAACCCCCCCAATTTATAGTTGGCCAGGCAGAAGTGTGGGCAGCCTGGGGACCCATTTGTGGCTGACATCTGACATGAAGGCAGTCCCAGCAGACTAGCCTTTAACCTGTAGGGTCTATGCCAACTCCAGGTAGTCAGACCTGAACAGACCTGCGGGACACTGAGCTGGTGTCAAAGAATTGGATGTTGTTTGGAAAAACCAAGCAATGAGTAAAAGTATAGAGATGAAGGGTAGGAAGAAGAAAGAAAGCAAGCATTTTCCAGAAAAAAAAAAGGAAAACCATGTGCAAATGCTGTGAGGTGGGAAAGAGCCTGGTGCTTTTGAAAAAGCAGACGATGAATATGGAGAGGTGAGGAAAGGTCCGTTCACCTGGGTTTATATTTTATATACAATGAGAAGCCACTGAGTGTAAGGGAACAGAAGTACATGAATTCATTTTCAAGGTCTCTGGACTTTGTGTGGACTGTAGAGGGGCTCTGACTGTGGGGGCGTGGTGAGGGAATGCCTGGTACATGGGAGACAAGTGACTCAGAAGTGGCAGCGGGGTAGGCGGTGAGGAGGGACTGAAAAGTTCGCTTCTGGGCATGTTATGCCACAGACGGGATGATAGAGTTCAACCGGGAATATAGAATTAGAAGACGACGAGGGTCAAGCTCTGGGAGAATATCAACAGTGAGAAGCTGACAGAAAAGTTCAACAAAAGAGTGGCTTCAGGGCAGTCTGGGGTCAAAGAAGGCCAGCAGAGTCTCAGTGATGGGTGGTCAGTTGCTTGATACAGATGAGAATCAGAAAGTTGAGAACTGAGAAGTATCTCTGGGATGTGGCAATAGAGATGTTCTTTCTGCCCTCCACACACGCACAAATTTAGACAGAGTGTGGGGATGGAAGTCAGAACACAGAGGGCTGAAAAGCAAAAAAGGTTTCCAGTACAAGGGTTTTTAAGGGCAGTGAAAACACCCCGTATGATATTAGGATGCTGGATATATGTCACTATGTATTTGCCCAAACCTATAGAATATACAACAGCAAGAGTGACCCCTAAGGTCAACTATGGGCTTTGGATGATTATGATGTGTCAGTGTAGGTTCATCCTTAGTAAAAAATGTACAACTCAGGGGAGTGATGTTGATAATGGGGGGAGGCTATGCTTGTGTGGAGGCAGAGGGGGTATGGGAAATCTCTGTACTTTCAATTTTGTTATGAATGTAAAATTGCTTTAAACAAAGATTCTAAAAATTTAAGCAAACAAACAAAACAAAATAAAAATGTGCTGGAGCCCACAGCCAATGGATACAAGGAGGGAAGGGAACTGCCACAGCGTGCAAGGGGGGCTACATTCAGCGTGGCTATACCAGGCGGCCTCTCCCCGCTTCTCTGTGCTGAGCAGTGGAAGACAGCAGCTGCAGCAGTGAGGTCCGGGACTGGGCAGGCCACGCAGGACGGCGGCTCTTCCACTCAGAAGACAAACTAACAGTACGGCCCACCCAGCGGCACGCTCTGTCCCTGCTCCACACTCACTGAAGGATGTGACACACAGGAACAGCATCCACACACAGGCACAGGGCAATCTTCAACACAATCCCAAATCAGACATTTTGAGGAGACCAACATTGTGAAAGAAGGGCATCAAACAACAACAAAACCCAAATATTTGAGTAGAGTTATTGATAACAGCACAAAATAAAATAAAATATTATTAATCTCACAAAGGAACGTGAGATGAAGCTGCATTCACAATGAAACGGGCCATAGGGAAAATATATTAGAAATAAAATGCAAATGTTAAAAAAAAAAAACTTATCAGATGGGCTCAACAAAGGAAATGGACCCAACTCTGGATTACATTAATGAGCTGGAAAATATCATTGTGGAGCTCACATAGAATGCAGTGCAGAAGGAAAATCAAAGAATAAGTGAGTTCAGTTATGAAATATAAAGGACAGATCCAGAATCTCCCTCATTAATCTAAGAGAGAATTCCAGAATTCAAGGAAAAGAATGAAAGGAGTATAAATAAGCAAAGAGAAGACAACACTGCAAAACTCAAAAGACTCTAGTCCTTAGACTGAAAGCCCCTCTGCCTCGCCCCATATCAAATTCTTTCTCAGGTCCTTTCTTTCTTTCTTTTTTTGGGGTAAAGTTTATTTATCACTGAGAGATAGAGAGAAATAAAGCATGATCATGGGAGGGGCAGAGAAGGCGGGAGACACAGAATCCGAAGCAGGGTCCAGGCTCTAAGCTGTCAGCACAGAGCCCAACACAGGACTCGAACTCAACAAACTGTGAGACAATGACCTGCACCGAAGTCGGACACTTAACTGACCGAGCCACTCAGGCGCCTCTCTCAGGTCCTTTCTGAATTACACAGTCCTGGAGAACAACAACGTCCAACAAAGGGAAAGGCGTGGGACACATGAGATGGTGTGAGGGGGAAAAAATGGCGAAACTTACAAAACTTGTTCCAATAGAACCTAAAATGATTACAATCTAGAATTTAAATCCCAGATCACTGCTACTTTGGAGGCCACTGGATGGCTGTGCAGTCTGTTAAGGGCTCGCCAAGAGCCTTATATCAGCCAGCTCTTGTAGGGACTGGACTCAGGGCGCTGCTAGGAGCTGAGGCTGTGGTCCCATCCCCTTCAGTGGCTACATGATGCTCTTTGCCATCTGACCTCCCATGCTTTAGCTTGCGTGTGGATGGATGTAATACTGTCACAGGCCCTGAATTCACACAACTTTCAGCTAACTTAGGGTTTCTCAATGACATAAGAACCATGAACGAGCCTTTCAAATATCACAAGGATCAGGTGCCCTAGGAGACTAACCAAATTGGCATCTCTGGGGTATGGGGCCCAGGCAGCTGCTGCTTTTTACACTGCCTGGGGTTCTAAGGTACAGCCAGGGCTGTGAGACATGAGGTAATTGTTTCAGGCTCTTAAACCCAGTTTAAAACTTGTAGGAGAGGACACTAATTGGCTCTGTTCATCTCTGCATGTCAAACTGTAGGTTCAACTATGTATGAGCTGCTCTTAAGCTCCAGACTGTTAAATAATTGCATTAAAGGGTGATTACGTGCTATAATAAGAGTCCCAAAGGGGATGGGCTTTGGAATGAATGTGTCAGGAGAAGACTTAATGGAGCAGGCAATTGGGTTGGGTTCAGAAGCAGGAAGACTAGGACAGGTCAGTGGGATCAGTAAATATCTTTGAGACAAACGCAGAGAACCAGGTAAGACCACACCCTTCCCCTCCAGGCCCTGCAGCTCTGTGGCCAAAAAGGAAGGAAATGACAGCTTTCTTGGAGGGGCTCATAATCTGGTGTAAATCACAGGGCAATGACTGATGAAATACCTAATCTGCAAGAATATAGAATGATGCTTTGGTCCCACTCTAGGAGGACCACAGAAGGTGGCCCAGGTCAGTGACCCCTACTCGCCCGGCACTAAGCAGGATAAAAAATTACTGGGAGGGGTGGGAGGAGATCTTGGCATTTTGATTTTTCCTGTGGTAACACTAGAGGGCAGTTTCCTTTTGGAATCTCTACTTCTGTAGAATGAAGAGATTTTCCTGTGAATAGGAGGTAGTTTCATCAAATTTCCAGCATTCCAAACTGCTAGCATTGCAACATTTAGGACAGAGGTTGTCCGGTGCCCACGCAGCTCCAATGAACTGTGCTGAGCATTCTCTGAAAAAGGGAGTAACACAGAGAATGAGTCCCGGGCCTCATGGATGGTGTGGTCCCTGGAGCTGAAGCAATTAATATCCTTTCTTGCTTCGCTGGCATTCCTACTGCAGGATACAGTAAAGCTATACTTAAATAGATTCCAGATGGATGTAGGAACACCTAAACATGAAAAGACAACAGGGAAAATATCCATGAAGAAAACAGGGAAAGACTGAGTGATTTGCTTGGTGGAAAATACCACAAATGGGGTTCAAAGACAAACTGAACACACACATCTGTTAATAGTTGCAAAATAAATCGAGGTCCTAAATTTCAGTATGAAAAAGGCAAATATCTCAATAGAAATATAAACAAAGAATAAGGACAGGTAATGCAAAACAAGAACTGTAAGAGATTAGCAAGTATCACTCATAATTAGAGAAATCCAAATTGAAGATACCAGTGATACCTCTCAGACTGGTGAATCAAAAATCATGGCAATTTCTAGTGTTGCTAAGAAATAGTAAGAGGAGGGGCGCCTGGGTGGCTTAGTCGGTTAAGCGTCTGACTTTCGCTTAGGTCATGATCTCGCGGTTCGTGGGTTCGAGCCCCGCGTCGGGCTCTGTGCTGACTGCCAGCTCGGAGCCTGGAGCCTGTTTCAGTCTGTGACTCCCTCTCTCTCTGACCCTCCCCTGCTCACACTGTCTCTCTCTCTCTCTCTCCTAGAAATAAATAAAAACATTTAAAAAAAAAAAAAAGAAATAGTAAGAGGAAGAGGCCATAAGAGAAATTATATTCCTGTTATCGGAGTATAAATTCATGCCACTGTTGAGGGGCCATGGCAGTGATTTTGCATTTTTCATGCAGCAATTATAGGACATAAAAGCTATCCCAGAGAGATCTGCATAGAAAAATGTAAAAGCATATGTAACAACAATTGAAGACAATCTAAAAGTCAGTCAAGGAGACTGGTTTAACAAAATATGGTACTTGTACTATGAGAAAAACTGTTTAAAAATGAAGTGAATCTCAACACGGGAAAAGGTAATCATAGAACATGGAGCGAAAAAACCCACAAGTTTTAGGACAGCATGAAAGCAGGGAACCCACTTAATAAACCAAAGAACCAGAAAAAACCCCCACAACTTATGTGCAACATATATACACAGAAAAAATTGTGGAAACACATGCATCAAAATATTAACAGTGATAATTTCTAAAAAGTAGGACATTGAAGTTTTACTACAAACATAAACTGCTTTTGGTATTTTATAGTAAGAGAATTATCTTTATGGTGATTTTCTACTTTAAAAAGTCCGAATGAAGACTTAATATTTTGTTTTCAAATACTTGGATTAGTTTAGCATCATTTTATTGTATCTTTTTATGTCTTCCCTACAAATTTTTGCCTTCACATTATATAGATCATTGTTGTTCAATAAAAATTTGTGAGCCACATATGTAATTTTAAAAGTTCTAGTAGTCGCATTAAAAAGTAAAAACAGGGGTGCCTGGGTGGCTCAGTCAGCTAAGTATCCGACTTTGGCTCAGGTCATGATCTCACGGTTCGTGGGTTTGAGCTTCACATCGGGATCTGTGCTGACAGCTAACTCAGAGCCTGGAGCCTGTTTCAGATTCTGTGTCTCCCTCTCACTCTGCGCCCCCCCCCCCCCAACTTGTGCTCTGTCTCTGTCTCAAAAATTTTAAAAAATAAAAAGAAACGAGTGAAATTAATTTTAATAGTTTTATTTAACCCAAGATTGCCCAAACATCATTTGAACATGTGACCAATATAAAAATTGAGACATTTTATATTCTAAGTCTTCAAAATCCAGTGTGTATTTAATACTAATAAGCACATCTCAATTTGAACACTAAATTTTTATCAGAAAATATTTGATCTGTATTTACATTTCCTAAAATTCTTCATTTGAAAAAGTAGATTCACATACCCAGGTTACTTAAAAGTTCTCTACTAACTGAATCAAGGAGCTGTTTTTGAATTATACTTAAATTAGTTAAAATTAGATAAAATGAAAAAGTCAGTTTCTTAGTCATACCAGCTACATTTCTTTTTTTTTTTATGCTTTTTTTTTTTCTTTCTGAGAGAGAGACAGCGTGAGCAGGGGAGGGTCAGAGAGAGAGAGGGAGATGCAGAATCTGAAACAGGCTCCAGGCTCTGGGCTAGCTGTCAGCACAGAGCCCAACGTGGGGCTCGAACCCATGAACCATGAGATCATGACCTGAGCTGAAGTCGGATGCTTAACTGACTAAGCCACCCAGGTGCCCCCCAGCTACATTTCAAGTGCTCGTGAGCTACAGTCTGACTAGTGGCTATTAAGTCTATACTGATCTTTTAGCTTCTTGCTTATTACTATCTACTTTTGATTTCTATTTAGCTTTTTATCACTTAACTCTAAACCTTTTAAGCTTTATCTGTTTCACTGGGTATGGTTAATCTGACCTCGAGCCAGGGCCATACTGACCACTATAGCTTGACGAAGTGTTTACTATCTGGGATGGCCAGTGGACAGTCTCCCCACCCTCTCCATTTTTTCTTGATAATTCTTTCTTGATCTCGTTATGCTGTAATTTTGAACAATTTTATTAACTGAAGTAACACAAACATAAAAATTTCATTTATGTTGGTGAAATATAGGAATATAATTCTTTTCCCCAGAAACACTGAATGCTTTTATTAGATTCTTTTATCTCCCTCTGAGATTAGAGGGTTGCAGCAGTTACTTCTTGGTGGAGATGTCATCATCATCCAGAAACTAAAGGCTACAGTTCACAGCAGGCAGAAGTGGGCCCATCAGGATGTGGATGAATCTTGACACGAGGCCATCTGTGCTCCAGCATCACTTGAGAAGGGATTTCCCCTTTCACGGTAGAAAGGGGAGGACACCCCATGGCTTACTATGGGAAATATAATTATATGGTTTTCATGACAGCATCCGCCTTTACCAATAAGAGCTACAAAAGATGTATGCCTCTGAACAACATAGCACTGATTTTTTAATACTGTCCTAGTGTCTAGCAACTTTGAATTCACCTATTAATTCTAACATTTTTTATGCAGATTCTTTTGGATTCCTCCTGTCATGCTGTGTGATGATTTTTTTCTTTTCCAATTCTTACGTATTTTGTGTTTCTTTTCTTCCTGTATGGCTAGAACCTTTGTCACAATGTCGAATGAAGTAACTGGTAAGTAGAATCTGTGTCTTGTTCACAAACTCAAAGAGAGAGTTTCTAACATTTTTCCATTAAGAATGTGGTTTGCTATTGGCTTTATATATTGGTACCTTTATCAGATTTAAAGAAGTTTTTTCTATTCCAAGTTTCCCAAGAGTTTTTTAATGAATGATAACAAATTTTATCAAATGCTTTCCCCCACTGATTAAGATGAGTTTATTATTCTTCTCCCTTATTATGCAATTAATGTTTTTAA
This sequence comes from Hyaena hyaena, assembly GCF_003009895.1. Taxonomy (NCBI): domain Eukaryota; kingdom Metazoa; phylum Chordata; class Mammalia; order Carnivora; family Hyaenidae; genus Hyaena; species Hyaena hyaena. Next base: position 904,857 of record NW_024080650.1, on the reverse strand, counting down.
TGTTTTATTTATTTCTGAGAGAGAGAGAGAGAGAGAGAGAGACAGCATGAGCAGGAGGGTCAGAGAGAGAAGGAAACACAGAATCCGAAACAGGCTCCAGGTTCTGAGCTAGCTGTCAGCACAGAGCCTGACATGGGGCTCAAACCCACGAACCATGAGATCATGACCTGAGCCGAAGTCGGACGCTTAACCGACTGAGCCACCCAGGTGCCCCGCAATATGTACTTTTATAAAGCAGTGATCTTCAATCTTAGTTGCACATTGCAATCACTGGGGAGCTTTCAAATGCTTACGTCCCATCCCCAGAGATTCCAATGTGGCTGGTCTGGGATGTGGCATAGACATCAAAAGCTTCTCAAGTGATTCTACTGTGCAACCAAGGTTGAGAACTGCAGATTTAAAGCCATCCCCTCTAAGTACAACTTTAACTGCACCCCACAAGTTAATTTTTCTTGATCATTCAAATTGTTTTAAAATTTCTGTGATAATTTTATGTAGCATTCTTATTTTTTTTAATTTTCAAGTTTATTAGGGGAGGGGAGGAGTAGAGAGAGAGAGGGAGAGAGAGAGAGAATCCCAAGCACTGACAATGCAGAGCCAGACATGGACCTCGAACTCATAAACCGTGAAATCGTGTCCTGAGCCAAAATCAAGAGTTGGATGCTTAACTGACTAAGCCACCTAGGCGCCCCTTCTGTAAAATTTTTAAAGGGGCAAATTCAATATATGGTTTTAGAGGTCAGGTGAGTAGTTACTTTGGGGAAGAAGGGAGGGGCTGTAATTGATGGAAACACGGGGAGCTTCTGAAGTGCATATTTAATTTGTGATGATTCATTGAGCTAGACACCTGTTTTATAAGTGTTTCTGTAATTTTATAGTATACTTAAAAATATATTTCATACAAGGAGTGGGAATTATAATGGCATTAGCTTTCTCAACATTAATACTGGGAGCTAGAAGAAACAGCATAATGTCTTCTAAATTTAATGGAAAATGATTTCCAACCTAGAATTCTGCATTCAAACTTTTGATCAAATGTGACGGTAAAATTAAAATATTTTCAGACAGAGAAAGTTGCAGGAAAGTTACCTTGCCTGCAACTTTTCTCAACCTCCTGGAGATCATGCTCCAATAAAAAGAGTAAATAAATAGGGATATGAAGACATGAGATCCTGGCAACAGAGATTTCAATAGAGGAGGAACACCAAAGAGGTTCCCAAGATGGCAAAACCTTGCAGCAGGTCTCCAGAGCCAGCGCCTGGGGACAGGGGGCGGGAGGGCTCGAGGGCAGACGTCTCCAAGACAAACTGAACCCAGGAGACCACGTGCTTATGTCTGCCACAGATACATTTTCCAGTTCTGTCAGAGCACAGGGATAAATCAGGGGTAGTTACACACAAAGCCAATCAACGAAAAAACCCAAATTAGGATAAACAACAAGTGATTCCCCCATCCAAAAATGGGGAAGTATAATCATAGTTCAACTCAGCTGTGAATAGGGGTTTTACAGTTATAACAACATAAACAGGGAGCACTGATTTAGCCAAGCATTGTGATGTAACTATGTGACATGAGGGGGAGGAAGGGGATTTTGTTCACACTCGTGGTGTACAGGGGAGGTGTTAGGTGAGGTTACATGAGATAATAAATCCTCATCTATAGTGGGACATTGAAAGATAAACTAAACTAGAAAATCAAGAAAGAGTGTCAACATGGAGAAGTTAAGTATCGCTAAGACAATTTAAACTGGGGGGAAGTGAGGGATGGGAAGGTGTGGGGCAGGATGCTGCTACTTTCTCTTATGAGGTCTGGAGCATGTGTCTTTTCAATTATGTGTATATAGTATTTCATAGAAATAAAATTTAAAAAAGTATAAAAATAAAAGAATCCCCAGAAGTTACAAGTTACTTTTAGCTTAAAAACTCTGGATAGTCACGTGAATCACCCCTGAACAAGAAGCAGCATAGTGGTAGCACACGCCGGTAATCATTATGAATTGTTGTTTCAACCCCAAATTCTCCCCATACGAAGGGCCAAATTATCTACATTTTAGTACAGAATACATGAAAAGCTGCTCCCAAAAGCCAAAACATACAAAGCAAATTATTTCATTTATCAAATCAGAGTGAATTCACATGATTGCAACCAACATGTAACTTCTCAAAAAGGTCTATTAAGTTATTTTGATCTGTTTTGCCCACACAGGATTATTTACCTTTTATGAGCTGATAATTAATGGGATTAAGTACCTGAATCAAAAGAGAAGATATGGTTTGTAGAAGTGAAATTACCTGAAGAAAGTCACGAAGAACTGTACCAGGTCCATAAAATTGCTGTGCTGGGAGAAGGCGATCTGTGAGGGAGAAACAGGCAGTGTGAGGAGGTAGACTACACAGCAGCACCATGAACGCAGCCTTCCTGGTTCAGGAGTTAAGCTAAAAGACACACTTGAAATGCTCAGCAAGAGACTAATGAAATTGTTTTCACTTGAGGAAAAGTGCCTCAACCCTTTAGTTTCTTTTCTGGCTTAACTGCCAACCCAAAGGTAATATTCTGAAGGTTCAAAGCACCCCTCTGCTCTTGACATCAGACCTAAGTCCTTTCGATGTGACCCTGAGGACCTCTCAGATCCCAAGATGAAAACCCCATTGCCAGGCAAGCCAGTTTGCTCTACCTCCTGAGCCTTCCTCTGGATAACATACTCTCCTTATTTGCTTCAAGTTCAAGTTCTTGGATCTGCCTCGAGGTTGGGAGCCTCATCTGGTGCCCTTCATCCCTTTCATACTTACACGCTCAATGAATACTCACTCCAGGATAATATCCTTTTTTAAAAAAATAGTATCTCAAGTTTTACTACAGTAAGTATCATCTGACAATCAATATAACACCAGTTGGAACCTAAATAATTTTATTATACAGTTAATAGTTTTTATATGAAGAATATAAAAAAATTCATAATGTAGTTCACCTAACTGACTGAAACAGGCATTATTTTGTACACTACTAAGGAAAAACACTGTCACTTATACTATGACAAAATGCTTTAAAAATCATTGACTGTAAGATGGATCGTGATTTCAGAGATACTAGAATTTGAAAAAAATGAGCATGTTCAGGATTTATTACTAAGTATGATAACTGTGTCCTTATTATTACATATAATACTCATAGTACTAGCCAGATGTTATGGCATATTCCATTTTTTGAATTTTTAAATTTTTTTATAAAATGATTTTTGAGTGTTTATTTCTTGTTTTTTTTTAATGTTTTATTTACTTTTGAGAGAGAGAGGCAGCGTGAACAGGGGAGGGTCAGAGAGGGAGATACAGAATCTGAGGCAGGCTCCAGGCTCTGAGCTAGCTGTCAGCACAGAGCCCGACGCGGGGCTCGAACCCACGAACCGTGAGATCATGACCTGAGGTGAAGTCGGATGCTTAACCGACTAAGCCACTCAGGTGCCCCATAAGGTTATTCAGTCTTGAGGAATGATGATTCCAGGTTACAACATATAAAGAAGGAGAAGGTAAGACATTCCAGTCCATCCAGTCCTGTTGATAAGAGTTTCATCTTTTAAACCATTAGTACGTCCTCTCTGTTTAGACTTAAAGAGATCCTGAGATGCTTTTCCTCACTGTCAGGTGCCAGGATGTATGGAAGCTAATAGTACCCTCTGAGGATACCAGATGTCTGTGCGCCCTGTGCCACAAAACACTCCTCAGTGCCGGGATCACAACTGACTTCTTGGTGAAGCAGGGCCACAACACATTCATGTCTAATTCAAAACCACAACGAACCAGTAGAAATTGGCTGCCAATGTAACTGTTACCCAGACTCACATTAAGGGGATCTCTTTCATTAAGTGTTATTGATCCAAGTCTCCACAGTTACATGTTTTGTAGGGAAACAGAAGTCCTAACAAAAGTGTTGATGAATAGACTGGCCACTTAGAAACATCTAGCCTTGCTCAACACCCCATCTACCACGTCAGTCTTTGCTGATTAATCTAATTGACAGGGTGATGAACTTATTGTCCAAACTGAGAACTTCTGAGAGAGAAGGGGAACGAGATTAAAAATTACACTGGGCGATCCTTATCAAAATAACACCAGCATTCTTCACAGAGCTAGAACAAACAATTCTAAAATTAGAACCAGAAAAGACACCGAACAGCCAATGTTGAAAAAGAAACCCAATGCTGCAGACATCACAATTCCAGATTTCAAACTGTGCTACAAAGCTGTAATCATCAAGTATGATGCTGGCACAGAAACAGACACACAGATCAATGGGACAGGATACAGAACCCAGAAAGGGGCCCCCAAATGTATGGCCAACTAATCTTCAATAAAGCAGGAAAAAATATCTGATGGAAAAAAGACAGTCTCTTCAGCAAATGGTGCTGGGAAAACTGGACAGCAATGTGCAGAAAAATGAAACTGGACCACTTTCTTACACCACACAAAAATAAATTCAAAATAGATGAAAGACCTAAATGTACGACAGGAAACATCAAAATCCTATAGGAGAAAACAGACAGCAACCTCTTTGACCTCAGCCACAGCAACTTCTTACTAGACATGTCTCTGCAGCCAAGGGGAACAAAAGCAAAAATGAACTATAGGGACGTCATCAAGATAAAAAGCTTCTGTACAGCGAAGGAACAATCAACAAAACTAAAAGGCAACCAACAGAATAGAAGAAGACATTTGCAAATGACATATCGGATAAAGGGTTAGTATTCAAAATTGATAAAGAACTTATCAAGCTCAACACCCAAAAAACAAATAATCCAGTGAAGAAATGGGCAGAAGACCTGAAGAACACTTTTCCAAAGAAGACATCCAGATGGCTAACAGACATATGAAAAGATACTCAACATCACTCGTCACCAGGGAAATACAAATCAAAACCATAATGCAATACCACCTCAAGAATGTCAGAATGGCTAAAATTAACAACTGAGGAAAAAACATGTTGGCAAGGACGTGGAGCAAGGGGAACATTTTTGCACTGCTGTTGGGAATGCAAACTGGTGCAGTCACTCTGGAAAACAGTGTGGGGGTTCCTCAAAAAATTGAAAATAGAACTACCCTATGACCCAACAATTGCACTACTAGGTATTTATCCAAAGGATACAAAAATGCTGATTTAAAAGTGGGGGGGCACACGCACTCCAATGTTTATAGCAGCACCACCCACAATAGTCAAATTATGGAAAGAGCCAGGATGTCCACTGACTGATGAATGGATAAAGAAGATGTGGTATATACATATACATACACATACACATACATTTATATGTATATATGTATATATATACATACACAATGGAATATTACTCAGTGATCAGAAAGAATGAAATCTTGTCATTTGCAACAAAGTGGATGGAATTAGAATGTATTATGCTAAGCGAAATAAGTTTGCCAGAGAAAGACAAATATCATATGATTTCACTCATACGTGGAATTTAAGAAACAAAACAGATGAACATAGGGGAAAGAAAGGAAAAATAAGATGAAAGCGGAGAGGGAGTCTAACCACAAAAGACTCTTAAATGGAGAGAACAAATTAGGGTTGCTGGAGGGGAGATGGGGGGGGAGGATGAGCTCAAGGGGTGATGGGCATTAAGGAGGGCACTTGTTGGGATGAGCACTAGGTGTTATATGTAAGTGATGAATCACTAACTGTATTCCTGAAACCAATACTATACTATATGTTAACTAACTTGAATTTAAATTTTAAAAAATTACAGTGGGACAACAAGCATGATTGGGCTGTCCCTACTCAGACCATCAGACATGCAAACCAATTACAAAAGCGATTTTGTGAAAGATGAGATTTTCCTGAAAGTGCTGTCGGAGAACTGATCGCACAAACCAGAGCGAAATGAGGGCTTGGCAGGATTATCAGCTGAAGAGGTATGAAGGTAAAAACACAAGTCCTTCAAAACACTGCAAAGAGGATTAAGAGAGGACCTTGGGAAAATTGATGAGGCTCTTGACTACTAAATCATGCTGTGAAGCCAAATCTGAAGTGAAGGACTCCATTTGTGCTGTCCCATCTCTGAGCACTATCTATCTGCATAACTGAAGCATTTTCACAATCTTGCTCATTTTCTAGGTGTAGATTTATTTATGGTCTTTTTCTTTCATTAGAAAATAAGATTCACAAGGACAGGGACCTTGCTGATGACTATACGTCTCTAGTGCCTAAAGCACTGATTGGCACCTAAGAGTGTGGAATAAATATGTGCTGAATAACTGAACAGGGTAATTGGAAAAATAATGACGCTATCCCCACTTCCCCCAAAACTTAGTAAGACCTGACTGAGTTTTCTTTCTTCTAAGAATCAGCTCATGGTTGCAACCATAATTTAAAATTTGTTGACTCTAAAGTTAAACATTTTTCGTGCTTTTCAGTTTCACTTAAGACAATATTCCAGTCAGAACTTTCTTTCATGATTATAAAATAAACATTGAAACAAACACTGAAGTGTTTGTGGCCTTTCTGACACTGAAGAAAATGGGGACTGCCTATAATAAAATATACTTAATACAAGGAAGAAAATGTTTTTACAATTTGAAAATGAAACAGTATCATTCTTCTCCCTTTTCAAACAGTACGTATCGCTCCCCACACTCCAGCAAACCTAGAATTCATGTCCCCTTACATTTCCACAACCTGCTTCTGCCTCACTTTCAGCAGTAAGTTTGATTTAAGGTGTGCTTGCCCAGGGGACCCTCTGGGTTCATTAAATAAATCTGAGAAACTAAATTCAGAAGCCCAGCTAGCGCCAGGGTTTAAGGGAGGACATGGTGGACCTGCATTTCCCAAGCAGTCATTTTGTGCTTCTGCCAAACACGTGTTTTCAGGTCACTCTACTACTAGGTCTTTCCGTCACCAGAGTGCCCTGGTCCCCCATCTGCTGTGGGTGGCCCCTGTCCCTCGCTGCCCAGTCCACACACACCCTTCCTTATTCTGCCGCCAGCTCCTCCACTGGGGATTGGCTCTCTTCTCTATACTCCCAGTGCCTGATCCACTTCCCTTTCAGGGCATGGGACAGTCATATTCCACTTTATACTATGGCTGTGTATGCAAGCGATGTCCTGGAAAAGAAGATTCCTGTACTCTCCTCTCTACAAAGGTAACAATTTCTGACTTTCTAACTGCTGTAGGATAAAGAATGAAATGGTAATTCCCTCCTACAGAAGCAGATACCCCTACCTCCAGAGGGCAAATACACCATTGTACTCCAAGAACTAGACCATGGCTCTTAAACTCTGGAGAGCCTGCAACAAAGTGCGAGTCTGGGCCCTATTCCTATTCCTGAAGCTTTAAGTGCCCCGGGTGATTCTGATGCTGGTGTCCAAAGGGTGTATTTTGGGAACACTGAAATAAGGAATTAATGGAAAAAGTCTACCCTGCTGCTTCCCCTGAACAATTCCTCTAGTGTTTCAGGAACTATACTGAAAAAATTCGTCATTTTTACTTGGAAGGTTTGGCCCCCAAAGAAATGAACTTGGATCTTTTTCAGGGGTAGGGGTGCGGGGGGAAGGATGAGGGTAGAGAAAGAGAGGGTAATGCTTTGAAACAGAGAGGCATGGTCCAAAACCTGAGACCAGGAAATGGAGAGAGTGGAGAGAATGTTCTAGAGTTTTGAAAGGGCCAAGGAATACAGGGTGAATGCACGGTAGGCCTGGAGAGGCTCTGGGGCCTCAGTGATTGTCCTGGGCTCAAGTGTCTAGGTCTGTCACACAAGGGAATGAGGACAGCTGTCTGAAAATAAACCCAGTGGCCATAAGCCAGGGCAGTCAGTGAGTGAAGATCAGAGGGCCTTCCCCAGATCTCAGGGCTCAGGTAAGCCTTGAGGTTTCTGCGGTTCCTGAGAAGGGGATGGGGCTCTCTGAGAATCAATTTCTTATCAACTGTGGTAGGGAGGGTGCTCTAAAAATTTTTTTTTTTAAATATTTTTTAAAGTAAGGCATTTCTTATATTAAACTACCACAGAACAAATTATTTTTCAAACATTTGCATTTTACATCTCTTATGTGTAGTCCAGAAAGTAAGTATTTGGAAACAAGTGAATGAATGGATGAATGAATACTGACTCACTGACTCACAGGGAAAGGCCACTGTTTAATACAGAAAGTTTGAAAAAAGAGAAGGAAGGACCTCTAGTTTGCCTTTATTGTCACCACCACGAATGATCTTCACTGTTATGAACACACAAGGTAGAGAATGGGAGAGGACGGCTGGCCATCCTGAGAAGTAAAGATTGCTGGCTTCGAGGAAGCATCTGATGGGCTCTGAGAAAACCCAAGGTCTGTATGTACCTGGCAGAATCCTGGTGGGCTGCTCCCATGGCTCCTGAGGCCAGCAGCTTAACCAGGGCTCAGCTCCTCTTGGTCTGGGAGCCTGTCTAGACTAGGTCCCCTCTGCTCTTCAAACAGGCTCTGCAGACGCTAAAGATCTCACTTCAGGACCTGAGAGGACTAAAGTGGCCTTGGCTGCTATCTGGGCTCCTGGCTTCACCATGCCAATCTTGCCATACAGTTCTGGGACTGCGAGGCTGGAAGTCAGGAGAGAACGGATTCCTCCCATAAGAACTCAGGTCTCAGCTGTGTCAAAAATGGAAGACTCTGTGACCAGTCTAACCTGGGTCTACTGCTGCCGCCACCTTGAGTTTTGCTGTGACACAGAAAAACTTTCTTATATGAAATCTTGCCATTTGCAACAATGTGGATGGATCTAGAAGATATAATGCTAAGTGAAATCAGTCAGTCAGAGAAAGACAAATAATATACAATTTCATTCACATGTGGAATTTAAGAAACAAAACAAAGAATAAAGAAGAGACCAACCAAAAAACAGACCCTTAACTATAGAGAACTGATGTTACCAGGGGGGAGGTGAGTAGGGGATGTGTGAAACAGGTGATGGGGAGTAAAAGTACACTTGCTGTGATGAGCACTGGGTGATGTATGGAAGCGACGAATCATTATACTGTACACCCACTGTATGTTAACTGTATTGGAATTAAAATAGAAAAGAATAAAGACTAAAGGAACACTGGATACCCTTGTGGCAGCTGTAGAAGCTTCCAGCTGAGCTGGGCCTGCAGCTTCTTCACAAAGTAATTGATGGCATTTGTAGCTGAGCTTACGCTCTCTAGCAGGATTATCACTATGTCTGAGATTCAACAGAATGGAAGAATGCTCTAGAAAATATTACCAAATTTTTCAAGCCATAGTTGGTAAAAGTCTCTGATGAAGAGATATTTTAGCCATTGAATCAGCTGAATTGATTTCATCAGGAAGGTATGAAATGCTTGAAAAGTAGGAAAAGATAAAATCAGGCAGGCTCTCTTAGAAGAAATAGTTGATATTTCTTCTCACGGCTACAGGATTTTGATTGGCAGTTAACACTTGCATCATCTTATAACAAGATTGCTACATTACAAATTGCCACTTTTAAACCTTAATCTAGGGGCACGGGATGGCTCTGTTAAGAATCTGACCTCAGCTCAGGTCAAGATCTCACAGTCAGGTGAGTTTGAGTTCCACATCGGGCTCTGTGCTCAGCTCAGAGCCTGAAGCCTGCTTCAGATTCCGTGTCTTCTCTTTCTCTCTCTCTCTCTCTCTCTCTCTGCCATTCCCCCGCTCACACTCTCTCAAAAGTAAAATAAAAACATAAAAAAAAATTAAACCTTAAATCTAGATGTAAAAGAAAATGGTGAAGTCAAATTGTATTGTCGAAACAGATAAAGAAGAGCTGCAGAATCTAATAAATTCCTTGGAAGCAGCTAACAAAGTGGTCCCGCAGTTGAAATAACTGGAAACTCTATCCGATTTCACTGCTACACCCGAGACAGCCGAGTGACTACTGTATGTTCAAAAACCTGCAACATGTGGTTATGCTGAGCGAAATAAGTCAGGTAGAGAAGGACAAATATCATATGTTTGCACGTATAGGAGGATTAGGAGGAACTTGACGGAGGAACAAGGGGGAGAAGAAGGGCGGAAATGGTGGGGGAAAGGGAGAGAGGCAAACCATGAGAGACTCTTGAATGCTGACAAAAACTGAGGACTGATGGATGTGGGGGGGAGGGGGGGTGGGCATGGAGGAGGACACTTGTGGGGATGAGCACTGAGTGTTATGTGGAAACTAATTTGACAATAAACTATTTGTAAAAAAAAAAAAAGAAAAGCAGGAGCTTGCCTAGAAATGCTTGGAAAAAAAAACAAAAAACAAAAAACAAAAACCTGCAACATGTGGACTGTAAGGCTGTGCTGAGAAAACAGCCATGCTGAGATTGCAAAAATAAAAATTTATCAGCTTCCTGAAAGCACAGGAAATGACATGGTTGACAGGAAATGCATAAAAACGATAGATGAAAAAGCTGTAAAGAAATTTCTAATTTCATAATGGCTGTTTTGCATTTATTAAATATTTGAGAAATCTTTATAGATATACAGTGTAAGTTTTACTGAAAACTAGAAATGGGCTCTCAAGTAATGTGAAACATCAAAGCACAAATATACTTGAATGTTGCTTAAAGGAATATACGAATAGCAGGATGTGTTAACAGCGAAATATATGATTAATTTATATTTTAAACTTTTAAAGAATGTAGAAGCTGCATATATAATAGCAGATTGCGTATCTTTCTTATATTTCAAAGACTGTAAAATGTAAATTTCTTAGAGAAAGAAGCCCTTCAGACATGAATAAGAAAAAAATAAATCTGTGTGAAGAGTTTTGAGTTTATGAATTCTAGAAATTAGAATCTTTTACTAATGAAAATAACACTGTTACTTCTGTCTTTCTGATTGGGAGGGTATGCTCTGATAAAAAGAACAGATGTCATTGTGCAGTGTATATATAACTATTCAAATATCAGCTAAGATTAAATATAGGTACACTTTTGTTATAAACTTTGTTACAAACAAAACAAGTTTTGTTATAAACTTGTTAATAGTTTTGGGTGTTAACAGCTTCACTGGAAAATGAACCATTTTAAATTTTAGTTAACTTTAAAAACAAGCATTCTGGGGCGCCTGGGTGTCTCAGCCAGTTAAGCGTCTGACTCTTAATTCTGGCTCAGGTCATGATCTCACGGTTCCTGGGCTCCGTGCTGATAGCGTGGAGCCTGCTTGGGATTCTGTTTCTCCCTCCGTCTCTGCCCCTCCCCTTCTCATACTCTCTCTTGAGCTCTCTTTATATATATAAAATAAGAAAGAATAAAGGAACACTAAAAACAAAAATAAAATAATTTCCTTAAAAACAAAACAAAAACAAATAGAAGTTCTATATGGAACTCCATGTTGAGACCACGGGCACTGGGATCCAATCCAGAGGCGGCCTCACACACTAGCCACCTAATGCTGGTTTGTGCTGGCACAGAAACTGTATGCCCAGGCTTTGCTCAGAGCCTCAAAGCAGGTTAACACCGTCAAGCCACTCAATCCTGACGTGCCATCTAAGACTCACCGTCCGCGTGCTCCCAGCCTCCCACCTCAATACTGCTCTGTTCTTTCTTCCCCACTTGTCCTTCCGGCCATTCCTTGCACCACTCTCCAGAATTCCGATTCCATTTTACCATGATCATTAGTAATTTAAAAGTCATTAAGAACTACATATACTGTACTTGGCTCAAATATCTACAAGGACCAAAGAGCTCATCAGGCAAAGCAAAGGTTCCTGCTCCCTATTTCCTCCCCTAACGGTTTCTCTCCAGAGGTCCCCACCTTTATTTAGGATTCTTTTCAGTTCTTCTGTGGGTTACCTTTTGATCACTAATGAGTTTTTTTTTTTTTAATATTTTTTTTTTTATTTATTTCTATGAGAGAGAGAGAGAGAGAGAGAGAGAGACAGCGTGAGCAGGGGAGGGTCAGAGAGAGAGGGAGACACAGACTCTGAAACAGGCTCCAGGCTCTGAGCTGGCAGTCAGCACAGAGCCCGATGCGGGGCTCGAACCCACGAACCGCGAGATCATGACCTAAGCGAAAGTCGGACGCTTAACCGACTAAGCCACCCAGGCGCCCCACTAATGAGTTTTTTTATTTCATTTTACTTTATTTGCTATTTCTTGACTTAGCCATTTTAGGTATCACTTACTTCCTACTATAATGGATTCAGGCCATGGTCCCCACTCACCCCTTCCAATATAGTTACATCATTGGTTTTAGGGCCTCTGTCAGTTTCTGTGTCACTGTTCTGAGGGTGATGGTATTGTAAGGATGCCAACAGAGACAAGAAATGGATAAAACACCCTTGAATACAGGGAAAAGATGTGTCTGTTACCCACAAACTGTTGCAGGAGCAGGAGACATCAGTCATGGCCCACTGGAAGGTAGGTTCCCAGCCCTCACAGCCCAGAGGGAGGAGCTCTCAGGCCTCTGCTGCACCCCTGCTTGGAGGTGAGCTCAGCAGTTCTCAGGGAGGCTCCCTTTGCCTTCTCACCAGGGTGAGGTGTGTCAAACTGAGGGAAAACGGGTTTTGTCCCTGATTCCTGACTATTCTAGAGACTGCCCAAGAGTAGCCAATAACTGGTAAAACCCTCGTAAATATGCTATGCGCTTCCGACAAAGTAAAAGAGAAGGTCAGTTCCAAGATACATCCCGGCTGGCACAGGTGTGCTAAGTCCCAGCTAGCCTAGGCTGCTGGCCCAGCTGAGGTTAAATAATACACTCAGGCCTTTATTATTTTTCTATCACTTGTATGATCTTTTTTGCATTTATTTTTATTAAGGACAATTTAAAACCTTTTAAAAATTAGAGAGAATAGAATAATGAACCCAGTGTGCTCATTACCCAGTTGTAATAATTACCAGCTCAAGGGCGGTCTTGTTTCATTCATATGCTAGCCTCTTTCCCCACAATCACATTATTTTGAAGTAAATCCCTTTTTTCCTATCATTCCATCCTTAAATATTTCAAATATATATAGTATCTCTGAACAGCCCTCTTTGTAATATTAGGATGTCTGTATCCTTATCCCTTTCTCTTTCACTCAACTCTTTTGACAACTTCTAGAACAATTCAATCCTCTAACACCAGACTGTGCAGACTGGGATGACAAATTCTTGGTCTCCAACCCGAGCTGGCACCTCAGCACTGGTCAGCAGTCATTCTGACAATATCAGAAAAAGCTCTCAGCATCTTTAGAAAAGCTGCAAAAACTCCCACAAAGTTATGATGCCAATCTGAAAGCTCCCGTACTCCAACTATGCATCATCTAGTGCATATTTGTGACATGTCTGCAGCTGATCACCACTATGCTATGACACTGAGGACACAGAAATATAAGGCATCATCCTTGCCCTTAAGGAAATCTTTGTAGAGTGAAAAGCCAGACAAGTCTACAGCAGTGGGGGCACAGATGAGGAAAGAAAGTTGCTACCAGCTATGTGTGAGGGACACTTGACGGACTTACTCCCCTGGGTTTCTAAGCAAGAATTCTACCTAGACTCCCCAGCTCAGGCCCAGCTCCCTCCAAACCAACTGTTGCCAAAGGGGTCTTTCAAAAACACTGATCTTTGGGCCCTTTTTGACACATCAACAATTCCCAGTGGTTTTTGGGTTATAGTTCAACCCCTCAGCTGAAACCTCCAGTCTATCCATGACAGCCTCTGCCTCGTTCCCCAGCACCTAGCTCACAGCACTGCCACTTCTCCTCTGCTCAGGGCTGGTAGTTCCTGAAAGAGACTGGGTATGCCCCTTCCCCACCCCAAACAACCCTACTCCCCAACCTCATGTTCCTGAGACTCAGCCCTGTTACTGTTTACCCTCACTCAGACTCAGGTGGCATGGGACACTTCCCTCTCCTCCCAGGGCTCCCAGAAGCATGTGGGCACATCCTGCCACCCAGTGTCTGACAGATCCTCCTGTCCATTCAAAGCTGCTGCTTTGGGCACAAAGCCTGCGGAGTGAGTATGTATTAAAGGAAGCCTAGTGGGTCCTGGATATGGAGGTCACAGGAGAGAGGTCTGCTAGTAACGGAGATTTACCCATCCTGGCCACAGCTGGTATTCACAGATGGTGGGGATGAAACTGTCCAGGAGAATGGGTCCAGGGGAAATCCAAGGGAACAAGGGTATTGAAAAACTAAGAAGAAACAGCCAAAGCCATAGGTCAAAAGTGAAAGAGAAGAGGCTTTCAAGAAGGAGTAATAAATAATGATCCTAATGAAAATCACAAGGTAGTACAAGAACCTTAAATGCCACTTTGAAACAAAAAAGACAAGGGTGCTTGGGTGGCTCAGGTGGTTAAGCGTCTGACTTCAGCTCAGATCATGATCACACGGTTCGTGGGTTCGAGCCCCGCATCGGGCTCTGTGCTGACAGCTAGCTCAGAGCCCGGAGCCTGCTTCGGAATCTGTGTCTCCCTCTCTCTCTGACCCTCCCCTGCTCATGCTGTCTCTCTCTCTCTCAGAAATAAATAAACCATTAAAAAAAAATGAAAAAAAGAATTCTGCTTTAAGTAGCTCAGTTCTAAATGTATTTTATGGCTTTATAAATCTTAAAACTTTTAAGTTACAGATAGCTGACGCCAGGAGGTATGTACATATGCCATCATCATTATTATAGAATAATATAAACATTACAAGTGTATCTGACATTATTCACAATAGCCAAAGAGTGAAAACAACCCAAGTATCCATCAGCAGATGAGTGAATAAAATGTGGTCCATATATCCATACAATAAAATATCATTCAATCTTAAAATGAAGTACTCAGACATACTAAATATAAATAAATCTTGAAAACAGTATGCTAAGTGAAAGAAGGCAATCTCAAAGGACCATATATTATGTAATTAAATTATTATGAAATGCCCAGAATAGGCAAATCTATAGGGATAGAAAGTAGACTGGTGGTTGCCAGGGGCTAAGGGGAGGAGGGAATGAGGAGTGACTGCTAATGAGTACAGGGTTTCTTCCTGGGGTGATGAAAATACTCTAAAATTGATTGATGGTGTAGTTACATAACTCTATGAATATACTAAAAACCACGAAATGGTGCGCTTTAAATGGGTGAACTGTATAGTATGTGGATTGTATCTCAATAAAACCATTACCAAAAAAAGTATATCTGAGTCAATGACATCCTTTGCTTAGTGGAGTAATCCTGCTGGCACCTATAAACAGGAGCCTAGCGTCCAAATGAATGCCCAGTTCTCAGTACAAATTCCGTGTTGCCTTTCCCTTGTGAACACTGGCCTCTTACATAAACCAGCAGATGAAACACCCAGCGTGGAGAAGGCTTTACTATTAGTTCCACATTACAATAACAACCTCTGTTGCAGAGCCAGTAACAAGCCAGAGCCCCAGCTTCACTGCCCACCTTCCCACCTCACCCAAAACGTCTGCCTGTCCATCCTCTATCCTGACTACCTACCCTCCCAAACTATGGGTGTGGCTATGCCAGCTGAGTCCCTGCTTACTGGCGAGGATGCCCAGGATCGCTTCCAGAAAGCAGAGGCGGAGGGAGGGGCGCTCACCCACAGGATCAACGGACTAGAAAACATGCACCACTGGCCCCAACACACCCACCACCCTCCTACACACAAGGTCTTTTCAATTTGGGTGGGTTTTTTTTTTTAGTTAAACCTGCATCTACAAAGATTTTTACAGTTGGTTTCAAATTCCCTCAGTTAGCAGTTATAGGTTTTGATCTGTTCCTAATTATGGAAAAGAATCCTGGGATTGGTTCAAAGTGAAGGAACTTGAGTTTAGCATTACCATTTTTAAAGTGCCAATGTTTATAAGAATTCTGAGAAGTAGATTCCCTCAGTTGTTTTGCTCTAAAAAATGAGAATGAAAGACAAAGAGTTTTGCCTGCATCGAAAGGCATACTAAAAGTTAACTGAATGGCCTATCCTGCACCACTTAGACACTTCCTTATCTCTACCTTAGTTTCTACATTTTTACAGAATCTGGATAGTCCCTAACTGTGCATGGGTGTGTTTAAGAGCTCACTGTACCTGGAAAAGCTAAGGCTCTGAGGAAAACAGAACAGTACAGAAACGTACGGCCCCCTTCGCTGAGCACCCCACTGGGCCTGCCCAGGAAGATGCAGGCAGAGCCCTCCACAAAGCACACACCCGGATACGGCCCCAAGTGCACAGAGAGGGGTGTCACATGAAGACACCGAGGACGCACAATGCCACAGCTCTTACACTGCCTGCAAATACTACAGTTAGTTGTACCACAGAGCAAAACGACACATTTTCAAGTGAACTTACCTGCTTGTTCAGGGAAAGCTTGCCAAACTAAATGGTGAGCACGCCATAGTTTATTTTCGAAAGTGCTCCTGAATACAGCTTTCATAAGTGGATCTTATTCAAGTAAGTGATCTAGCCCACGTAAGAACACCAAAAAAATCAGGCAGAAAGTCAGTATCTCTTTGACTCTTAAAATCAGTACTTTTAAAAAGTAAGTGTGGGGAAGAGATCCCTCTAGAAAGAAATACTCTAAAACCATTTCAGTGGCTTTCAGAGGGTGGAGCAACAGGCCATTGGGAGGAAAAAAACTAGAGCTCAGCATTGGCAAGAGCATGGGTATCTCCAGCACAAGAGCTGGTTTATATGCACGGGGCCCTCCTTCTAAATGCAAAAAATGTCAGCAGCATGAGATTTTCACTAAGAACCTTAAAAACATCATTTTTCAGTTATACGCAACAAAGCCTAAAGTTCAATCAGATTCAGAAATAACAAGGTATGTCAGTATGAAAACAATCTCAACTTAAAACAAGCCAAGAAATAATATTTACTAGACCCCCAAATCAAAAATTTTTTAAGTGTATCTGATCTATAATTGGATAGTGTTAGATGTTGCCATATTGAAACTGTATTGACCAGAGCCTAGAGCTCAACTTCTATGGGGTCAAATGACTTAAATCCCTGATTGCCACCTAAGATTCCCATTACCTTGTGTGTTCACTCTGCATAACCCTCTCCCCTTGAATGTGGGTGGGCCTGATCTAATCAGGTGATCACTTTTAAAAGAGATCCTGAGGTCAGTCAGGAAAAGTCAGAAAAAGTTGAAGCTTCAGTAGATAGATCTGTATTTCTGGTCTAATATTTTTATTTTCAAATGTTATAGAAATAGACTCATACAATATGTAAGTTGCTAAGCCTCCCCGCACCTCAGCAAAATTTTTCCTTGGGATTCATCCAAATTGTTGTATCAAGAGTTTATTTCTCTTTCTTGCTAAGTATTACCCTATGATATGTATATAGCACAGTGTGGCTGTTCACCTGCTGAAAAATACTTAGGTAGTTTCTAGTTGGGGTTATTATAAAGCTCCTGAATACTGCTGGACTGGTGATATAAACATGGGTGTACAGGTGTCTGTGTAATCACTGGCTTTCATTTCTCTGGGATAAATGCCCAGGAACACAATTGCTGGTTATATACAAAGTGCAAGTTTAGTTTTATAAGAAAATGTCAACCTACTTTCCAGAGTGGCTGTACCATCTTACTTTCCCACCAGCAATGTATGTGTGATCCAATTACTTTGTATTTTCTCAAGCATTTGGTGTTCTCACTATTTTGATAGGTAGGTAGTGATATCTCCTTGCGGTTTTAATTTGCATTTCTTTAATGGCTTCTGAATCTGAACATCTAATGTCCTTATTTGCCATAACGTATAATCTCCTTGATGAACTGTCTCCTCACACCTTTTGTCCATTTTCTAATTAGAGTACTTCTTTTTTAAGGTGTTGAGTTTGACAGTGTGGAGGTTCCTAAGGAAACTAACAACAGAACTCCCCTATGACCCAGCAATAGCACTGCTAGGAATTTACCCAAGGGATACAGAAATGCTGATGCATAGGAGCACATGTACCCCAATGTTCATAGCAGCACTCTCAACAATAGCTAAAACATGGAAAGAGCCTAAGTGTCCATCAACAGATGAATGGATCAAGAAGATGTGGTTT
>NW_024080650.1:608947-885633 GCF_003009895.1 Hyaena hyaena | reverse complement strand
AAAAAAAAAAAAAAAAAAAAAAAAAAAAAAAAAAAGACGAGAAAGAAAAAAGAAACAACTCAGGTAGGTATTCATCTTTACCAGTTCTTTGGATTCTGAAGATGAGGATAAAAAACAAAGAAACAGGAAAAAGAAGATCCATTTGTATAAATCTTCTGAAAGCTCCACATCAGAAACTGGAGTGGACAGTAAGGATAGTTTACAAAAGAAGTGAAAGGACACAGCTGAGAAAGAGAAGGACATGAAAGGACTTAGGAAGGCAGGCAGGCAGGTAAAAGAATAGAATAGAATACAATACAATAGAATACAATAGAATAGGAAGGAAGGAAGGAAGGAAGGAAGGAAGGAAGGAAGGAAGGAAGGAAGGAAGGAAGGAAAGAAGATGTATCCTGATAAACCTTTATCACCATGGCCCCTATCAGAATCAGAAGGACATGGGGAAAAAAGAAAAAAAAGCAGTGAAGAATGACAAAATATAACAAGTAAAGAACACCAGGTAATAGTAAGAAAGAAGAAGAAGAAAAAGAAGCATAGGAACACTATAAGGAGAAAGTGAAGGCTGCTATTTCAAGTCCTGGCTCACTGTAACATTAAGAGAAATTAGGATTCTCTTATAAGGAAAGCACAATGTCTAAGGAAATTTCAGCTGTGAAAATTGACACAATTACTAAAAATGCATGAATTTTCTTGTTGTTAGAATTAGTCCTGGACTATGCAGTAGCCACTCAAATGCTGCTGTGGGCAAGGGCCATGTTGTTGCCTGCTGCTTGAGTATCTATTTCTTCTCTTCCTATGCTTAACAACTCTGGGAGATAATACATTGCAGTTGTGCTAGTGGTTACAATATTTGGGGATAAAATTAATATTTTTTATTGTTTATTTATTTCTTTTGAGAGGGTGAGGGACAGAGAGAGGGAGAGAGGGAGAGAGAGAGAGAGAGAGAGAGAGAGAGAGAATCCCAAGCAGGCTCTGCACTCAGGATGTGGGGCTCTATCTCACAACCGATGAGATCATAACCTGAGCTGAAATCAAGAGTTGGACACTTAAATGACTGAGCCACCCAGGCATCCCTTAAAATTAATACTTTTGACTAGAAGTATCTAATGATAAGTCCACAGAACTTGACTCTGGATACATCATTAAGACGTAATCAGAAAGAAGCAGATTACTCCAGTTAACATTTCTGAAATAGGGATCACATTAATTATTTCAAAATCCTTACTCTGTAGATAAGTGTATTTTAATTTCTTCCCCTTAAATACTTCCATCTATCTTGGGAAGGAGCTTTGGAGGGGGGTAACTATCTATTTAGCTATCTATTTAGCTAGGAGAATAGCATGCCTTTTATCCTCACACATCCTATTTTTGAGGGCATAGTAGCCATGCTTCATGGGAGGGCAGAGCTGGGTACACCAGTCTTGCCCTTTGACATCCTTGGACTCCTTCAAGTGAACCGGAGAAATGGCCCTTTGCAGCACAGCTGAGCCCCCCAAAGTTCTGGGACTTACCTCCACTTCAATAACACAGACTGTTTTTTAGTATTAGAATGCGTTATGACATTTGAAATAATTCTGACTACACTTTGGCTTTGGAGAGGAATCATTTCATATAGACACAGGTACTTTTTATTAACTTCTTGTTCTTGCTATCTTAAATTCCTTAACAGTATATTTGCCAAAATACTTAGCATGTAAAAAAAAATAATCAAAAGCAGACTTCTGATTATTTATTTATTTTTAAACAGCTTCAAATTGAAGCTGAGACTTACCATAAACAAGTTGAGTGGTAGGCCTGGTATGCTGTGTCTTGTTACATAAAGCTATTGCCAGAATCTCAGTAAATAGAACATTTAAAAAATTTGTCATTGTATATTCATAACAAATTATGACAAGTTAAGTGAGAATTATATTATGCTCTTCCTGTGTCCTATTTTCCTAAGATTTCGTGCTTCATATCTACTGCTGAAGTGCTTAATGGTAATGTTACATGGAAATAATAGATCATTTTTACTTTGTTTTTATATAATGAGGTAACAAGAAACATAATTTGATGTACAATCCTGTCTGTTATAGAGGGCATGTTAATTACGGTGGCATATGCACAAAACATTTTGACATGACAAGAGGCTGAAGAAATAGCCATTTTACTTTAAAAAAAAAAAGATGTGATCCATAATGAGCTGATTTTGTGTAAGATGTGAGGTTTAGATCAAAGTTCACTTATTTTCTGTGGCTGTCCAATTGTTCCAGCAGTACTTATTGGAAAAGGCTATCCTTCCTCCACTCTACTGAATTAACTGTCTTTGTTTCTTTGTCAAAACTCAGATCGACATATTTATGTGGTTCTGTTTCAGGGTTCTTTATTCTATTCCTTGATCTATCCCTCTGCAATAACCACAAAGTCTTGATTACTGTAGCTGAACAATAAGCCTTAACACTGTAGACAACGAGTCCTCCCACGTCATTCCTCTTTTTCACACCTGTTACAGCCATTGTAGATTCTGCCTTTTCATATAAACTTTAGAGTAAGTTTATATTTACGAAAAGAAAAAAAAAATCTTGCTGTGATATTTAAAACTTTTTTTTTAATTTTTATTTTTATTTATTTATTTATTTATTTATTTTTTTTTTTACAAATAGTTTATTGTCAAATTAGTTTCTACATAACACTCAGTGCTCATCCCCAAAGTGCCCTCCTTCATGCCCATCCCCCCCTCCCCCCCACATCCATCAGTCCTCAGTTTTTGTCAGCATTCAAGAGTCTCTCATGGTTTGCCTCTCTCCCTTTCCCCCACCATTTCCGCCCTTCTTCTCCCCCTTGGTCCTCCGTCAAGTTCCTCCTAATCCTCCTATACGTGCAAACATATGGTATTTGTCCTTCTCTGCCTGACTTATTTCGCTCAGCATAACACCCTTTTTAAAATTAGGGTAAAAAATACATTTTTTAACCTTTTATTTATTTTTTTTTTAATTTTTTTTTAAATGTTTTATTTATTTCTAGGAGAGAGACAGCATGAGTAGAGGAGGGTCAGAGAGAGAGAGGGAGTCACAGACTCTGGAACAGCCTCCAGGCTCTGAGCTGGCAGTCAGCACAGAGCCCGACACGGGGCTCGAACCCACGAACCGTGAGATCATGACCTAAGCGAAAGTCGGACGGTTAACCAACTAAGCCACCCAGGCGCCCCACATTTTTTAACCTTTTAAAAAGATGTTTATTTATTTATTTTTGAGAGAGACAGAGAGAGCACAAGCAGGGGAGGTCAGAGAGGGAGAGACAGAGAGGGAGACACAGAATCTGAAGCAGGCTCCAGGTTCCGAGCTGTCAGCACAAAGCCCAATGCAGGGCTTGAACCCACGAATCATGAGATCATGACCTGAGCTGAAGTTGGATGCTTAACCGAACCACCCAGGCACTCCCCATTTTAACCATTTGTAAGTGCATGATTCAGTACTCTTAAGCAGAGATGATGGAAAGATTAGATAAGAGGATAGTGTGAATAACTTAGTGCCTATACATTTGAAAAAATGAAATAAATTAATATCTAGGAAAAGTTATTTTAAATGATTCAAACAGAAAGAGAAAATCCAAAACATCCTATAACTTTTAAAGAAGCTGAATCAACAGTTTTAGAAAATCTCCACAAATAAAACACCAAAATCTAATGATTTTACAGGAGAGATCTATCGAGTACTCAAGGTTCACACAGTTCTAATATTATATAATCTCTTCCAGAAAGAAGATAACTCAGTTTATAATTATTACTGGTTAGTTAACCTTGATGTAAAT
The DNA here is from genome assembly GCF_003009895.1 of Hyaena hyaena. Lineage (NCBI taxonomy): Eukaryota > Metazoa > Chordata > Mammalia > Carnivora > Hyaenidae > Hyaena > Hyaena hyaena. The sequence continues at coordinate 881,847 of NW_024080650.1, read as the reverse complement.
ACCTAACCGGGAAAGCAAAAGGAAACTGGACGAATGGTGGTGTCACTCACTGAGAAAGGAGGCATGGGCTTTGGGGCTGAGGTCATAGGAATGACTATGTGCCGAAGGCAGGAGCTTGTGACTGTCCAGGTAGAGATGTCTAGGCGACAACCGAGAATGTTGGTCTGCAGCTCAAGTAGAAGCTGGGCTGGAGGTAGCACTGAGAATCACCAATACAGACAGTCCCCTAAGTCTTACAGGTGGGATGGAATTACCCAGGGAAACTGCGTGGGATGTGCCTGATCCCCAGACAACCCCAATATTTAAGGAAGGAGATCCCCTGAAGAGCCTGGCCAAAGAATCAGGCAAAGAAAGGACCAGAAAGGCCAGAAGAACAGGGACTCAAACCACTCTGTGAGAAAGAGAGGAGAGAGGGGACTGAAGAATTCAGTGACTGGCGTCCGCTAAGACACGATGGTTTCAGGATGTGGTGAGGGAAGCAGGCACTGCTGTGGGCTGATGGATGAGTGGTTAAGAGGAAGCACAGATACAGAGCCAACACTATGAGAAGGCTGGCCGAGGAAAGAAGCAGAGTGTCTAAGAGCAAAGGGAAAAGCAGATTAGAGGATGGACACTCTGATAGACACTAGACAGAAAAAGGAAAGTAGTTGGTGAGAAAAGAAACACAATAGAGCCTATCCTCACATTCCAGGAATGAAAAGATGGCTCTGTAGTCACAGTCCCAAGGCATGAGCATAAAATCACCATTTCAAACACATCGTCACTGATCAGTGACGACTTGCTTCTGAGAGTCGGCAAACAGCCACAGAGCAGTCCTGTCATGTTTCTCTGCCTAAAGGTGAACCAGTCCTTCCAAGTCCACCCAGCCCTGAATTCCACAAAGGGGGTAAAAGGGAAAAGTATGGAGGCAAGGCCCCTGAGGACAGAGGCAGATGATAAAGAGCTAAACTGAGGTCATGGGTCTTGGATAAGAGGGAGTCTACTCGTCCCGAGAACAAAGAAAAGGATCAAGGTTGGTAACATTGGTGGCAGCAGCAGGTGACATGCTTTCAGGTCACATACACAAAAAATGTGAGGCGGGGAGAGGCTACATGATCTGTCTAGGAGCAGGCCAGGACGCATCCCCACGTCGGACTACGGGGCCTGTGCGCTTACAGGCAACCTGGCGCTGCTGCCCATTACACTCCACTCTATCTTCCTTTAAACTCTGCCCGCATTTGCAGCATCTTTCCATACGGCACTTCCCACACTCTGGCTCTCACTGGTTAGAAGTGTGTTTATTTCATTTTTACCCACCTTACCCCAGAACTGAAGCTCTGTAGGCTTTGATGTGGCAAGTGCTCAATGAAGAAATGAATACAGTTGTAGTTACCAAACGTGTTATGTGCCGAGTTGCTTTCCAGAATGCATATCATTTCCCTTCTGAAGTGATTTAAGTCATCCCCATCACACCTTCCTTACGGTGTTCATGTGCTCAACACTCCTTTGCCACAGATACTAAAAGCAATACCATACACCTCATTTACCTCAAGTTCCCAATTAGTGGATTTAGTCTCCACTGAAGAGATTTCACTATGTCTGCAGGTGAGACCGGAAAGCACTTCTTACCTGAATTTTGATGGGCCAGGTGAAATTACTGACATAAACGAAGAAAGTGATATTTGGGTGGTTGCGAAAATCAAATTTCTCGTTAGAGAAGCTATCTTTGTACTCCTTAATGTTGGTTTTTGAAACAACAGGCATCTCTTCTCCAGCCTGGGTTCCAGCTGTCAGAAAGAAAAGAATGAATTTATAAGAGCCCCGTTTTTTGTTTTTTTTAATTTATTTTATGGACAGAACCTGGCCTCAATAAATAATGACAGTTAGCATTTACTGAACACTCTCTACATTCCACGAATAGCCTTTAAAAACACAGGCTCCTTTAAGTCTAACAACAACTCATTATTCTCATTTACAGATATCAGGAAACTGAGGTTCAGAGAAATTTAGTAACTTGGCTCAGGTCACACAGCTCGCAAGAAGCAGAGTTGAGATTTGCAGCAGGAAGGCTAATACGCAAGGCTGTGCCCTTAACCAGAATGCTTTTGCAGGGGTCTCTGCAATTCCTCAGCACTGAAACAGTTGACATGTAGCTGTGAAAATACAGATACCACTGGAACCTTGCTGACAAGCAAAGGCTCTTACTCTGCACATAACACTCCAACGGCTTTACCTTTCCCCTTTATACCTATTTGTCAGTGCTCCTGATCCCCCATATCAGGGCCAGTGAGTGCCCTCTCACTTCGTAACTAGCCATAACCTCATGTCTCCCATCCAAGTACTAACCAGGCCCGACCCTGCTTAGCTTCCAAGATCAGATGAGATTGGGCACGTTCAAGGTGGTATGGCTGTAGACCGTGACCTCATGTCTCTATAGCAGCAGGGAGGAAAGAGCTCTAGGGAGTCACTCAGTACCTTCTGTTATCAACTACAACTGTATTTAAATCCCCTCAATCTGGTATAAACTCATCCTCTTCCCAACAGTCCTTCAATATTCCATATTCTCCCTTAGCCAGAAATTCTAGTGTCTACAGATTCATAAAATAGATTTTTTCCCATGTCTGCATTAAATACTGTGTCTGGAGCCCAGGTTGTTGGGTCCTCATTGAGAGAATCATTGAAAAGCATTCACATGCTCAGAGATGTCTTTTTCCCAAGGCTCTGGTAATTCAGACTTTTTCCTTAAAAGCGTCTCCTCACTGCAAGTATCTAACCCTCTGAATTCTATACAGTCTTTTAAGACATGATAAACATGTCTTAAAATATTGTATCTTTTAAGATATGATAAATAGAATACATACAAAGGTTATATTTAATTTTGCTTCAGTCTGATTGGTCGTGTTGTGACCAAAAACCAGTACTGTAAGACTAACGATAGAGAAATGCTGTTAAAATTTAGTGAGAAATTACCATGTTTCAAGCACTACATTGACTACTTTGTCATTTCATCTTCACCATGCTCTGCATAGCTAGGTTTTTTTTTTTTTGTTCAAACCATTTTATTTTATTTATTTATTTTTTTTACAAATAGTTTATTGTCAAATTAGTTTCCACATAACACTCAGTGCTCATCCCCCCACCCCCCCACATCCATCAGTCCTCAGTTTTTGTCAGCATTCAAGAGTCTCTCATGGTTTGCCTCTCTCCCTTTCCCCTACCATTTCCGCCCTTCTTCTCTCCCTTGTTCCTCCGTCAAGTTCCTCCTAATCCTCCTATACGTGCAAATATATGATATTTGTCCTTCTCTGCCTGACTTATTTCGTTCAGCATAACTCCCTCAAGGTCCATCCATGTTGCTACACATGGCCAGATTTCATTTTTTTTCATTGCCATGTAGTATTCCATGGTATAGATAAACCACATCTTCTTGACCCATTCATCCGTTGATGGACACTTAGGCTCTTTCCATGTTTTAGGCATAGCTAGGTGTTTTAATCATCCCTTGTACACATGAGGAAACCAGCTCAGAAAGCTTAATTTGCCTAACTGCACAGTGCAGCATAGTAAATAACGGGCAGAGTTCAAACCCAGGTCTGCCAAGCTATGTTTGTAAGCACTACATCAGGCCCACCTGTTACTTCTTCAGATTTTCTTTAGTAAACTGTAGCAAGATAAACACGATAGCAAACACTATGCTCTGAGTCTTGATTTAACTCCCAAAGTGTATTTCCCTTTACTTACTAAGGTCTCATCCTATTTAAAATATTTCCATTTCTTGAAACTCTGAGTCTTTTCCATACTTTACTTCTGCAGCATACACCAGGAGGACAATGGGAGTGCCAGAGCAGTGGCTGTAGCAATGCTATTAAAGCTGGTAGCAGGGCAGGGGTGGTGAGCACGTGCTGCCTGACCCCATGGAAGGCGCTGGCACATATAGCCTGCACAGCAGCTACACAGCAATTTTAGGAATAAGCATTGTTATCTTCTCTTTACGATAAAGAACCCTAAGGTCCAGGGAGGGGTTTAGACACTCGTTCAAGGTCTCGCAGGTAATAAGTGGCAAAAGCGGGTTTCAAATCCACCTGTCTGTCCCCAGAGCCCCCATTCTCAACTCCTGCATCACATTTCTCAGTCGACTACCCCCACCTGGAAGGTCTTCTCTAGGAATGTCTTTACCTGAGAAGCTGGCGGCCCAGGTGATGTTGAGGTTGAAGTTTTTGGAGGCATTGATGAACATGTCCAAATCCCTGTTTTGCTGATGAGAGGTGCAAACAGAAAATTAATTATAACAGTTTCCCGATTTTAAAATGAAACAGTAATTCAATTTGACTACTCTCAATTTTCTTAATTACAAAACGGATAATTTATACTCTTAAAAGAAACTCACACTTATAAAATATGAGTAACATTTCTAACCGATATATCCCAGATAAATTTCACCTCTCTCTCTTAAAGGTATATGTAATTTAATGCTTTATCAAATGCCTAACTTCCTGAAAAAGTATCTTTTAAAAAACCCTTCACCAGAGCACAATGACTTATACTGTATGACCTATGTTAGGGGAAGGAGCCTTGTGAGCATCATCTAGGCAGTTCAGCTCCAAATGGCTGGAAAGCTCACGCTAATATGTAAACACTTAAGTCCCCAGTATATGTGTATTTTATAAATTAAACCTATGTACTTCTGAAGTGATAGATTATATATATTGTAAAGTTCTTCAAACGGAAATGGTTTTTTTTAAAAAAAGCATATAAAGCTGAACTTAACTTAAAAAATACTTTGTGTCCATTTAGGATTTGAAAAAAAACATTTTTCTCTCACTAAAAATATTATTTCAAAAGAAATATGACTGAATATTCCTCATTGGCTTTGAAACCTTATTTACCACTTAGCTAGAACAATTAGAAGAGCTAGGTTATTGTGATTCTTGATTTTAATGACTGAAAAAGACATCTCTGAGAAATGCGCTGAGCCAATGGGAAGAAGTACAATGCTGGCTACACTGGGTAAACTGATGCTAATTTTTAGTTTTCAATGAAATTTGACTAATAAGTCTCTCTCTTGTGGCCAAAGAATTGTTTTTGCAAATAAATCAAATGTTGTATTTTTATATTTTATAAATGGATCCAGTCTGCTGAAATTCTTCATCTTTAAAGAGATCAAAAAAACAAGTCAGATCAATAAGATTTGTAATGGTATTTACAGCACAAAATCACAACAGAAACATTTCCAAATAGTCATTTTCAAAATGTGATCTCCAATCCAGAAGTTTCTCTTGCAAAGCAGTTAGTTACGTTCTCATTTACTCATATAACCTCATCTTCTTCTTGCAGGGAACAGCTCAAGTATTTGTCTATGTTTACTGGAAGCACACTACTAATAATTACGTCTTTTGGAAAGAATCAATAAATTTGAAATCCTAGTGCTTTTATAAAACACAGAACATACACACTGGATAACTCTATTAAATATTCTGTCATAAAATAAACAGGGAACTCCAGAGAGGTCAAAAGATTTTTGTAGTCATTCCTTGCCTCATTAAGAAGTATTACCAGGAGTCTATTTATTTAAAATAAAATCAACAACATCAATCACATCCCGAAAGACTACTTCAACCACTTGCTCAGGAATAAGGTATTAAATAAATTTCATGTGCGGTACTTTTGCTATAACCTTATCCTAAAATCTTTTTTTTTTTTTTTTTAAATTCTAGTCACTACAGCCACTTAACTAGTATGATATACAGTGTGTCCACATAGTATTTTCATTTAAGGTTATTTATTATTTTTACTTAAAAAGAAATTCACTCACTGAAATACATTTTCTCTAGTACATTTTTCCTTAAATTTCACCTTTAAAATAGAACTTAAAAAACAAATCTTACTTTCATTTCATTGTATAGTAAACATCCCACACTCTGGATTTTGTTCTACTACTAATTTATTTATTTTTTAAATTTAGTAATGTTTGTTAACAAAGGAATATAAATGGGCCTACTGTCATATTATCTTCTGTGTATCATTCATCATGTTTATTGTGACAGGAATTTTGTGACAGTAAATGGCTTTGTGTATGTTAATGAGAAATAAGAAAGCTTCAAAGAGGTTCCTAAATAATTTATCATCAAGTTTAGTGAAATTTCATTATATACTGGAGTGGCCATTGAATGACTTTATATTTCATCGAAGAAATCGTAGATAGGAAGAAATGGTCTAGATGCTTCACTTTTATTTTTTTAAAAATTTTTTTAAAATGTTTTTATTTATTTCTAGGAGAGAGAGAGACAGCGTGAGCAGGGGAGGGTCAGAGAGAGAGGGAGTCACAGACTGAAACAGGCTCCAGGCTCTGAGCTGGCAGTCAGCACAGAGCCCGACGCGGGGCCCGAACCCACGAACCGCGATATCATGACCTAAGCGAAAGTCGGACGCTTAACCGACTAAGCCACCCAGGCGCCCCTAGATGCTTCACTTTTATTTTTTTTTATTTTTTATTTTTTTAAATATTTTTTATTTATTTCTAGGAGAGAGAGAGAGACAGAGAGAGACAGCGTGAGCAGGGGAGGGTCAGAGAGAGAGGGAGTCACAGACTGAAACAGGCTCCAGGCTCTGAGCTGGCAGTCAGCACAGAGCCCGACGCGGGGCTCGAACCCACGAACCGCGAGATCATGACCTAAGCGAAAGTCGGACGCTTAACCGACTAAGCCACCCAGGCGCCCCTAGATGCTTCACTTTTAAATGTCAAGCTATGTTGACGCCCTTCTACCCTTAGATGGTACCTTATGGCAGGCTGTGGTTCATCATTAATGAAAAAAGATATAAACCCACATTTCAAACAGTCTTAATAATTTCTGGTCAACTTCTTGTTGGACCTGATTGCACCTTCACCGTTTTATCTCCTACTGAGGCTAACAACTTATTCTAGGCACAGAAGTGTCACCTCTGTATCGTCCTGTTATCAATGGCATTCATTTCAATCTGCAGTTTCTTTGCAGGTACTTGTTAAGCGTCTGGTCCATTCTGAGAGTAAATCTGGGCCTTGCCATGTGTCCCTCTAACAGGGGAGCTCCTCTTACAGTCTGCTCTCCTTTCCTGTATGGGGCAGCAATGGGCTGATGGGCAAACCAAGTATGTGTGGAGTTAGTGTCAGCCTGTATATCAGATCCTGATAAATCTTAACAAGCCACTCTTGCCTTTGAGATGGAGAGAAGATAAAATGTAGATCCTAACACTTCTTTCCTGCACTTCTGAAGGGTCCTGGGTACTCTACTTTGGAGACCATGCTAATGCAGTGCTTCTAGCCGTAAGGATCAAGAAAAAGAGCCACATGAATTCAAAACAAGGCAAGAAAACTTTTAAAGTCTTACTTCATCAGGTGTCGCCACAAAATTGATGGCTGTGTAATAGCGGTCATCTTCCTGGGACAGGCTAAAGGTGAACTGATAGTCAATAAGAAGAGTATCTATAGAAAGAAAGAAATGTATATTCAAAAATTAAAACAAAACAAAATAGAACAAGTCTTTAGAGATACAGACTGATTTTCTTATAAATATTCAATAGCCAGTAAACACTTTGAGATCACTTATAACTGGGAACTGGGAAGTTTTTCAAAGGAAATAAAGTCTGTGGGCAGTATTGTTTTATTTGGAATAATCTATCAAACTCTCCTTGTATCATGACCCTGGCTGAGATGTTAGGCTCCAACTTCACTCACCTACAAATATTAATTGTACATCTATTACATGCTAGGTTTTGCTTAAGGATACAAAGCTATAAATTAATGATCTAAAAAGAACCGAGACTACATGGAAAAATGGCTGATTCCAGGTCTGGAGCAAAGAATATGTGCCCTGACTATTTTATTCTAGAAAGCAAGAAAGCATTCAAACACTAAAGTGATGCAGCAAAAGAACAGAGCTTTAAAGAGAGCCTAATGGCCAAAGACAGTATAGCTTTTTTTTCCTCTAGTCCAAAAAACGTGGTTTTATTAAAACATGGGGACAGAACCCGTGGGCAGAAAGAGCTGCCCAAAGATGGTATAATTTAATTCTAAAAAGTCTATTGTACAACTCAACAACCTGATTTAAAAATGGACAAAGGACCTGAATAGCTATTTCTCCCAAGAAGATATACAAATGGACATGAAAAGATGCTCAACATCATTAATCATTTGGAAAATACAAATCAAAACCACAATGAGACACCACCTCATGCACAGTAAGATGGCTACTACTGAAAGAAAAAAAAAAAAAAGAAAAGAAAAAGTGTTGGTGAGGATGTGAAAAACTGGAAACCTTGTACACTACTGGTGGGAATGTGAAATTGTGCAGCTAATGTGGAAAACAGGATGGTAGTTTCTCAAAAAATTAAAAGTAGAATTACCAAATGATCTAGCAATTCCACCTCTGAGTCACACCTAAAGAGTTGAAAGTACGATCTTGAAGTGATATTTGTACACCATGATCACAGCAGCCAAATAGATCACGGCTATTATTCACAATAGCCAAATGATGGAAGCAATCCAAAGGTCCATCAATAGTAAACATAAAGTGGAATATTAAAAAGGAAGTAAATTCTGACATATACTACAACCTGGAACAATCTTGAAGACACTATGCCAAATGAAATAAGCCAGTCAGAGAAGACAGATACTGTATGATTCTACTTCTATGAGGTGCCTAAAGCAGCCAACATTATAGAAACAGAAAATAGAATGGTGACTGCCAGGGGCCAGAGAAAGAGGGAAAGGGAGAGTTGTTGTTAAGTTTATTTTTTTATTGTTTAAGAAACTGCCAAATGGTTTTCCAGAGTGCCTACACCATTTTATGTTCCCACAGAGAATGTGTGCATGAAGGTTCCAGTTTCCCACAGCATTGCTAAAACTTGGTATTTGATATTGGCTTTATTTTCCAAGACAGGTTGTAATGTACCAGATTACAAAACATTCACTGATAGGGTTTCGAGTTCCACATTTAATTGATCTTTAAGAAATAACCTGTTTGTCTAGTTTTGGTATGATATCATAGTATACATAATAAACTGGAAAGGTTATTAAAATACGCTACCCCTTTCCAACTATATCTGGTGAGACAAGGTTTTTAAAAATGTACTTTAACCAAAGAGATGTATTCAACAGACCAAATGCAGAGCAGAAGTGAAAATCTAGTTATCTTAAGTTATTATTAAGCCATGATGCTAGTCATTCTAGGGGTGTGTCTCACTGTGGTTTTAATACACATTCTCCAAACGTGTGACGTTAATATGTCTTTTGTTCATGTTGGCCAACTGTCTTTTTTAGTGAAATGTCTCTTCAAATCATTCCTTGTTTTCAACTGGAATTGTCTCCTCATTCAGTTGTAAAAGTGTTTTTTTAATATATTCTGGATATAAGCTCCTTATCAAATACATAATTTGCAAACATTTTCTCTTCTCTGTGGCTTTTTACTTTTTAATGGTATTCTTTTAAATAAAAGTTTTAACTTTTGATAAAGTCCCAATAAATTTTCTTCTTTTGGGGCACCTGGGTGGCTCAGTTGGTTGAGCATCCAACTTCGGCTCAGGTCATGATCTCAAGGATCGTGAGTTCGAGCCCCGCCTTGGGCTCTGTGCTAACAGTTCAGAGCCTGGAGCCTGCTTCGGATTCTGTGCCTCCCTCTCTCTCTCTCTCTCTCAAAAATAAGTAAAAATTAAAAAAAAATTTTTTTAAATAATATTTTCTTTTATGAGTTGTGCTTTTAGAATCATATCTAAGAACTCTTTCCCCTACACAAAATTATAAAGTTTTTCTCTGGTTTCTAAAAGAGATATATGTATATTTACATTTGTTATATACGTGCACATACATTGTAATGTATGCATATATATGTGCGCACACATATACAATGTATGTATATATGTGTATGTATTGTACATAATTGTGTGTGTGTGTATGTGTGTGTGACATTTATAAGTTTCAGGTAGACATGAATTTTGAGTGGATGCTATTCAACCCAGGAAAGCAGGTACAAAATTATAGTGGATATGGCAAAACATAACCTCTGTTTCTCTGGTTCTGAAACTTTGCTTACTATGTGGATTTTCCTATAGGAAGAAAATGCACTTACCCATAAGGACCTGGTCCCCTTGCCGGATTTACCTTTCACTGTAAGTTAATCATTAAATATTTTATTTACTAGTTCCTGAAGAGGTGATTAACACGAATGTAGTAAGTGTGAAAGAATGGAAACACATCAAATCAGGACACACCTCCATGAATGGCTGCTATATTCTTATAGCACTTATCATTCTCAAACCATGTTAAAGTATGAAGTTTTACTGAGCTATTTTGCCTCTAGATAAATATGAATTGTGAAAACACTTACAATAGCATGTTCCTTTGAGAGGGTTTCCCTGGTATCGATTTTCTACCTCACATCTAGGAGGATAAAAATGAAGATTATTTTCTATTGCTATGCAAAACAGAGTCTACATTCATTTTAAGATTAAGCAGGTCCTTTTAATATAAAACTAAACTGAAAACAAGTCTGAGTCTGTAAAATTACATTCTTCTCTGTTCCTCAGATTAGGGAGCTTGATAAGAGTCTGCGCTCAGGTTCAGTACTGACCGCCCAGCAGTTCACACCACTGCCAACTGATACACATTTGCTGAAGTGCAGGAGACAGATCCAAATATAATAAACCTGGATCCCAGGTTTTTTGAAAACACATGAAAAACACATTTTTACTTTTGTGTGGACTCAACAGTCCTCTAAAAGTGAAGTGAAAACATTTTTCAAATACTCATTTCTCACTTCCTTCCTGTTCTTCCTGTTCTTTAAATACAAGCAGGCAAAGGCTAAACCCTGAGAATCACATTTATTTATTTGTTTGTTTGTTTGTTTGTCTGTTACACCTTTGAACATGGTTCATCAGTCTGGAGAAAAAAAAAAACCTAATAAAAAAGAATCATTACCCCCTCGCCAATATCATTTATGAGCATCAGCAAAACCCAGTCTCCCACTTCACAAGGCCATTCATGCTGGCAGGCCCAGGAGCTAAGAGCTATAAGGAAGGGAGGAAGGCTTGGGTCAAGCGCTCTTCCCAGATATATAATATGAGATACTGTGTCCTTTGATCCAAGGTGATACTTAGGCACTTGCTTGTCTAAAATCTCTTGAAGAGAAAGTCGTATTTTACTGGACCTGTACCTCATTTCATTCTCTCTTGCTGCCTGCGAGAAGGAGTGATTCATTTTGTTCTATTATATTTTTCTAGTTAAAGGAGCCTAGGGGTCCCTGGGTGGCTCAGTGGGTTAAGCGTCTGACTTCGGCTCAGGTCATGATCTCATGGTTCTGGGTTTGAGCCCCGTGTTGGGCTCCGTGCTGACAGCCAGCTCAGAGCCTAGAGCCTGCTTCAGATTCTGTGTCTCCCCCTCTCTCTGACCCTCCCCTGCTCGCGCTCTCTCTCTGAGATAAATAAAAACATTAAAAAAAATTTTTTTTAAAGGAGCCTAGATCCCAAAGCTAAACTTAATCTTTGATTAGACATTTCTTCACATACTGGCATTAAAGCATCATGAAACCGGTAAATATGCATAGCAGTGTAAACTATAAAATGCAGACAGAGCAATTCCTTCCTTGAACATCACTATCAAGGTCTGGGTCACTGGGGACATTATTACTACTGTTCTTTGGGGGAAAAAGTTTACCAATGATGCATCTGCTTGTATCAGCTCAATGCTGTGATATTACACATTTCTCTCATTCAAGCCTCTTCTTGAGAGAACGAGTAAACCTGGAACACGTGTTTTATGAGGTTTTCTGGTGAGGCAGACAGGTATATACTTCTTGGGGAACAATCTCTTGTTTCAACTCACCAGAACACTAAAAACAGTTATTGCTAGTCCTGCTACTGATGAATAGGGAAACTGAGGCCCAGCTTGGTTAAATGATTTGTCTCAAGAGAACCCTGCTCAGTGGAGGCACAGCCAGGGCTAAAGCTCCATGTCTGGCTGACTCTGTTTGCATCCTCATGGATGGGAACCCTAGACTCTTCCTTGGACGATGTCTGACACACCTCACCAAGGAAAATGCTAGAATAAAGAGGGATGGGTTAAAGCTCACAGGATCATCTCTACTATCAGACCATCAAAATGCTATATAAAACACTGTCCTAGAATACCAGTTCTTCCAACTCTTTCTTGGGAAAGGGTGTAATCCCCGGATGTGACAAAAACTGAGTAGCGACTGAGGTGAAAAGATGAATCCAAGTCGGGAACCCAGGAAATGTTGGTGTCACTCAAACATAAAAAGGTGAACTAAAGAGCCATTAGGAACTGCTGCTGAGCCCACGCCCTCCTCAGTATGGAGGCTGATCAAATTAGACCTGTCTGAAGTAGAAAGGGCGAACTTCCAAACCCATCAACCCGGGGATGCCCCAGAGCCCATGACAACAAGGCACAGGCCCAGCCGGCCTGGCTGTCAGTCACTGACTTCAGGTGTGGCCTGTGGCAGGGGCCGCGGGGGGGGGCGGTGGGGGGGTGTGGTACTCACAGCTGGCACTCGTCCCCCTTGACGCCCTTGGTGGTACAAAAGCACTTGCCCGTGTTGGTATTGCAGAGTGATGCGTGCCCATTGCACTTGCACGCTGCAGGGAGGAAAAGGAACCGAGGTCACAACTGGCTTAAGAGATTACTACTATCACAGACTTTTTCTAAAACACATAATTTTATCTGGATTAGATTTGATAGGAAATACAGATGAAAATGAAAGCATTTAATGGATAAGATTCAAGTTTTTCAGCTAATGATTTACCTCAAATAATGTAAAGGCAACAGTAAAAGACCCAAAGACCAAGGACAGGAGGAAAGAGAGTGCTGGTTCCCACTGCCATCTGAAGCAACCATTTTGATCTATTTTGATATTTTTGATAGATGAGTTTCACCATTATGACGAACTCATTCAGTATTTGTGAAGCATCTCCAGTGTGGCGCTGGGTGTGGGGACACAGACACAGTCCCGGCCCCTGCTGAGATGCTCTGAGTAAGGACCACCCCTCATGGGAGGCTTGGTCTGGCCGCTCAGCCTCAGCTGAGGTGCCTGCCCCACAAAGGCCATGTTTCAAATCCTAACTGGGCTCAGATCTGGGGTGAAACTGCAACAGCAGGTCAGAGGTCCCATGAGGCTCGCTACCCTGGCTTCCTCTTTAGCCTCTGCGAAGACAACTCCTGTCACTTCCTCCTCTAGCCATCAACAAATCACCTTCTTCATCCAACACATAAGTGTGAGCCAGCACACATTTCATATGCCAGGTGAAACGAGTCTTTTGCTCAATACCTTTTCACTTTACACCTTGTTTTTCTGTAAATAAATTGAAGGCACTAGGGCTGAAGACAGGTGTACTTTTAAAATAAATCCTATGAAGAAAAACATCGCCCAAAGAAACTCGTGAAACCGAATAGTGCAGCGGTTAAGAGCATGGATGCTAGAGTCAGAAGCACGAGTGTTCCGCTCCTGGCTCTGCTGGGTACGGAGAGGAGTGTGGTGTGTTAGCAAGAAGCTCAGGCCTGATGTCAGGTTGTCTGGGCACCAGTTCATTCTCCCGCACTTAGCTCCTCTGTAACTTTGGGCATGCTATTTACCTTCTCTAGGCCTCACTTTCCTCATCCATAAAATGGGGATGAGAACAGTATCTACTTCACAGGCTAGCTGCAAGTATGATGGGAGATAATATGTGAATGAGACATAGTAAGCACTCAATACATCACGGCCACTGTGCTTCGCTAAGGACTACAGAATTCTAAGAAGAAAACATTAAAAGCTTGGTGCCATGCACAGTATTTTAAAATCATGCTATTATAGATTGAGGCTCTGAAAAAGAAAGCTAGCGCTAAATTCTGGACAAGTGAACTCAAGCCCCACAAATACCTCAGAAGACGTCATTATTCTAAATGGCAGCTGCAGATAGGGGATGATGTCACCTGGAGGCACAAGCAGGCCCAGCAGTCAGTCCCATGTCCTGGACGTAGTTCCCCGCATGGCCATCAGCTGCAGTGAGCTTTTAGGCAGAATGCGTGGTCTTGGGGATGATACAGGTGCCCGAGGGGGCCTCGGGCACAGCGTCTTGTGTACATTCCCACCCAGTAATGCCAGGTACTCTGACTGCTACTGAATGGATGAAGTCCAGTCACAATGAGAAGGAAAAATATTTTTACTAAATATCTTTTAATCTGAGCAAGAATTTTTACTTAAGAGTGGTGGGAAAGGGCAGTAGGAGAGTACTAATAACTGCCCACATATGCTGACCGCTTTCATCTCAACCCCTACCCTATTCTCCCCATTTTACAGATGAGGAGACTGAACCCCAGAGAGGTGAAGAGATATACTGCTAAAATGCCAGCTCTCTCCTGGTTGCTCTGGGATCAGATTCTTGAGGACCGTGCTAGGGAGTTTAGAAGTGGGATTTGGGAAGTAAGCAAAGATTTTCCTTATTTACTTTCTGCTCAGAATCTGAGGGGTCTTCCCAATGGAAACAAGAATAAGCCAAAAAGCAGTTCATCAGTCCTACCGGTCATTTAAAGAACATATTAATTTATGTTCTAACACCGTGCTCTCATGTGTCTGCATTCCTAGCTCAGGGGCCTGCATTCCCTAGCCTCTTTATCTGAGGTCTGGGACAGACCTTCTTGCCTCTGCTGAGCCTCCTCAGCGGGGAGAAGGGGGAAGCCCTGAAGACACTGTCCCTGAGTTTAATAAGGTCCCCGGTACTTTCCCACTCCCCTCCCCTCCCCAGGTCCCTTACAGGCTTCTGCTGGAGCCTGAAGCCTGCTGTTCAGGGCTCTCCCCACCTCTGTGCTGACCCACCTGAGGCTCAACCAGTTGCGGGGTGGGGGGGCGGGATGACACGAGGGGACTCAGAGCTTTCTCTGGTCCAGGTTTAAGCCGTGAGTGATTAAAGGCTTAATTCTTCCATTTTTGGCTTGTTGCTTTAACTGGCTACTCAGATACTTGGCAGCCCTGCTCACTCGCTCCCCTACTCAGCTGAGCTCCTGACAAGTATGACAAAGAAATGCAGTATCCAAAACCAAGTGGCTTTTTTCCTCCTAGATATTTAAGTCAAACAGAAGCATGGTATTCTGCCTGGTTTGCAGCCAGTAACCCCGAGGGCCGTGACTCACGCTGACATCTTCCGCCATTGGTAGGGTCCCCATAGAAGCCAGATATGCAGGTCTCGCAGTGCTTGCCCGTGGTCAGGTTCTCACACTTCTCACAGATGCTCTGATTAATGCATTTGCTGTGCCCATTGCACTGGCAAGCTGAAAGAAAAAAGAATCTGAAGGGGCCTGTCCCTTGGTAAATAGGGTGGAGTAAGTTCCACGAGATTACTTGCAACTGTCTGTTTATTACCTTATTACCTCTAAATACAAAATCATTAAAACTGGCCCACTCAAAACTAGTTGGAGAAATAAGATCAAAACATCCATACCAGGCTGGTCCAGGAAAATCAGAAACATACCATAGCAAGGTAAAAGTCTACAGGCATTAAAAAAATAATTTGCTGTTGTTCATAAAATAATATATAATCACAAGAGTAAATTTGAAGAATATAAGGGAGGGAGGAAAATGATATTCAACCGCACCACCCAGAAATCACTGTGCACATTTGGAATTTTAGCTCCAGTATTTTCTGTATACAGTTTAACACAGTTTGTGCTCATATTAATACTCAATTTTAATTTTTAAAAAATCTACAGCATGGTTACTTTACCATGTTATTTCATCTATCATAAATAAAACTAAAACATTTTTAATGTTTATTTATTTATTTATTTGTGAGAGAGAGAGAGAGCATGCAAGCAGGGGAGGGGCAGAGAGAGAGGGAGACACAGAATCCAAAGCAAGCTATAGGCTCTGAGCTGTCAGCACAGAGTCGAATGCGGGGCTTCAATTCACAAACCGTGAGATCATGACCTGAGCCAGAGTTGGACACTTAACCAACTGAGCCACCCAGGCGCCCCATCATAAACAAAACTTTAAATGGCAGGATGATTTCTAGGAATCGTAAGTTACTTAACCATTCCTTTACATCCTGATATTTAGTTTGCACTCCTTTTTCTCTTTTAAAAAAATAAACACTTTATGTACACAAACATTTACACAAGTGGAATTAGTAAGATTCTTGATGCATACAGGGCTTTACAACTAGAAAGGTACATAAAACCTGGGCCTCTCAGGATGCTGTTCCCTGCAGACTCCAGCAGGGTCATCCACAGAGTGCATAACCCATACCACTACAGACAGAAGATCTCATTGTGCAAATCTGTCTTTTCCCCTCCGGCTTTACTGGGATACTACTCACATATAATGCTGTGTAAGGAGTGCAATGCATTGATTTGATACACTTATATATCACTAAATTATCACTACCATAATGTTAGCTAACACTTGCCTCATGTCACATAGTTACTATTGCCTTTTTGTGGTGAGAACATTTAAGGTTTATTTTTCAGCAACTTTTGCAGATCTTTCTTGGTTGATCAACGTGATACAAGTTTTCACCATGTTGGCAACCTTCCAGAGCCTCACATCTGTTCTGTTTACCCATCTCTTTTCTAATCCCTGCAGCTATTTGACTTGTTCTATACAGACTGCAACTGAAAAACTTAAAATGACTCTATCAGTTGGGAATGCATAAAAAATACTTGGTGTGGGATATACATGTTCCTGTGAAGATGAACAATCTGTATAGATGTCAAAAGGGCAAATAATACACACACAAAATATAATACCTAAATTCATTTACCAATAAAATCTGTAGTCTAGTTCAAGATAAAAATATTGAACACATGCTTCTTATTCTCTCTCTCTCTTTCTCTCTCTTCCCCTTCAAAAACCCTCTGAAACTATAGTAAAAAAAAAAAGTAAAAACAAGGATAAATCAATAGGAGTATGGGATAAGAAGAAAAGGTGCTATCAGAAGTGTATTGAGAGATACTTCTGAAAAACTGAACAATTTCTAGAAATTATAAAACAGATAGTGTCTGATATCTAAAAAAAAGGGGGGGGGGAGTTGAGACATTCTGTCTCCTTAATGTAGAAGGAGGGGACGGCCAAAGTGACTAGATGCACTTTACCAACTGACACTTGAAAACTCCAGCTGAGGCTGGGAGACAGAGCAAGCTTCGGGAAGAGTGGCAGATATCAGGAAGTACCTCATGACCAGCTCTGTGTCTGTTCAACCTCACACAACATACAAAAATAAACCCCAAATGGAATGTGGACCTAAAAAGAAGGGAAAAAAATCTTAAAAAGAAAACATAAGGGGCACCTTGGTGACTCTGTCAGTTAAGCGTCAGGCTTTGGCTCGGGTCATGATCTCTCAGTTTGTGAGTCTGAGCCCCGTGTCTTGCTCTGTGCGGACAGCTCAGAGCCTGGAGCCCGCTTTGGATTCTGTGTCTCCCTCTCTCTCTACCCCTCCCTTCTTGTGCTCTCTCTCTCTCTCAAAAATAAGTAACCTCTAAAAAAATTATAAAAAAAAATAAAAAGAAAACATAGGAGGAGCACCTGGGTGGCTCAGTCAGTTGAGTGTTTTAACTCTTGATTTTGGCTCAAGTCATGATCTCCCAGTTCGTGGGACTGAGCCCCACATCAGGCTCTGTACTGACAATGCAGAGCCTGTTTGGGATTCTCTCTCTCACTCTCTCTCTGCCCCTCTCCCCTAGTGCATCACTCACTTTCTCTCTCTCTCTCTCTCTCTCAAACATAAAAAAAAAAAAAAGAAAGAAAACAGGAGTAAATCTCTGTGATCTTGGGTTAGTCAGGCATTGATTTCTTAGATACAATACCAAAAGCACATGGGATAAAAGGAAACACTGATACACTGGACTTAGAAAATTTAAAACTTGTACATTTCAAAAGATACCACCAAAAGAATAAAAAGAAACCCACAGAATGGGAGAAAATATTTGCAAATCATACAGTCAATAAGGGACTAAGGGACTTGTATCTAGAATTCGTAAAGAATGTCAATAAGAAAAAGACAAATAATGCAATTTAAAAACTGGCACAGAATTTAAATAGACATTTCTCCAAAGATGACACAAATGGCCTGTAAGATGCTTAACTTCATCAGTCATGAGAGAAATGCAAATCAAAACCAGTGTAGTACTGTTTCTCACATACTAGAATATCTGCAATCAAAACTGGGACACAAGCATTGATGAGCATGGGGAGAAATCGCAACCTTCTCGGACTTCCAGTGAGAATGGAAAATGGTGCTGCTACTTTGGAAAACCCTATGCACATTATTCCTCATGCTTCCTCCCAGCCCTAGTCAATCGTAAAACTATTTTTTGTCTCTGCATAGTTGCTCTTTTTTGGACATCTCATATAAATGGTATCATAATAATATACAGTCTTTGAATCTGACTGGCTTTACATAGCATGCTTTTTAGGCTCATCCATGTCAGAGAATACAGTACTTTGCTCCTTTGTGTTGCCTAATACTATTCCATCATATGGATGTATCACATTTTGTTTATCCATTCGCCAGCTGACAGACACTGGGTTGTTTCCACTTTTGTCTATTATGAATAATGCTGCTATGAGCATTCACTGCAAGTTTTTGGGTGGACATATGTTTTTAATTCTCTTGGGTATATACTGGGCCACATGACAACTCTATGTTTAACTTTTTGAGGAACTGCCAAATGGTTTTCCAAAGTGGCCACACCATTTCATATTCCTTCCAGCAATGTGTGAGGGTTCCAATTCTTGAATGTTGTTGAGCATCTTTTCATGTGCTTATTGGCCATTTGTGTATCTTCTTTGGAGAAATGTCTATTTCAATCCTTTACCCATTTCATAATTGGGTTTTGTTTTTTTTAACTGTTGAGTTTTAAGAGTTCTGTATGTATTCTGGACTTTAGACTCTTACCAGATACTATATATGATTTGCAAATATTTTCTCCCACTCTGTGGGTTGTCATTTCACCTCACATATTCTTGATATTAACAAAAATGCATGGATTTAAATATTTCATGAATGAAACTCGTAGATTAGAAACAGATTATAGATCCTTTGACCTCTTGGGAAAAAAGGAACACAGAAAATTTAACTCAATTTGGTAGACAAAAAAAACTGGCTGCTTATTTTACATTTCCCTGCTCTGTTTCCTTGTCTGAGAATGACTTCTTTACATCCTCTGCCCACCTTTTCTGTTGAGCTTCCAGAGTTTTTTCTGAAGGACAGAGATTGACATCTTCTGGATGATAATCTTATTTACACTGCACATATTCCCCCCAGCCTGTCTCTTGCCTTTTACGGTTACCTCCAGTGTCTTTCCCTTACAGAAGTCCTCGCTGCCCTGTTGTCAGAGGCACTGTGTGTGAGACTCTTGGAGAAGTTCTTACCCACTAGCCTCCTGGGGTTTCTGCACCTGCCTAACCTCTCCCAGCTGTTCTGGAGGCCCATCAGCACACTCCTGAGTATTTACTGAAAGTCTGAATCAAAGGCCAATTTCTCAGGGTTGATTTCTCAGGACAAGCCTTCCCAACTCATGGTCTATTCCCTTCACTGGAAGGAAGGGGGAGGAAGGGAACAGAGGGAGAGAGGGAGGGAGGCAAAGAGGGAGAGCAGGCAGGCAAGCCTCATTTTTCCTCTTGCCAAAAGGGATAGGGACCTTCCCCCCTCCTCCCTTTTCTAGAGCACTCAAGGAAACCTGTTTTTACAAATCCTTTCTCTTTTCCTTTGATATGTATATGTATGTAAATCTTTTCAAAAACATAAATAAACCTCTTGTCAGCACAACAGTCGGAGGAATGTTTTTCTTAAGGGCCTGGGAGCCATCACTTTGAAATGTAAACATCAAGGAAGACAGCCCCCTATCTCCTGTCACTTTGGGAATTTAGTCTGGGTGCATTAGTGCCCAACGTAACCACCTATGTAAATAATGGATTGTATATGCCTATTTAAAAAGGTGTGATTTCTTGTGGTTTCTGCAATCCCATTAGTGGATTGCCTCTGAGGTGTACCATAGTCTGATTTAATGCTTATTCAAAATAAAACTATTTTCTTTTTTTTCTACATTTGTGAAGAGGAATTTCTGGGTTGGCAGGAAATTTATTTTTCATTTTTCCTCTAACAATTGCCACAATGTATTTTTCAGTAAAAAGCAAACTAGAACAATAGATATATTAATCCTATATAGCATAGTAATTTCTATTTTTTAAGCTTATTTATTTAGAGAGATAGTGAGAGTGGGGGAGGAACAGAGAGAGAGAGAGAGAAAGAAAGAGAGAATTCAAGCAGGCTCTAGCTGGCAGTGCAGAGCCCAGTGAGGGGTTTGAACTCACAAAACTATGACATCATGACCTGAGCTAAAACCAGAGTCGCAAGCTCAACTGACTGAGCCACTCATGCACCTCAGTATTTTCTATTTTTAAAACAGAAACTGGTATATCTGAAGGTGTCTATATTAAACCATTAAAAGTTTTTACCTCTATGAAGAACTGGATGTGAGAGGAGGAATTCAGTTTTTATCTACATCTGCAATATTTGTTTATAATGAACATACTTTATTACTTCTGTAATGAAAGCAAAACACTTCACTTGAACTTCTGTGTTTTCATTAATCGACATTGAAAATACTTTTCAGGGGCACCTGGGTGGCTTGGTCAGTGTGTCTGACTCTGGATGTCAGCTCTGGTCATGATCTCACAGTCGTGGGATTGAGCCCCTCAGGCTCTGCACTGGCAGTGTGGAGCCTGCTTGGGATTCTCTCTTCCTTTCTGACTCTCCCCAGCCTACGCTCACTCGCTCACTCTCTCAAAATAAATAAACTTTAAAAACAAAAACAAAATTAGTTTAAAAAATATTTTTTCATGCAAAATGATTTCTCCTAAAATGATGTTATATTTTTTTACTAAAGGAAATTAATATAAATAATGTAGCTTTCAAAGCTTTATTCTTTGTAAATAGGCAGCGAAATGCTTGCTTTTGGAAACTCGAGACAAATTACCTGGACAATGAATGAAAGACCAGTTGTATCTGCTGTCCTCCAGGCACATGCTGGAATTGAGAAGGGGCTGCGGGTAGGAATTTCCCGCAGGGGCCTGAGAAGGCATCTTCATTGGTCCTTTAGAGGAGCCCTCTATGCATTTCCCTTTGCCGGTATTGCTGGGATCGGTACACCAGCCGCAGCCAGGCTGCTCCAAGCAATGGCTGCAGGTACAGTAGCCTGAACAATTCTCAGCTGTGAAAGAACACAAGTTACAATTCACTAGCACCTGTTGCTTTGAATTAACTGTATTTAAATTACCCTTTTTAAAAAAAATTACCTTTCTTAAAAGCCACCTATTCAACGTCTGTCAGTCAAAATTCCTATTCTAAGGTGATTGTTTAAATGACACAATAAACTTAAAGAACCCAGTCTCTTGCTCCACAGGGATTCCTCCCCTCCTCTCTCAACCCCGGGATGCTTGGGGAGAAAGGGACCTCAGTGGTCATCTGCCGGAGACCCCTTGTTCCATCAGTCAGGAGAGTGAGACACGGGGACGCTGCAGGGTCGAGCACTGGGACACCAAGGCTGGTCTGGACTCTGCGGCCTGACCTGCAGGGCGTGATTCTGCACGGACACCCCCCGGCCTCCGCCCTACCGTGTTCAGGGGCCGACAGCACAGCCGACGGCAGGAGCGGCACCCTTTTCACTTACGGGGGCAGCTGCTCATGGTGTACCACTCCATACACTGGCCAAAAGGGAAGGAGGCCACGTAGGCGTTGGAGTCCACGCACTGCTTCATGTTGCTGCACCACATGCACTCCGAGCTGCCACTGGTGCACTCCCCACACGCCGCTCGCAAGGCACACGGCGTCCGGCACTGCTTGGCACTGTGGTTCGCTGGGAAGCAAACCCAAGAGAGACACTTAGAGCTCCCACCACATTGGCTGAGATTAAAAAGGCTTTTCAGAGTGGGTTGTGGCCCACTAGTGTGTCATGACATCAATGCAGTAGGCACATTACATGTAGGGGAAAAGAGAAAACACAGACTCACCATGTACTGGTTAGTCAAGTACATTCATACACTTGGGGGAGAAAACTCTTTTCAAAGAGCCTTAAGGACAGACATGAGGGAACAAGCTAATCTTTCCATAAGAGCCGTGGTTCTAAAGCTCCTTACGATATATGGGACCCAGGATGAACTTCAGGGGTTTTACAACCCACCTCACCATGAAAACTTGTATCTTTGTGTATCTGGGGGGAAGAAGGAGCACAGCATTCATTAAATGCACCAAAGCATTCAGGATCCCAAATGGCTCCCCTACAGGAAGTTTAGAAACCATATTTTAAGGGGATTCTTATAGCGCTAGGCATTCTCTTCTACACCTCTATACTCTTCAGACAACTTACAGGACCTTCCTAAAATAAGACACTATGTCAATGGAGTCCAGCCTCCTCCCCAAAGAGTGCCCACAAAACTCCACCTGCTGCGTGCATCCCTCTGCAGGAAGAAGACACTTCCTCGGCCTGTCTGTGTGCTGCAGAGGCTGCCCTGGGGCCTGCCTGTGGGGAGCCTGAAGATAGCCCAGAGGAGAGATCCGCAGCGGAGAAGCTACTCAGGGTGTGCTCCTCGGTACTCTCCCACAGCTCAGTGTGGTTCAGGTTTGCTTCTGCTGTCATGTAACCGCCTTCCTCATTTTCCTCCCCACTGACACTTTCTGTCTACTGTCAGTAGTGAGTGACCTGCTTGCTTTTCTGATCTTTTCTTTGCATTTTTTGTTCTTTCTTTCACAGTATTTCTCTGCCAACACCAAGACATTTGCCTTTCAGAGCAATTCTCAATACTTTTTGTGGTCAGCACACCAATCTATCTCACTGTAAATTAGGATATTAGATTCTTTTGAACAGAATTATTTTTGTTTACGATTATGGCATATACTATGCAGAGCCAAAGACTATTTCCTTCTGCTTTTAAATTCTGGGCTGTCCTCTGCTTCAAATGTTTGAAACCAATACTCCATCTGTTTCTCATGACTATCTCACACATCTCAATATTTAACTATGTTTCCTACAATTTCTCTTTCAGTGAGCTTCCAATGACACATCATTCATCCACATACTTACCAGGCCTTTCACAGACACTACCATTGAGTGGGTTGATGCAGGTTGCAGCCTTCAAGCCCCGAGTACTGGGTTCTGACAAGATTCCACAGAACCCAGCATCACTGGGCTCAGATGGCATCCACTGTAGCAAACTATTTGTGAATGGGGACATATCTTCCCAGCACCAGTAGGACACATTGATCTTCCGAAGGCCAACCCATGGGGTTAAGGTGAGCTTGGACTGCAGGCAAAAGAGACACAGCTACGTATAAGCAATGTCTTGAACAAACCAGGCTTCTGGATAAAAACTGCTAAGTTATGTCTACCTCCAGATAAAAGAAAACCCCCCTGTCCTGACTGAACCATGGCAGATTAGGACAGACTATCAATTTTAATGTTATATATCATTCCTGGGACTTCAATATGGCCATTTTACAAGAGACAGAAATATAAATCAGAGAAGACACAAACATTTTCACAGAGATTAACAGCAAAGAGGTAGTAAGTCCCAAAAGTACTATACCTAATGGCAAATGACAGCCCTCCCTCAACCTTGGTTTAAATGATTACTTATGTTGGGGCGCCTGGGTGGCTCAGTTGGTTAAGTGTCTGACTTCAGCTCAGGTCACGATCTCATGGCTCGTGGGTTCGAGCCCCGCGTCACGCTCTGTGCTGTGACAGCTAGCTCAGAGCCTGGAGCCTGCTTCAGATTCTGTGTCTCCCTCTCTCTCTGACCCTCCCCTGCTGTCTCTATCTCTCTCTCAAAAATAAATAAAACATTAAAAATAAATAAATAAATGATTACTTATGCATAAGAGTATCTTGCCAATATTTATGAAATACTGGTTATAAGCTTGTCTTTGGATCATTAACTAAGCTTGTGTTGGGGCTTTGGCCAGTTCAGATGACTGAAGATTTGTACTTTCAAGCTGGGGGGAGTACTGCCTGGCACTGAATTTTCTAGGGAATAAGAGGACAGTGAACCTCTGAGAGTCTCTGTCTTCTGCTTGACTAAAATTTCCTTCTTGTTATGATTTTAAAAAAAATGTTAAATCAAAGTATATGCTTTAGCCCAGAAATGAAAGATACTGGTAGTTACAAACAGAATGTATAATGTACTTCCATTTTTTGAGAGGAAAAAATATACGTGCCTCTTAAAGATGTAAAAGAAATAAATAATCCCAGAAGTTATTTTTAGTTGTAATAAATGATATTTTGATTTTAATGCTAGTATCTTTTAAAAAAAATTTTTTTAATGTTTTTTATTTATTTCTGAGAGCGACAGAGAGAGAGAGAGAGACAGAGACAGAGAGAGAGACAGAGAAAGACAGAGACAGAGAGAGAGCACGAGCAGGGGAGGGTGAGAGAGAGAGGGAGACACAGAATTTGAAACAGGCTCCAGGCTCTGAGTTATCAGCACAGAGCCCGACGCGGGGCTCGAACCCACGAACCATGAGATCATGACCTGAGCCAAAGTCAGACGCTTAGCCGACTGAGCCACCCAGGCACCCCAATGCTAGTATCTTCTAAATTTCCTTTGAAATATGCATTTTTTTAAAGGAAAGAAAGATAATTAAGATTAATACCTTTAAAAAGTCCTTCAATTTCTTCCCCCTTGGCTTTCATGATAGAATTCACAGCAATTAGCATTACACACAAGGCCTCTTTGGATTTGATCCCTCATGAGGCCCGGCCACAGGATCTCCTTTCCTCCAACCTGCAGCCAGCCATGCAAGCGTACCTGCAGCTCACCCCTCAATCTCTGCATCTTGCATGTGGGGGGACAACGCAGAGATGGTGCTTGCTCTCTACCTTCCCAACTCTCTCTCTCATCTTCAGGGATTACCTCTCTATCAGCCAGCCTCTGCCCTACAGGCGAGGCCAAGCACACGCTCTTATTCTTCCATGCAAGCCTGGGCTCTAGGTTTAGACTCACACCTATGGAAGCACATTTCACTACAGTTTTCTTTCATTTGTCAGTCTCACCACAAGACCGTGAATTCCTGTTGCACAAATGTGCTCCCAGCAGACCTGGGAGCTATGCAGAACTTTCTGGAGCCAGAAAACTGAAGAGGGAAAAGGCACCAAAAGATGTATCTGTGGCCAGCTGGGAGAGCAGGACCCTTGTAAACAAACAGGTGTTCTTTCACAGACACTGTTCTGGGGGTCACTGGTCATGTGGAAAGCTGTATGCCATCAATTTTCTGAGGGAGTGACTACAGGTGAGACCAGCCAACAGCCAAGGACAGAACACAGGAAGAGGCCCATTTCTGGGGGTGAGAAAAAGAGAAACACATCTCTGATGGGAGATTATGAAATGTGAAAAAGCTTTCAAAATATCAGAAAACATAAAATGTGGCCATAGTGTTCCCTGAGATAACCACATTTATAATGTACTGATGATGTTTGAAGTGTCCATGCCGTACCAAAGCTGCACTAGAAAAAAGACCAATTGGAGAAAAGAAAAATACTCTAGGGCACCTCTCACCAGTCACAGAGCAGGTGGTATATGGAGGTCAATGCGGCCAGGACCCTGACCACACTTTCCACGCTTTTTCCTGAAGGAGGGTGCACCCAACGAAGTGCTGCTCCTTCCTCCTCCCTGTTCGACAAGAACATTTCCCCTAAAGTGCTCTGTACCAAAGCC
The DNA here is from genome assembly GCF_003009895.1 of Hyaena hyaena. Lineage (NCBI taxonomy): Eukaryota > Metazoa > Chordata > Mammalia > Carnivora > Hyaenidae > Hyaena > Hyaena hyaena. The sequence goes on along the minus strand of NW_024080650.1, from coordinate 856,147 downwards.
AACACTATTGAAAAGCTTTGTCTTGGGGAGCCTGGGTGGCTTAGTTGGTTAAGCATCCGACTTTCGCTTGGGTCATGATCTCACGGTTCGTGGGTTCAAGCCCCGCGTCGGGCTGTGTGCTGACTGCCAGCTCAGAGCCTGGAGCCTATTTCAGAGTCTGTATCTCCCTCTCTCTCTCTGGCCCTCCCCTGCTCATGCTGTCTCTCTCTTTCTCTCCTAGAAATAAATAAAAAATATAAAAAAAAAAAAAAGAAAGAAAAGCTTTGTCTTGCAAGTATCTACTTAACTGAGGGTGAGACCATAGTTCTAGGGCCGTGGACAAAAAAAAAAAAAAAAAAAAAAGAGAGCGAGAGAGAGAAAGAAAGAAAGAAAAGAAAAAAAAGAGGCAAAATGGGGTTGTAGAATATCAACTACAAGGCCACTCGAGGGCATGGGAGGACAGGAAGAGAACTTGGGGCCTTTCTTTGCTCAGAAACTTTTGATAACAAGGTGCCCTCTCCTTTGGAGCTAGTCAGACTTAAGAAAAGACCCAATGGACATACAGTTCTTAGAGCGATGACCACTATTACACACTGTAACAAGACCTGAAAGCTGACAGATTCCAGTGGCTTCTTTCAACCTAGCTAATCAGTAGTGACATACCCTTTCCCTCTCCCCCAGCAGAACCCAGGGATAAAAGAAATATGAAAGCATCAGCTGATGTCACAAGGATATGTGACGCATGGTACTATTCAATACACATGTAATTGTCCATTTATCTTATAATCTAATAGATATGACTTATAAAGTGTTAACAATTTTAAGGTAAGAAAGAAAGCGTTGGAGGAAGAGAATCTGACAGTGCCATTCCACAGTCTATTATTATACTCACACACTAGCACTCTGCGTGCCAGGCACACCACAGGGAAGCTGTATTCGTGCTCTTAGTGGAAGGGTGGGGAGCAGAAACGTTAAGTTCTGAGGATGTTAACTCACCATGCTCTGTGATGACTGCATTATTCGCAGCTGCTTAAGGACAAATTCTACCTTCTTCTGGGTTGTAAGAGAAGCCAAAAAGGCATTGTGGTTCCTACAGGACAATTTAGCGTTGTCGTAATTCTCCTTGGCAGTGGTAATTTTCAAACACGAGTTTCCGACCAAATGCCAGCCAATGCCACAGATATTTTCTTTTGTAAAGAGGGGGAAAAAGAAAGAAAGAGTTTTGGAAATCACACAATACTACTACATTACCAGTTTGAATTACCAGAAACCTAGAAGGGTTTTGCAATTTGAATCCCACATTACTTTACTAGTGAGGTGAAGGGCATTCACACATCACTAAGGACCAGTACAGAACAGAAGAATGTTAGACTTCCCCAGGTCCAGTTCCTGGACCTCAAAGGGCACATGATAAGGTCAACTCTCCTATCTTGGAAGAAAAAATATTAGGTGCCAGTGCTCAATTTCTAAACCCCCTTTTGAAGGATGATTAGAAACAAGACTAAGTCTTAAGTAAAGAGCAGAAAAATGAGCATGCATAAAGGAAGGATGGGGAATAAAACTGGAGTATGGAAAGCAGTTGGTGAATGAATAAGACTACAGTCTTCAAAAGCCGCACTGTTTTCGCATCAAGTGGAAGGGGCACAAATCAAGGGCATGATACGTCCCCAAAGTGAGGTAGAAAGATCCTTTTCAGGAAAAAACAAAAACAAAACCCCTAAAGTGATACAGTATAGCTGCAGCACATGAGGCAAGATGGGCATCTGCTTTTGCAGTTGCCCTAAATCCACCCAGTTCAGGTCTGTGCCCTGCCCCACACAGAAACTCTGATGCTTTCTAGAAGACAGGGCATGAGCAAGGCAACTCTGACAGAAGGAAGTACCCTGGAGACACCACCAGCAATGCCTGTTACCAGTCAGTGAGGTAAGTGGAAGGTGCCATGGGAAAGGGATCACTGAAGTTCAGATAAACACTTGCTCTTCCAAGTATGGCATCAGTATCACTGCTCATTAAAATGTAAATTCTAGAGTCCCACCTCCGATGTGTACCAGAATCTGACTTCTGACAAAATCCTCAAGCACAAAAGCTCACATTCATACAAGAGAAATCAAGGACTTCCAAAGGACATTCCAAAGGGGCCTGGCAGACCCTGTTGCCCTGTGCATGCTTCAGCTGCTGCACAGTACCATAGATGCCCCCCTTCTGGAAAATCCTAGTGGAGCAAGTGTATCACAGAATTTCTTTTGTGGCTGGCCAGCCTGAGGCCCTCATCTTCATTCTGAACCTCAAAGGCCATAAATTGAGACACTCAGGACTGGAGATCACCGAGGAGGTGCTGCTGATAAAAGCATCTCTCCTCATTGTCAGAAGGTGCTGACGATCTAATCCCAGTGTTCAGGAAGAACTATTCATGAAGTGCCCCTCACATTGACTGCCAAGATTGCTGCATTCTATTGCCAGGTGACCACAACGGAGGTGAGCAGAGACACTGGAGCAGACTCGATGGTACAGAGACTGTCACTCCATTCCCCAGAGCAGCAGATGATGCTTCACTTTATTTCAAAGCACAGTACAAGGAAATGTTTAAGAACTGTGTTTTCATTAAGAAAAAAGAAAAACAAAAAAACCCCACACAATCATGGTATGGCAGATGAATGGATAAAATGAGTTTGTTCCCTCTGCCGGGCTCAATCTAGGCTGCACAGTACTGGGGGAGTATGTGTGACGTCTCCAGACCCACACGCATCAAGATGCCCCCACAAGGCCTACCAGGCAGGGCGATGCACTCCTGATTCCGGGGCTCCCACTGGCAGTTCTGGTCCAGGGCACAGCTCCTGCAGCTGGTCTTCTTGTTACAGTAGTACATGGGGTTATCCTTGGGGCAATTCTCGTATCTGGAAATGGAGATCTAGAACACAGTGGACAAAACCTTTTCTCTTAATCAAAGGACAGAACTCACGGTGAGGACAAAGAGGATATTAAAATCAATAAAATCTAACTGAGGAAGCAAACTGCAAATAAACGTAAATAAGGTGCAGAAGAAGCGGGCCTGCAATGGAAACAGTGTGCTGAAATCTGTACAAGGACATGCCTTGACCCGGCAAGGAGGCAATGCAATGTGCTCTATTTTAAACACCACTCTTCTACCTGCTCATCTGTGAAATGGGGGTGTTCAACCTACTGCTTTTCAAAAGCCTCCCAAACAATCTAAAGCTTTTATATCTTATGAACTGCTCTACAGAATAAACTGTCAAAAACTATAGAAGCTGAGTCATTCTATCTTTTTTTGCCCTGGAACCTAAGAAAAGGAGATTTGGCAAAGTCGCCTGATTCACCTTCAGTCTCAAGTCCTAAAACTTGCTCCCAAAGCTTGCACAGGTAGAGTGAGCTCACTGCTACAAGCCTCACACTGAACATGCTATGATCATGCCTCTAGGGAGTAGGGAGTACACAGAAGAAGGGTCCTGCTGTCTTCTAAAACACTACATATCAATCCTTGTGGCTAGCAGGACCTTTAAAATTATGATGCACAAAGCAACCCTTCCTAAAAGAAAACCTGAGCAATAATAAAATGCAAATCCACACCAAAGGTTTTAAAAATAAGTCTGAGCCAGAATTTGTACTATACACACTACGGTCTTACACCTGACCCGTCTTGGGACTCTTTCATCCTTTGAAATCCTTGAGAAACGGCCCCTGACCTGGCCTTCCGTGCAGCTGTGGTTCACAGGGACACAATGGTCATTGCACCAGTGACAGTCGTTGGTGTTGGCTGTGCAGCTGTAACAATCGGTGTGCTGGTCACATCTATCATGGTCAAGAGCTACGAAAAGAAGAAAAAGTCATCAACCATGACAGCTCCTCCTCAGAAAAGTTGCAGGCCATTACAGCTGGGGCCGAGCACAATCTGAGGCTAAGGCTTTCAAAAAACGCTAACAAGGGTTGGGGAGTAAAATAAGAAGTAAAACTGGCAGGAAAATATATTGCTGTGCTCAGGTTAAAACAATATTTAGAAACAAGTAAAAAATTTGAAGAAACACCCTTTTATAAGCCCCCCATCCCCAACGAAAGTACACAGAGAGGGAAAAACAAAGATATATTAATTTCATTCAATGATAATGAGATATAATGGAAGTAAGTCGGGCTCTTTGAATACTTTTTTCCTCCAAGAAAAAAAGCAACGAGAAATAGAATGAACACCAATAGCTGTCAAGGACCCAGTGTTGCAGACCAACCCACTCCTCCTAGCTGCAAATGCAAGGCTAATCTGGGCACAGGAAGAAGGCAGCACCAGAGAAGCCCAAAGGAGGCACCAGGCTGAGCTATACTCTGTACGCATGTGTGCAAATCTCAGAGTGTTAATTAAGTCTGAGAGCTTCTGGGCTACTACAGACCCGTTGCATCTCCTATGGACCCCAGATAGGCCAAGGTGAGCAACAAAAGACAGCCCATACTACCATGCTGCTTCATCTGTTAATCAACTTGTGAACATGGCACGTGATGGCACCCATGGACAAAACAAGGCAGGGCCCACCCCCACAAAGCATGCTCCTTAGGTTGCTGATGTCCTTCCCTGGTCATCACCCCAAGGACCAGGCCCACATAGAAAGAAGAGTGACCAGGGATGTGACATCTGAGATAAGTTCACAGCAAAGGGATTCATACTAAACCCTCTAAGGTAATTAAATATTATTTTTCTATAACCATGTATATTTAATTTGAACTTTTAAAATTTGGTTTAAAAAAACCCCAATTTCACAGATTTTATCCCTTTGAACCCTACTAGATTCTGGCCCTCTCTGTTCTCCTGCACTCACTGGGAAGTTGCCTGGGTGCCCTTTTTGAGGATTTACACTCATCTGAATTTGGAGCATTCCAGGACAGTAAAAGTTGATTCTATCTACCCTAACTCTCATGGTAACATGCTACACCAACTCTAACAGTTAAGAAATTCAGTCAACATACTTTAAATTAATTGAAGTGAACAAATACTCTGCAGAGACATTTTTCGTACTTTTAAAGGTAAGATATTACTTCACTGTATTACACTGCGCTGTAAGCCAGAGCAAAACCATAAGAAGCTAAGTAGAGAAGAAGAAGAAAGCTTGGAAAACATAGGGGTGGTTCTAGAAGCCAGGACACTGGTCATCCTTAGCAATTCTCTCCCCTGCTATCACTGCTGTGCCAACTAGAGTGAAGCTACAAAGAGTATTCGGCAAAGAGAGCAACTCTACCTCTACCCACTAGAACAATCTACTCCAACAAAGCTTTTCAGGGTTGGCCCTCTTAATCTTGTCCTTAACATCAACACTGCATAGTCCAATATGGAAGCCACTAGCCTCATGTAGTTTTTAATTTAAGTTAATTAAAGTTTAAAATTCAGTTCTTTGGTCTCATTTCAAGTGTCTCATAGCCACATGTGGCAGGTAGCTCCCATACTGGGACAATGCATATGTAACACACTTGTATCATCACAAAAAGGTCCTACTGGATTGCACTGCCTAAGGCCAACTGCCAGGTTCAGGAGCTGGTATACAAAAATCTATGCAATGCTAAGGAGGTTTTGAATCCATCATTCACAGCTTCTAGGAGCCATATGGCATGTTCCCATCTATCATAAAAATGTTTAGAAACCAATCTTCAACCAAACCACCCATAAACCTTTGCACCAGTTATTACCAAATAATTTCGGATAATGAATATAAAAATGCTAAGTGCTTCCACAATTCAGATAAAATGAGATTTCAAATTAATTAAATTTTAAGAAAAGGATAAAAACATACTTCTTTTGGAAAAACATTCTGATTTTAGCTTTTCTTCTTGCACTTCAGTTGCCAACTCCCAGGAGATACACTGAGATGACCCTGCGTCCCACACACACCGGATGCCGGGTCCTGCCGCTACACAAGCAGCTTCACTCCGGTGTGCTTCACATCGTTCCGAGGTGAATACCAGGATGTCACTGAGGAGGAGACTATTGAAACCACCAAATACGTACATGGTGCTGTAGGGAGGGAAAAAAAAGGAGAGGAGTAGTTTACTGAACGTTTCTGTAAATAAATGCATGAGATGCTTTTCACAGTCTTTAGACAAATGCCCAACAGTTCGGGATGTGATGTGAATAAACTATGGTATATCCACACAGTGAAAGAGCAGTCGGTAGATGTAAAAAGGAATGAGAACGATTTCTACATACTGCTATGGAGGGATCTTCAGGATATATTGCTTTGTGAAAAAAAAGAAAATGCAGAGTAAAGTACATATTATACGTTACCATTTATCTAGTGAGAGGAGGTGAAAAAGGAAATCACACACACATATATTCATTTTTCATTTTAAAAACAACAAAGCTTTTCTTTAAACATTTTTTAATGTTTATTTTTGAGAGAGAGAAAAAGGGGGGGGGCGCAAGTGGGAGAAGGGCTGAGAGAGAGGGAGACAGGGTCTGAAGCAGGCTCTGAGCTGACAGCAGACAGCCCGATGTGGGGCTTGAACTCATGAACCACGAAACCATGACCTGAGCTGAAGTAGGACACTTAATCCACTGAGCCAGCCAGGCAGTCCAACAAAGCTCTTCAATTTATCATCTTAAAAGAGTTAGACCAACTGGTAGCAATGAATAGGACTAGTATTTAGACTGTGCTATCTAAAAACCATTCTCTCCCCTACCACTCAAAAAACAAAACCCCCCCCCCCAAAACCCTAGGACTCTTTAAAGGCAATCCCTAGTAAGTCAAGTTTAAAAATAAAAACAAGGGGGAAAAAAACCTAGGCAGAAAAATCAGCAGTGGTACACTGGGGAGACAGACTCTACAGAATGAGCCTAGGCAAGACACTAAACAAACAGCAACAACCCACAATGCTGGAGGTGAGGGAATTAGAACCCAGAATCCATATCTGATATTTCCCAAAATGTTTCATTTTCTTTTTCTTTTCTTTTCCCCATAGACATTCCATTTTATTTGTGCAGTAAAATAAATCTATGTTAACTGATACAATTTCACCATGAACATATAAGATTTTTCACCTTGTCAAAAGGCTTATGTATTTTTTTTCCTATTTTTTTTAAATATAATTTATTGTCGAATTGGCTTACATACAACACCCAGTGCTCACCCGAAGAAGTGCCCCCTCTTCAATGCCCATCACCCCCTTTCCCCTCTCCCCCACCGTCCATTAACCCTTAGTTTGTTCTCCTATTTAAGAGTGTCTTATGGTTTCCCTCCCTCCCAAATGTTTCATTTTCAACAAAATGTTACAATATATGCAAAGAAACAGGAGTGTGAACCAAACAGAGAAAGCAAAGCAGTCAATCAAAACTTTCTGGGACAGCCCACATGTTGGACTCAAGAGACAAAGGCTTCAAACCAGCTATTATAAATATATTCAAAGAAAACTATGTCTGAGAATTAAGTCAAAATAGGATATCAATGACTCAGTAAGTAAAGAATATCCATAAAGAGATACAAATTATAAGGAACAATTAAAAGGAAGTTCTGGAGTTGAAAAGTTTACAGTAAGTGAAATGAAAAACTCATTAGAAGGACTCAGGTGACTTGACTTGGAAGAGGAAAGAAACAGTAAATTTAAAGATATATCAATAGTACCATAATGGACTCTTAAATACAGAGAACAAAGTGAGGGTTGTTGTTGGAAGATTGGGTGGGGGGGGTGGGCTAAGTGGGGGATGGGCATTAAGGAGGGCACTTGTTGGGATGAGCACTGGGAATTGATGAACCACTAAATTCAATTCCTGAAATCATTATTACACTATATGTTAACTAACTTGGATTTAAATACAATTTTAAAAATTAAAAAAAGATACATCAATAGTGATTATTTAATCTGAGGAAAAAAACTTTTTTAAATCAAAGAAAATGAAAAGAGCTTCAGAGACTTGTGGCATACTATCAAGCATCCAACATAAGCACAATGGGAGTCCCAGAAAGAAAAAAGTGAGAGAGAAGAGAAAACACATTTAAAGAAATAATGGTTGAAAACTCCCCAGATTTGATGAAAATGATTAATCTATACATCCATAAAGTTCAACAAACTCCAAGTAGGATAATCATAAAAAGATCCACTCTTACACACATTATAATCAAAAGCTGCTGAGGGAAGGTGGTTGGAGGATGGGCTAAATGGGTGATGGGTATTAAGGAGGATGCTTGTTGTGTTGAGCACTGGATGTTATATATGTAAGTGACGAATCGCTAAATTCTACTCCTGAAACTTAATTAATTAATTAATTGCTGAAAAGCCTAGAACAAAGAGAAACTCTTGAAAGCAATAGAGGTAGGATAACTCATCACATACAAGAGAATCACATTAAGATTAGTGGCTAAGACATGTGTAGCAACATGGATGGACCTTGAGGATGTTATGCTGAGTGAAATAAGTCAGGCAGAGAAGGACAAATATCATATGTTTGCACGTATAGGAGGATTAGTAGGAACTTTACTGAGGATCATGGGGGAGAAGAAGGTTGGAAATGGTGGGTGAAAGGGAGAGAGGCAAACCATGAGAGACTCTTGAATGCTGACAAAAACAGGACTGATGGATGTGGGGGGAGGGGGGATGGGCATGGAGGAGGGCACTCGTGGGGATGAGCACTGGGTGTTATGTGGAAACTAATTCGACAATAAACTATTTGTAAAAAAAAAAAGGAAAAGCAGAAAAAAAAAAAAAGAAAAGATTAATGGCTAAGACACAATGGAAGCCAGAAGGCAGAGGACTGAGATACTGAAAGTACGGAAAATAAAAGATGTCAAATAATATTTCTCTATCCAACAAAACTATCCTTCAACAATGAAACCGAAATAAAGACATCCCCAGATAAACAAAGACTAAGAAAATTATTTGCTGGCAGGCCTCCCTTGCTGAGAAAGAGTAAAGTAACAGTAATAGTTGAAGCCTTTAATATCTCACTCTTAGTAATGAGAGAACAACTAGACATAAAATCAACAAGGATACACAAGACTTGAACAACATTATCAACCGATTTGACCTAGCTAACAACTAAGGAACACTCCACCCAAAGAGAGCAGCACATACATTCTTTTCAAGGGCAAATGGAACATTCTCCAGAATAGACAATATGTTAGAGCATAAAAAAACTCGGTAAATATTTGCAGATTTTCCCCACTCCCTTCAATAAGTGTTTTTTTTTTTAAAGAAATCTTCAAAGTATGTTCTCTAATCCCCAAAATGGAATTGAATTAGAAATCAAGAGGCAGAAAGTCTGTGAACTCCACAAATATTTGAAAAATAAACAACATATTCTGAATAATCTATGGGTCAAAGAAGTCACAAGGGAAATTAGAGAACATTTTTAACTAAATAAAAACAAAAATATGCCATTTCAAAAATTTATGGGATGGGATTAATGTAGTACTTAGAGACAAACTTATAACTTTAAACACATACATTAGGGGTAAAAAAAAAAAGATCTAAAGTCAATAACCTAAGCTTCCACCTTAAGAAACTAGAGAAAGAAAAGCAAACAAAACCCAAAGTAATCAGAAGGGAGAAAATGATATAGAGAAAAACAATAAAATATATTTTTAAAAAAAACAGAAAAATGAGTGAAATCAGAAGTTTGTTTTTTGAAAAGATCAAAAAAATTGACAACCCTTTGACTAGAATGACCAAGAACATAGAAGATAAATTAAGAAAATTAGGAATGAAGAAGGGACATCAATGTTGACCTTATAGGCATTAAAAAACATATAAAGAAATATTATGAACTTTTATGCCAAGAAGTTAGACAACTTAAATGCAACAAATTCCTAGCAAGACTTCCTACTGAAACTAACTCATTCCTCAAAAAGTAAAAAGTATAGCTATAATATGATTCAGCAATTCCACTTCTGGGTATACACCCCAAAGAACTGAAAGCTAGGACTCAAATACTTATTTGTACATCCATGTTTATAGCAGCATTATGTGCAACAGGCAAAAGTTGGAAGCAAACCAAGTATCTACTGATACACAGAATGTGGTATGTATACACAAGGGAATATTATTCAGCCTTAAAAAGGAAAGAAATTCTGACACATGTACAGTATGGATGAATGAACCCTGATGATATTCTGCTAAGTGAAATAAGCTGGCCAAAACCAAACAAACACTGTATGATTCCAACTAAAGGTACCCAAAGGAGTTAAATTCGTAGAGACAGAAACTAGAATGCTGGCTGCCAAAGGCAGGGGCAGAACAGAATGAGGAGTTACTGTTTCATGGGGAGAGTTTAAATTTTGCATGATGAAAAAGTTCAGGATGGCAGTGATGGTTACACACAGTGCAAACATACTTAACGCCACTAAACCATACACTTAAAAACGGTTAAGATGGTATATCTTATGTTATGAAAATTTTATCACAATTAAAAAAAAACTAAAGAAACTACTTAACAAGAAATAGAAAATCTGAACAAATAAACCTACCACAAGTAAAAAAACTGAATTACCAATTTAAAAATCTTCCCACAAAGAAAAGCCCAGTCCCAGATGAATTCTACTAAGTCCCTAATGAATTCTATCAAATATTGAACATGTAAAGTAGTAATACCAATCCTTTATGAACTCTTCCAGAAAACAGAGGGGGAAAGAATACCTCTCAATTTATTCTGTCCAGTACTAATTAGACAAATATGTCATAAAAATCACAAAACTATGGAGCAATATCCCTCATGAATAAAGACAGGGGACGTTTTTGAACAAGGACATTTTGTGGGTGATGGATATGTTACCTTGACTGTGGTGATGATTTTACAAGTGTATACTTCTGTCAAAATTTATCAAATTATACACTTTTAGTATATTCAATTTGTTGTATGTATCAACTCCACTTCAATAAAGCCATAGATGCAGAATCACACCTATGCAAAATAAAAGCAATTGTGTAACAGCTCCAGGGAAAGTTCTTAAATGCTACCATGGAAGGCCCATGCCAGCAAATGATGCAGTCTGTATCACAAAGAATACTGGGCTATATCTGCCACACACATTGTATCTCTCTTGTGTGATATTTGCTGGTACATCCTCAATCCTGCCATCCACTGTGCCAGATTAGAACCTGAAGAAAGAGTTAGGCTGGGGACTGTATAGACAGGAGGCACAACACCATCCTTAAATATAATAATCTCTTACAAAAATCTGAAGAACAGAAACAAGATCAATGGGCAAAAGACAGAAGATAGAGAGAAGCGGATTCCAGATAATATAAAGGAGAACCCGCAAGTAACTGGTGTCTGCAGAAAAGGAAGGAACTTCCTTTTTAGGTGAGTTTTCCACCCCTGGACATGTTCAAAGGGATGCCTGCATTAAGTGGAAGTTTCGAGCAGAAGACTTCCAGATCTCTTCAAACTCCAAGACGCTATGATGTGCCAGCAAGTTTAGAACTAACCCACCTGACGTGTCAGGTAATTCACTCTCACTTACCTCAATTTCCTTCAAATTAACACAAGGTTAACTTACTAAAACATAAAGATTTTGTGGCTCTCTTAAGTATTTGCCATATATTATATTTAAAAATTGACACATTTCAATTACCAAAAATGAGACTCACATTTAATTTTTCATCTCATTATTGGTTTAGTATCACATTAAGCAGTCTGGATTCAACTAGTCAATCTGCTGCTTCAACCAAATAAGCTCCATTCCCCTCCCAGTACAGCTGGTGTTTTCAGCAATTCTAAATCCATCTGGTCACACGTCGGCCATGGGAGGTACGCAGAGCCCTTCAAAAAGGCCTGGAGCCAGCAAGTGAAAGGTGCAGCAGCATCTACGCAGCCTCGGTGCCTCAGAGCCAGCTCTTCTTCCCACCTCCTTCACAAAGCCCACGAAAACAACTAAGTGAGCCACGGCTGCCCCAATGCTGCATATCGACTAAGAAAACCAGCACTTGGAATATGGGATACAAAGAAATGAAGTGAATCCAAGTTTCTATCTCAGTAAATTCATTCACAAGATTAAACTAGCCGTGGCCTCTCTCGTCATCTGCTGCCCTCTGCCAACCCTGCCCCCCACGCACAGATTATTCACATATAGGTCCAAACATACCACTGGAATGACACAAAAATGAAAACATTATCATAGCCCAGCAAGCCATTCTGAGTTTTGATTCGTGGTTAAATTCTATCATATGGCAAACTGTCAACCTCTCTGAGTTTGTATAAAACCAAAGACTGTTTTAATAGAAGATCCATTTATCTGCTAGTTACCATCACTGTAGTAACAGCCGCCACGATTTAGCAAATGCCCAGTATGTGCCAAATCCCGTGTCAGGAGAACCAGGGGCACAAAGATGAATAAAGCGGAGGCCAGGCACCTGTAGGCAAGGGGACGACAAAACGGCGCCTCCACTTTTCAGATGAAAGCATCAAGAGGCAGGCACTAGAAAACTTCAGCGTTTTCCTCACTGATAAAGTACAAGCTTACAATTTAAGATGACACTTCAAATAAGTAAGGTTGTCAACTTATACTACCAAATGTTCTCATAGGAAAACCATATTTACCACTGAATTTCAGCTAAGTTATTACTTTAAAAAGATGTCCTCTTTTCCCAATATCCAAGTATGTGAATTCTGTCGATTCTTCCCTCATGATGTCCCCCAAACATGTTGCAGGCTTGCTTTTCCTAATCCCAGGTCTTCATCTCATCTTGCAACATAACAATAGAAATTCTGAATGGTCAGGACATCCTAACATAATATTGGCGTTATAGCACTTATATAGTTCTAGGATTGACAAGGCTCAGAAGTTTAGAGGGTAAAATAATTAACACTCATAACAGCTGAAACAAAATGGGAAAAATTAAGAACGTGATTAGGCTGTTTGGCAAATCAAAAATCTTTAAAGCACAGAGTAACGAACAGGCAGAGTGGCCATTCTGGACAGCCCTTCTCCAGCGGCAGATGCATGAAGAGCTCTGTTAGTTTGGGCCAGGCATTTTTGAGCGATGCAATGAAATGGAGTACAGACTTCAGATTATTGAAAGACTACAGATTGATCTATATGAAGTTTCATAATCTTCCCATCTCTATTCCTCTACCTCATCCACCCTTGAAATCTGTCCTTACCACTCAGATACAACTGTGAGACCTGACAACCCAACATCGCAAACAACAGCAAACAGCAGAGGGCGGAAGACAGAAACTGCACATAACTTTTGCTGTCCCACGAGACAGCACCAAACACAGCATACTCCTGCATGCCAGTGAAACCACAACAACAAACCTGGCATCAGAAGGAATTCAAATCCACGTCAGATTTTTTTCTCTCTTTTTAAAAAAAATTTTTTTAATCTAACTTATTGTCAAGTTAGCTAACATACAGTATGTACAGTGTGCTCTTGGTTTTTGGGGGTAGATTCCCGTGGTTCATCGCTTACATACAACACCCAGTGCTCATCCGAAAAAGTGCTCTACTCAATATCCATCACTCATTTTCCCCTCTCCCCTGCCCCCCATTCAACTCTCAGTTTTCTTCTCAGTATTTAAGAGTCTCTTATGGTTTGCCTCCCTGTTTGAAACTATTTTTCCCCCTTTCCTTCCCCCATGGTCTTCTGTTAAATTTCTCAAGTTCCACATATGAGTGAAAACATATGATATCTGTCTTTCTCTGACTGACTTATTTCACTTAGTGTAGTATCTTCCAGTTCCATCCACGTTGTTGCAAATGACAAGACTTCATTCTTTCTCATTGCCAAATAGTATTCCTTTGTATATACATATCACATCTTCTTTATCCATTCATCAGTCAATGGACATTTGGGCTCTTCCCATAATTTGGCTATTGTTGAAAGTACTGCTATACATATTGGGGTCTATGTGCCCCTATGAATCAGCATTCCTGTATCCCTTGGATAAATTCCTAGTAGTGCTATTACTGGGTCATAGAGAGTACTTCTATTTTTAATTTTTTGAGGAACCTCCACACTGTTTTCCACAGTGGCTGCACCAGTTTGCATTCCCACCAACACTGCAAGAGTGTTCCTGTTTCTCCACATCCTCGCCAACATCTGTCATTTCCTGAGTTGTTCATTTTAGCCACTCTGACTGGTGTGAGGTGGTATCTCAATGTAGTTTTGATTTGTATTTCCCCATATCAATATTTTAAATATACATCAGGAAGTCCATATGTACAAAATTTTGTGAAAAAGTAATGGGCTGAGGGAATTCTGCAAATAACATATAAGTCCAACTCCACTACTTCATGTTTAACTTCACCTTCATTTTAAACACAAAAGAAAAGGAGCAAGTGCTTCTTCTTCTCCAGTTATTTACCTGTTGTGTAAGACTGCCGAATGGCCAAATCTGTTGACATCATGGTGAAGATCAGGTCTGGGAAGCACTGACCAGCGGTCACAAGCTAGGAGCAAGAAAAATGCATTTCAGAAGCAATCACTATTCATAATCAGTTTCGAACCGGCATCTTCTCTGGGAAGAAGACTGCAATAAGCACAACCTCATAAAATATCTCTCTCAGTTTTTCTTAATCACACCATTATTTCTGAGGTAAAATACAGCAGCAGCAAAACAACAGGGCATGAGAGGTAGGACAATATGACAACTCTAATTCACGAATGCATGCAACAGCCATGACACTCACATCACTCACTCTGCTGTCTACCACTTTACCCACTAGAATGTTTCTTAAACTTAATTCGACATTTTTCAAAACTTACATAAGCAAAATAGGTGGGTTCCATAATTATTTTCCACTCCATACTGATTTGCCGAAACTCAGTAGCTAAAACAGGAAAATACAGTGGAAAAGGAAAACTAAAAAAAAAAAAAATTTAAGTTCCAACTTTGGGGTGTCTGGGAGGCTCAGTTAGTTGAGCGTCTGACTTTGGCTCAGGTCATGGTCATGATTTCACAGTTCATGAGTTTGAGCCCCACGATGGGCTCGCTGCTGTCAGTGCAGAGCCTGCTTTAAGATCCTCTCTGTCCCCCGCTCTCTCTGTCCCTCCCCTGCTCACAGGCTTTCTCTATCAAATATAAATAAAACATTAAGAAAAAAACAGTTCGAACTTCATCTAATTTTTTTTTTAATGTTTTTTATTTATTTCTAGGAGAGAAAGAGATACAGCGTGAGCAGGAGAGGGTCAGAGAGAGAGGGAGTCACAGACTGAAACAGGCTCCAGGCTCCGAGCTGGCAGTCAGCACAGAGCCCGACGCGGGGCTCGAACCCACGAACCGCGAGATCATGACCCAAGCGAAAGTCGGACGCTTAACCGACTAAGCCACCCAGGCGCCCCTCATCTAATTTTTTTAAAAGTCCTTTTCTAGGTTCCCTAGACCTACCAATTTTTCTCTGTTCTGTCCCATGTCATTAACTTCTTTTCTGTACCTTGATCCAAACGGTGCTGCAGAACCCTACCAACCTCACCCACACCCCCTCGCAGAGACACTCAGACACGCACACTCTCTAAGCAACCGTTCTTCCACTTGATCCAGGCCTTTATTCAACCCTGACAACAGCTTTCACTTCCTTCTCCCCAGCCTAGACTCTGTGGTCTTCTTCTCACAGAGAACAGAGGCCACCAACTCTCATAGCTTCCTGTCCACCCACCTTGCTTCCCTCCCTAAAACCACAGGGTGGTGGGGACTCCTTCCTCTTGCCACCTGGCTTTTACCACAGCATTTAAATGTGCCGAAGGAGGCACTCAACTTACGTAAGCCTTCTCTTCCCTTCACAGAGAAGTGTGTTGTTGTTGTTTTTTCTTTTTTTTACTAAAACAGTTAACATTCATGGTGTATCTCTCACCTTACATCACTGCTATCTGGATTATTCCTCCTCCCTGTCTAGAGGCTAACAAAGGACATCTTTGTTGCTAAATCCAACAGGCTCTAGAGTCCTTGTTTTACTTAATTCCTCTGCAGCCATTGTTAACTGCTCCCTCACAGATCACCAATCTTGCCTCACTTTCCTCCTGCTTCTCTGACATGTTTTCACAGTCTCCACTCTCCTTCAGACTTCTTTATCCATCCATCCTCTGGCTGTCTGCTCATGCCTCATGACACATGTTCCCCAGAGGCTCGCCCCTGCCTAGGGCTTCCCACTGACCTCTATATGGCTTGGTCCCATAGTCATTTCCAGCTGAACATGCCCCTAAGCCCAATTACTCCCTTCCTCCCAACCCAGTCCCTCTCCTTTTACTTCTAGTCTTGGTAAAAAGCATCTTCTACCATGGCCACACCAGATACCCAGCAATAAGGTATAAGTGCTGTCTAACTTCACCCAGCTTATTTCCTCGGGACCCAGCCTGGATGGCCTCTCCTCAAGAAGGCTTCCCCTGACCATAACCCTAACTCAAGCGAGTACGCTTGAGTTAAGGAATGCCCGCAAATGCTCTCATGTATTCTTCTCAGAGCAAGTAACATCCTGAATTGCAACGATATTGTCTACTCAGTTCTATGCCTTCTCCACTATGAGGCTGAAAACTGTAATTTACTCATTTTACAATCTCCAAGCTTAGTGGCTGACACATACACGTCTGTTAAAAAAGAACATCCGAGGAGACAAGAGAACTTCTAGTATTTGTTTCACATGAACACATACTGCCCTCTTCTGGTCAAGTGTATTACCACAGCAAAATTTTTAAAAATTCCATGTCAAGAAGTATTATGGCAAGAATGTGTAAAGCCAGTTTTTAAGGAATGAGATAAAGCTATTGGTTAAACCAATTTAACACAATGCTGGTGGTCACAACTACATAACACTATCATATAAGTCATTCATTTGTAACACAGAGGCTAGTCACCCCAACCCATCCACAAAAATTAACATTCAACTAATTAATGGGAGTGACTTCACTTCATAGAACTCAAGAAAAATATTGAAAATTTAAATAAGAATATAAACAAGAACTTAATATAGAAGTAATACTTTTTAAAAGATGCGCAATATTTGTCACATGAATATAAAAAATACCATTTGGGGGGCACCTGCATGGCTCAGTTGGTTAAGCGTCCAACTTCAGGTCTGGTTATCATCTTGCAGTTTGTGAGTTCAAGCCCCATGTGGGGCTCACTTTTGATCCTCTGTCCCCCACCTCTCTCTCTGCCCTCCCTCCCACTCTCGCATGCTCGCTCTCTCAAAAATAAATAAATATTAAAAAAAAATTTTTTTAAGTGCCATTTGGGCCTCTTTCAAATGGCCTCACCATTTTAAACTAGAAATATTTTCAGTTTCTTTTAAAATGTTGTTGATAGGGCACCTGGATGGTTCAGTCGGTTGAGCGTCTGACTTCAGCTCAGGTCATGATCTCAAGGTTCATGGGTTAAAGCCCCATATCAGTCTCTGCATTGACAAGTGAAGCCTGGTTCAGGTTCTCTGTCTCCCTCTCTCTCTGCCCTTCCCTCATTAACACTCTCTCTCTCTCAAAAATAAACATACATACACACATAACTCCAAAAAATGTTGCTTATAGACAAAAAAATTCTTCAAAGCTAAAATGGGTTTGGGAAACTTACCAATGTCGTAAGCCATGAAATCTGAAGAGAAGCATTTGGCGCCATGGCTCATGGACGTGTCATTGTGTGTGTTTCCTCCAAACACCAGCATGGTTCCACTCACTATCACAGCTGTGTGCAAGTAACGGAAAAATCGGCTGTCCTTAAGAATGGTCCTTTTGAGTTTATTTAAAAATAATAAATACAAGGTTAGTTTTTTAGGATATTTATTGTCTATTTGCTAATGCAAACAAAACCATTTTCTTAACTCTAGAACCAAATGTGCAAATGCTTCTAGATTTTCCCCTATATATAAGTAACTTTCTCAACAATAAGTAAATCTGTAAATCTTAAAGGCCTATGAAAATCTTCACCTTAAAATGATCATACCTTACGACCCTATAATTCCAGTTCACATAAAATACAAGACAAAAGCTTGTGTACAATGCCTTATTAATAAGCTAAAAACTAGAGACCAGAACTTCCAACCGTTCAGGCTCAGTACACCTGAGTTTTTACACAGCCACTAAAAATGGCAGACATTTTAATGACTGACATAATATAAAATGGTGTCCATAGCATGGTCTCAAAATATGTAAGGAAATACAGAAGGAATGAAGAGAAACCATTGCTTTATATAATCACATTACTTCATAATTCAAATCTGCTTTGTATTTATTAAAATTAGCATATATTACATAGTTCAATTTACAGGAGTGGGAGGAAAGCTCTAATTTAGGTTCTGAGACCACCTCTGTTGGATGATTCCATGCAATTGCAGTAACTAACCCCAATGATGACACTTCGGTCATCAAGAAAAGGTTAAGAAATGGATAGATTCTACGTAATTACAACAATGTGCATAAACTCAGCTTTGTAGAACAATTTATTCCTCAGGATTCTGAAGAGCTAAAATGTTAGAGTGGTACTGAGTGTCTGAAAATTGGAAAACCAGTCAAAAAATATTAAGCATTTTCTAATCAATCTACTACAAAATTACAGAATAATGCAACCAAAATAAATACTAGCTACACTCTCACTTTCTGCTTCTTTCCCAATTTTCCTGTCTACAATGCTGAAGAGAATTATCTGCTAGGCCCGAAACCAAAAATATAACATAATATTTTCCTGACAATTGCCAGAATTCACAGCCTAGAGTAAAAGCTCAAGAAAAAGCACCCACCACATCTGGGTGTCCACCTCATATCTGTAGAGATCATCTGCAAGCCGGTATTTATTGGCGCTGAAAGCCTTGTAGCCCCCATGAACGTACAAGGCCCTGGTCCTGTGGTCATAGACGCTGCTATGGCCATAGCCCCCTTGGACAAGGGCACCCTGGGTATGTAATATACTCCACGTGTTCTTAGCTGGAAGGGGAAAACAGTTAAAGGCAAACGTTGCAGGCTCCTCCTCTCCAATACTTTAAATGACCAATTAGTTTACAACACAAGAGATTTCAGGAGACTTGATACATATAAATTTCTTTTATATTTTAATTTTTAAAGGAAGACCATCTAAAACTTATAACAAAACCATGAGGACAAACATCAACATGTTAAATGATCCGATGTTCTAACACACCATGCAGGAAAATAATTACATTAAATTTAAAAGATTCAGATTCCTCTCAGTTGAACAATTCATATCCCGTGACCTACAGTGACCAATACGCAGATGTACTTTATGGGCCTACTTTCTCAAACTATCAATTAATGGGCAGTACTCCTGCATCCACAACAGCAGACATAATAAAATTTAACCAATGGAAAAATTACACATTACATTAAGGGAAATCACAGTCCGTTAACCCAATCTCTAAAGGGTGGTCTAAATTTTTTTTCATCAGAATACTTGTAGTTCCAAACCATTTTTATATATTTACTTTCTTTTCAACACCCAAAGCATTTAGTGCCATCTTTGGCTGCTCACCAAACTGAAAGTAACAAATATATACTACATCGCAGCAGCTACACTCTGAATTTCATTAGTAATATAGCAACATTCACTGTATTTTCAAGATAAAGTACTGGGTCAGTGTTAGGTGGAATCTTGTTAAACAGAATAAAAAGGGTAAAGGTTTTAGATTTGCCATCAAAAAAGAATCACTAGAAAAAGCACACCTACCCAAGTCATATTCTTGTACATTGCTTATATATCCATAGAGAGGACAATGACCAAAGATGACCAGCATGACCACTCGGCCAGTTTTCAATGTGACGATGTGTGCCGAGTGCCCGACCACTGCATACTGCTCCTTTGCTTTAGGGGTCAACAACACCCATGATTCGTTATGAATATGAAACACTCTCAACTCATTGGTCACATTCCCTGTCAAATCGATTTTCCCTCCGTACATGTAAATTTTATCCTAGGGGAAAAAAATGTAAACAAAATTCTAAAAAACATCAAAAGGATCAAATCTGAGAAGGAAAAGGATAAGTTCAAAACCTCAATATTATTTTTAGCTTAAAAAGGGCTAGTGCAATACACCTTACAGTGAATTATTAGGAAAAGACTGGAGAAAGGAACAAGATAAAATGAAACAAAATATATTCCATATCTCTAACACTTCACCACTGTACTTGGACTTCCTCATATGAGATCTCTTATGGTATAAAATAGGTTGGAAAAATAAAGCTGAAAAGTTCCCTTATCCTACCATAAACCACAAAAACAAGGAAATGAAAGTGATTATTCAGTTATATTGCAAGGTGGCTATTCTTGGCTAAACCTGCTAATGAAAATAAAAGCTAATTTATACAGTATTAATTTTTAACCATTTAGTACTATAATCATAATACCCCAGTATAATGTGAGTCCATTAAAATCTCTCAGGTTAAAGTGGTTTCAACTTTAATTTCCACTTACAACATAGCCAATTAATTATATAGCCCCCCCCCCCCCAAACTGAAAGTCCCCCTGTCCCCGGACTGGAAACCAACACTGAAGTCAAAACTATAGACAGAAAGTAGAATGGTAGTTGCCAGGGGCTGGGAGCAGGGCGGGGGCGGGGGGCAAGGGGAGGAGGGGATGGGAAGTTACTGTTTAATAGGCATAGAGTTGCAGTTTTACAAGATGAAAAGAGTTACAGAGATGGACGGTGGTGATAACTGCACATTAGGAATGTATTTCATACCACTGCACTGTACACTTAAAAATGGTTAAGATGGTAAATTTCACATTATTTGTACATGACCACAATAAAAAAGATTAGAGACAAAAACCCAACATTATATAGCTCTTCAACCACATAATACAATAAAGTAAGCGTGGAAGACTTGAGTTTCTAGCTTAGTACAGAGCAGAGACATTTTACCTTGTATAATGCTAAAGAATGGCCATATCTAACAACCACATTGTTCACAGACCGGTTCAGGGCAAGCCACTCCCTAGAAGCAAGGTCATACCTACAAAACAAACATCATATTTTCACCCAAATGACAAAACAGAGTATCTTTTTTATTTGTGATACTTTTTTATTTGTGATATAATGCAGTTTGAAGATACTAATTAAATGTACCATGCATACAAGAAGGCACCTCTGCAAACAAACAAACCTAACATCTGCAGGGGGAGGGAGGAAGGGTGACATATCAGAGCTTGGGAAGCGGGGCTGGGCTGAACAGCCCTGAGATAAGGGGGAAAAAATCTACTAGAAGTTTCTGATGCTTCCTGAAAACCTCCTCTACACGCAGTCTAAATCATTTGCAAGTTGTATTATACTCAAGGGACACTTAACTGCCATAACTTTTCTTTCATTTAATCGTGAAATTGAAGACAGGTACTGAAAAGGAATGGTAATTAAGTAAAAGAAAATTCTCGACTTTTCCTTTACTTTATCTAATTGATTTTTTTAAGTTATATTTTCAAAGAAGCTAGATTATCATTTAGCACTTCAATTATACTATGGATTCATTTAAAGACTTTTAAAATACAAAGTAAACATCATTCCAGACATTTTTGATGCATAAATACAGACAGAAAAATACACTGACAATATATAGTTATACAAAGGGGGTCATACTATAGTTGATACTTTAAATACTATCAAATTGTATACAATTTAATAGAAAAAAAAGAAACCAATGCTATTGTTCTACTTTAAATAAATGTTTAGTTTCTGTTTCCTCGAATAATCCAAGTTTATTATGAAAAAATTATTATTATGTAAACAAGAAGATATAAGAATGTTTTACTGATACAGTAGTAAAAAAAGGAAATAAATGTCCATCAATAGAAAAATAGAATAATTGGGGCGCCTGGGTGGCATAGTCGGTTAAGCGTCCGACTTTCGCTTAGGTCATGATCTCGCAGTTCGAGCCCTGCGTCGGGCTCTGTGCTGACTGCCAGCTCAGAGCCTGGAGCCTGTTTCAGCCTGTGACTCCCTCTCTCTCTGACCCTCCCCTGCTCACGCTGTCTCTCTCTCTCTCCTAAAAATAAATAAAACATTAAAAAAAAATTTTTAAAAAGAAAAATAGAATAATTATGTCTATGTAATAAAATTATAGTCTGAAAAATAAATACACTCAACACATTTTCAACATAAACCTCAGAACAATCCTAAGCTATAAAATCAAACTGCAGAATATTATTTCTGTAATAACTAAGAACAGAAAATTTATTAATTCTAATAAATGTTCATATGTATCAAGAGTATAAAGATACATATGTGAACAAATGATACCACAAAATCGGGATACCGATTATCTTTGAGATGGGGTGGAACACGCAGAGATCTTTAATTATATTAGGAAGGCCTTATTTCCTAACCTAGGTGGTGTGTGCATTAGTATTCATTATTCTTTTCTAAACTTTTCCTTTTGTCTTAAGTATTTTACACATGATCTAAAATAAAATGTGTATTTACTGAATAATACACTAATACCAGCTATAACTATGCATTCTTTGAATATTCCACATTTTTAAAAACACATGAAAAATTATTTAGAGGTTGGATTCACTTTAGTTTTTAAGTTACATACAAAATTAGTTAATTTTAGATAGAATCCATTAACTTCCTGCTTTGAAAGTTGAAAACCTTAGCACTCCCATTTCTTCTCCCAATTTTTGTTATGTGATTTTTACACTGTCCCAGTTCATAATACTCACACTCCATTCTGTAATTGTGATCTTTAGTAGTTCTTTAGTACTGGATCTATATTTTAGCTGAAGCAATCTCTTCACCATCCTCTTTCCTAATTGGCTGGATTTTGCTGCTGAGTGGATTTTTTCTAGTGGAGCTCATATGTGCTCTTTTCCTTAAATTCTCTCATGGTTAAGAATACCTGCTTGGGGGGCACCTGAGTGGCTCAGTCAGGGTTGGGCGTCCGACTTCGGCTCAGGTCATCATCTCACTGTTCATGGGTTTGAGCCTCGCATTGGGCTCTGTGCTGACAGCTCAGAGCCTGGAGCCTGGTTCTGATTGTGTCTCCTACTCTCTCTACCCCTTCCTGCTCACACTCTGTCTCTCTTTCAAAAATAAATAAACATTAAAAAAAAAAAAAGAATACCTGCTTGCCAGCTTTACAGCTGAATGACATCTTAGCTGGGTATAATATCTTGGGCCATCCTTTCTTGCCTTTAGAACTTTGCAGATGCTGCTCCCTTGAAAAATACTGGTAGTCAATGTTGCTTTGGAGAAGCCCAAGGCTAGTCTGATTTTTTCCACCTTTCCTGTGGTTTGCTTTTCTGTTTGGAAGTCTGAGGAACTCTCATTCTAATTCTCTCTCCCTCTTCCTCTTTCTCCCTTCTTTCTCTCCCCCTCTCTATTTATTCTTTTTTAAAATCACACTATTGTATTTTACCTGGGTAGAAATAACCAAAATCCATCCAGGGTAATGTCTTTACAAAATGGACTGCATACCACTGTTAAGACTTTTGTGGAGTTCTGGTTGTGGGAGGTCTTTCCTGAGAACTGGCATGGCTTCTAAAAGTACTAATATACCTAATGTTCACGTCAGAGACCTGTCTCTGTAAGCTTGAAAGAGAGGAAAGAAACAGATGGAGCCCAAATCCCTAGATGATTTAATCTACTTCTCTTCAAGTGACACAGAGGGTGCTCAATCTGTATCTTATGCATTTTGCTCCTCATAGTCAACAACGAGTCAGCTCAGAGCCTGTCGGAGGTGCTGGCAGGTCCCAATAACCTGGCACAGATGAACAGGCCAAAGTTCTTGCATCATAGGCTGTGACTCTTTTCACAACCCAGAGAAGCAAACGCAAGGCAAGAACAATATTGATGCAATAAAACATAAGAAATTCCAAGCACTAAATAAATTCTTCTGGGAGCTCAGTCCAAGATAATGGAATACTGAACAACTAGTTCTAAGACCTGGACAAGCAGATAAGCAAAGACAAACTTTAGGAATTCAGAAACAGATGTCTTTCAGAGCTGCAGCCATCTCTCTCACAACACCCTTTTTGATGGCTGCTATCACAATGACAATCACAGCACAGGCCACAGGCTCCACCGCCCACAGGGTCCTGGATTCCAGTCACAGTGTCTGACCATCCAGAGACCAAGGCAAAGGTTCTGTGGAGGCTGAACATGACCCCAGCCAGAGGAGGCACAGAACTACCTGAGAGGCTTCCCGTCCAATAATTTGCCGTTTATCCTAAAAGTTCAATAACTTGATCAAATCAGGTCTTATTGAACAGCTATACAATTTTCCTGAAACCTCTTGTACTATTTCAATCCATTTGTCCTATTTGTTGGGTTCTTTTCTTCAGCGACAGCACTCATCTTTATATTGGATCTCCTGTCTTCCATGTGTCTTTGCTTTTCTAATTATTTCAGCCTGTATTCGTTGGAATGTCTATAAAGCTGTCAGTAATTCAATTTTCTTTCTAGGTTTTGCTGTATATAATTTATTTACATTTCCTTAGATGCATAATCTCCCATTTCATCTCATTGTTATTATTTTCCTTTCTCTCAGTTTGTTTTTCTAAATTCAAATCCTCATTAAGTTGATGTGCGGCATGTAGCAGTTGGAAGGAATTGCCTCATTTTTCCTCTCTGATCAGCTGACAGCACTTACAAGCTGTTTTCTTCCTCTTTATTTTTCTATCATAGAATATTTGTGTTAGCTACAATGTGATTTCTTTCATCTTGCTTGTGATTAGACATTGTCCTCCAGACATTTATAAAGTGTGGGTGATTTCTTAAATCTTTTTCTGGAATATCTAAGACAAGTTATCCTTCCATCCTAGCTTTATTGTGAGAACTGGTATTTTCTCTTCTATCCACTTTTCTGAAGTCTGAGGACATGCTGGGGCTCAGATGGAGGAGTATGCAGCCTATTAGAATAATCTACCCAGACTCTGCTCTCCTTTGAGATTTTAAGTCTCCTACCCCAGTGGTCAATGCATATCCCAAATTAAAAGAAGCCTGGACTTCTGGGCAGAGTGAGTCAGCCAACCAATTGATTTTCCCTCTTTTTACCCAATCCTCCCCAGCAACAATTTCTAATTTCTCCTACTCTTTAATTAAGAGGGTGAAACAACAATGATATTCATTCAGTTTGCTTCTTTCCAGATTTGGGGCTATTTGTGAGAACTCTCAGAACCTCACCCACATGGTGTCTGTGGGGCAGAAAAGGGAGTCAGTCTTACTGTTTCTGTGAATCTGTTTTAAAGTTTACTGGGGGCACCTGGGTGGCTCAGTCCATTAAGCGTCTGGCTCAGGACATGGTGAGTTCAAGCCTCACAATAGGTTCTGTGCTGATGGTGCAGAGCCTGCTGGGAATTCTCCCTCCCTCTTATCCCCCTCCCCTTGTGGTGTCTCTCTCTCAAAATAAATACACTTAAAAAAAAAAAAAAAACTTCCTGGACTAGGTATTTGGTTATCTGCTGCTCAATATCTTACTTTTTCTTTTAAAAAATTTATTTTATTAAAAAAAATTTTTTAATGTTTATTCATTTTTGAGAGAAAGGCAGAGAGAGAGGGAGACACAGAATCAGAAGCAGGCTCCAGGCTCTGAGCTGTCAGCACAGAGCTCGACGTGAGGTTCAAATTCACAAACCACAATATCATGACCTGAGCCAATGTCGAACACTTAACCAACTGAGCCACCCAGGAGCCACCCCCCCCCCCACCAAAATGTTTTTAAACTCTTTTTTGCTTAAGGGAAGAAAATCCAGTGATAAAATTTCAATTCGAAATCTTAACCCAGGAGACAAAGACCATTTGTTTTCCAAGAGGACTCTTAGGTGACATAAAATGGGAACTGCTTTTTAATGCAACTTAAAAGTTTTGGGTTAACAGTGTTCTGGGAAAAATAGTAGGCTCAATTGCTGAAATATGCTTATATACGAGTATAAATGATGATTAAGTTTATAATGTAAGTTCCAGAAACACTTCTTCTAAAAGGAGTCACTATATTTACTTTTCATGAGTTAGTTAAAATTTATTTGAAACTACATTAATATTTACATGAAACACATAAAGCTATAAAAATCATGTTCTGATCAAGTACAAGCAGAAAAAAATATTACAATCTAAAAAACAAATGTGGCACATGAGGTACATCAGTCAAATAAAAGCAAGAGGTGACATTAATATTTCTAGGAACAGATATTTGTGAAGTACGTAAAGAATCCATTTACTCTCCCATTCACCTGACAAATACTTATTTAAGCTCATTCTATGAGCAAAGCCCTGAGCTGAGTGAGCAAACAAGGGCTCTAACCTTGGAGAATGTATAACGGAAAAGGCAAAACCTGAGAAACACAACAACGGGGACATATAACATTAAAAATGATGAAGACCACTCTAGAAGAAATCAGAATTATGAAAAGGAACAGGGAGAGCCTGTCTGAACTGGATGATCATCAGGGAAGACCTCTTGCGGGGCAGTTAACTGAGACCTAAAGGGTGAGAAGAAAACAGTCCTGGGATACAACAGCAAGAAGAATCTGGAGTGAGGGAGGGGTGGCACAAAGGCCATTAAAAGAAGGATACACACAGAGAGTTTTAGGTAAACACAGAAGGCTGGTGAGGCAGGAAAGGAACAAGTTGAGTCTGGGAAGGTAAGTGGTGGTCAGATCAAGTAGGCCCATTAGGTCTAATGGGAAAACCCACCGATAGGTTTTAAGGTAGTAAACGATATGATCTGTATTATATTAAAAAACCATCCCAGTTGGTATTTAAAAAATGGATTAAGAGGAATGCATGAAAACAGACAGACTTGCTAGGAATCTACTGATAAAGCCTATGTGAGAGATAGCAGCAGGCTGGTCACAGAGAGGAAAGAGGGAATATAACATGTATTTGGTGGGCTTCATAGGAGATTAAGATATGAGGACATGAAGGAGAGTAAGTATCAGAATCATTCCCGGATGCTTTGCTTTGAGAGAGGATGATGCCAAATACAAGGATAAAAATCACATCAATGGTAGAATACTCAACTCTCACAGTATCTAGTATCAGCAGAAGGGACAATCACTTTCACACTTTTAATTTTACCTTACTTCTCAGGGCACTGGCACTAGAAACAGTAAAAAATAGAGTGAGGACAGATTTTAAAAGCAGAGCTAACAAGATCTGCTGACATACAGTAGCAGACAGAAACTGGGGTGGTGGTCTTCATGATCTTGGCTTCTTGGTATTTATGCCCATCATGCCCATGTATAATACCTTACCCTCTCCTCACATGTGGGCAGGATCTATGACTTGCTTCTAACCAATGGTACATGGCAAAAATGATGACATGTCATCTCCATGACATCTGTCTCACCAGCAGACTCAGTCTAGAGAGACTCCCTGTGACTTAATGAAGCAAGGAGCCACACTAGGAAAGTCAAAGTGATAAGGAACTGTGGGAGGCCTCTAGGAGTTGAGGGCAGCTGGCAAGAAGCTAGGGCTATAACCACAAGGAAATGGATTCTGCCAACAGCCCTAATGAAGTTGAAAGTGAACTTTCCCCTAGCTGCACCTCTAGATAAGAACAAAGGCTAGGTGACACTATGATTGTGGGGCACTCAGTTAAGCCATGCCCAGACTCCTGACCAGCAGAAACTATGAGGTAATAAATGTGTGCTGTTCTAAGCTGCTAAATTTATAGTTCTTTGTTATGCAGCAAGAGATAACTATATATATATACTGATATGGGATATGAAAAAACAAGAAGTTAAGAATGGCTCCAAAATTTGGGGGTTAGGCAAATAGAAGTATGAAGTGGTCATTAACTGAGATAGAGTCATCTGGGACAAGAGCTGACCAGGAGGAAGATCAGTTCTGGACACATACTGTTTAAGATGCCTCTGAGATAGCCAAAAGATTGAGATGTCAAATAATGAGGTGGAGATAAGGGTTCAGGTGAAAAGGTTAGGATGCAGACATAAATTTGGGGGTCACCAACATAAAGGCCGAGATATTACATGCAATCACCAGGAGAGTGAACATACGCTCTCACGGAAGAGGACCACGAGCTGAGCCCTGGGGCACGTCGTCATTCAGAAGTCAGTGCGTTGAAGAGGCTGAGAAGGAATAAGTAGTTGGAACAAATATCAGGAGATTGTAGAGCCCCGGAAGTCAAAGGAAGAAAATGTTTAAAAGAGGAGGGATGGACTAGTTTTATCAAATGTTGGTGACAGATTAAGTAAGAGGAGGACTAAAACAGAAAATTTAAAATTCAGCTCCTTGGTCCCATTAGCCACGTTTCAAGCACTCAATAACCACACAGGGCTAGTGACATGACAGCGCTCCACCAGACAGTGCTGATGCAGAGAAACAGAAGACAGAATAAACGAGCATAGATGTGCATAATGGCTACATGTGGTAGTGGGAGTTCGTGGAAATTCTCTTCATATAAACTTTACCTTTCAAAATAGAAACAGGGAGCAAGGCCACTAGCTGAGAATGAAAACAGGAGACAATGTGGTAGAGATTTGAAAAATGAAAAGAAATATGATGCCTGAGCAGGAGAATGAGAAAGACTGGGGCAAAACCAATGGACTGTGAACCCCTGTGGGAGTCCAGGATTGCTGGAGTTCGCCCAACTTCTTGCATGTACATGCATGTCTTCTGCCAAATTTGGGCAATTATCAGCCATTATTTCTTCAAATACTTTTTCAGACATTCTCACTTGGTCTTCTCCCTCCAGGACTCCCCCACTGACAGAAATTTAAGATTTTTTTGTTATAGTCCACAGGTCTCTTGAGTTTCTGTTCGTTTTTAAAATATTCTATAGTCTCTCTGGTTCAGACTGAAGGATTTCTGTTGTTCTACCTTCAAGTTCACGGACTCTTTCCTTTGTCCTCTCCATTCTGGTGTTGACGCTGTCCACTGAGATTTTTGTTTTGGTTACTCTATTTTTCAGTTCTAAAATTTCCATCTTATTCTTCCTTTTTTCTTCGATTTTTTTGGTGAGACCCTATTATTCATTTGTTTCAAGAGTGTCTATAATTGTACACTGAAGCATTTTTATAAAGGCTGCTTTAAAATCCTGTCAGATAATTCTATTATCAATGTCATCCTGCTGTCAGCATCTCAATTGCTTTTTTTCTTTTCATTTGAGTTGAGATTTTCCTGGCTCTGTGCATGAGAAATGATTTTCAATTGAATCTGAACATTTTGGGTATCATGCCATGAGCCTCTGGATCTTATTTAAATCTACTGTTACAGCAGGTCTCCTCTGTCCCCCGAGTGGGTAAGAGGGAAGGCCAACTCATTACTGCTGTTATTGCCAGGCTCCCCACAAGGTCTCCACTGACATCACACGGGTTGGGAAGGCCTCATTCTTGCCGGGTAGAGAAGAAAGTCCCAGCTCCTTACTTGGCCTTCTCTAACAATGGCAGTGGGGTGGGGGTGGGGGGGTGGCAGCACCTCACCACACCCTGGCAAGAACGGAAATCTAGACTCTACATTCAGACTTCGCTGACAGGGATGAGGGTGGGGCCACGGTTCTTTCTGTGGTGTTTGGCTGCAGTAGGGTAGTTATTTGTGTCTGAAAGTTTTCTGTCTTGCTATCTTGCTACGCTAACCTCTTCCTAGTCATTAGGCTAGAGAGAACAGGTGGGGTTTTTCTTGGGACTTTTCCAGCTCGTGCCTACTGGCATTTCCAGATTGCTTTTTCCAACATCAAATCTGGGATATATGAGACAAAAAGAAAACCCCTGGAATCTACCATTACGTCATTCCTTGGGTCCTGAGGTCCCTAGCCAGACTGCCTTCTCTCTCCTTTTCACAGTTTTCTCGTGTTTGTTTTATACATAGTGTCCAGGGTTTTTAACTGTACTTACCTTCATTCGTTTGTGATTTTTAATAATTTCCTTTTTCATATTCTATTACTAAAGGAGTTTCTATTGTGCTCTGTGTTCCTCCTAGGCTCATCTTCAATTCTGAGATTATTTTAAAATTCTTTCCTAACTTCTATCAACTCATTCCTGGATTCTTCTACTTCTGATTCTACTGTTCTTTCATGTCTTGCATCATTTTCTTACTGTATTTTAGCTTGTGTGGGAATAGTAAGTTTCCATTTCCATCAGTTTCGTGAGTGTATTTTTCTAGTACGCTTTCAAGTACAAAGGGGGGTTATTCTACCCACTGATCTCTTTGTTCTGTTACTTTACCTTTTATTTTTCTATGTCATTAATAAATTCATACTGTTTTTCTGTTGCTCAATTTTAAGTAAAACTAGTTTTTTCCTGAGCTTGTACAGGAGAGGCCTGGGTTAGGACTGTCTTCCTAATTTCTCAGCTCTCCAGCTCACTCTTCTGTTGCTAACAATGTAGTGTTCAAACACATGGCAGCTTACTTGCTGAATGATCCTGGCTCTGTTCCCTTCCCTGACTGTTATCTGGACACCCTTTTCCTTTTTCTCTACTGTCACTGTCCTGTTCAATATGAATTCTATTCCCAACGGTTTCTCCTCAGTGTGGAACTTTCTCCTGCAACGAGATCCTGTCTAGTTCATTTTGAGAGCTAATAAGGCATACACGGTTCTAGCCCCTTCAGATCCTACTACAGATCCCTTGTGCTTCCCCAGTGCTAGAATTACGTAAATCTTTCCAGTTCCAGCTGCTGGTCTCAAAGCAGCTTCTTCTAGGTATCCTGGAACCTGTCAGTCAGTCCTTTGCTCCCCTTGGCTTATTCCGGCAAAGATGGCAATACCACTCAGGTCCTAGACCTGGCCCTAGGTTAGCTCCACCCATCTGTGTAGACACCTTCTGACCAAGCTTTGTTTTGTTTCTAATGTGTTTTTTTCCATTTTGCTATCCTAGTTGTCTGTGTGCTTTAATGACTACTTGGGGGATTCAGAAACTATGCCACTGCTGCCATATAGTTCCAGAATCCCTTAAAGAACAGATGCTGGTTTTTGATAATCTTCATTAATAAAAAATGCCTAGAAAAAATTTCCAGGGCACAAAATCAGCATAAGTAGGTGTTCATAAATTTCTCCCCAAAGTCAATCTTCATAACTAACTTCCTAACTCCACTGTGATAATATATATTCTCCTTTCAAGATGAACAGCATGGGACCATTAGACCTTGAACACTGGGTCAAGTATTAGACAATGGCATAAATTCCTCTAGAAAACTATAAATTCAAACCAGGTGACCTACAGATGTGCTCATGAAAATAAGAGGTAAAATAACCCCCAATTTTTATAGAGCCCCCTATGTGTACCTGAGGCAAATTATGAGAGGTGGTATCTAGAAAAGATGAATTATTGCTTATGGTAAAAACGCATTCTTTGTGACTCCCAACTTCAAAAACATATTCTGGAATTCCACTACCAAAATATTAACAGGGATTTTCTAGGTAATCGAATTACTGATGATTTCTTTTCTTTTTATCTCCACTTTATAAACTTTTGAAATGGAAAACTAGTCAGCTTCTTGCAAAAAAGTTTAAAACAACTTACGCTAGAACCATGTTGTAATCTGAGTGGTTGAACATATATCCTCCAACAATCCACATTATATTTCCATTGACCACAGCTTTGTGAGAGGCTCTGGGGAGCTTCAGGTTAGAATATTCCTCTCGAGTCCAAAATGACTGGTTAGCTGGTACAGGAACTGAACATCCGGGACCTAAAATAGAATAAGTTAGCTTCACAAAATGCAGCTTTAAAATGACTGCATTTCAAGTTTTAATCATAGAAATGTAACAATATCTAAAGAATACTTAGCTTTCCTTTAGCATCTAAATATCAAAGTCCTTTCAATTCACTCAAAGCTGGTGACCAAGAGTCATCGCCAGTAAAATTCAAAACCACACACTTTTCTAATTATGACCTGACCATATCCAGGTTAGGATTTTTTTAGTAACGAAATACTTGCTTAAGCAGCTCTCAGAGGAAAGACCGGATAGGAATTATTAATTCAAATGAAAAACTTTCAGGCTAAAAATGTAAAGACTAGTCCCGGGAGTAATAAAAGAAACTATCCATTTCCTGGAAAATCAAGAAACTCCACTGTTAGGGGGTGTGGCTCCTGCTTCGAGTTGTGCACAGCGGGAGGTGCTCAAATACTTCAATTACTTAACTCTTTGATGGCGGCCAAGGCCAAACCGCACAAAGCATTTAAACAAGCACATTTCCTTTCAAAATAAAAGTGCTCTGAAGAAAGGGTAAACGTATAAAGAAAATTACTAAATTAGTAACAGCTGTTATCACATATCCCTGAAAGACTTTGCTAAAATTTTTTTAATAATCTCTATCTGAAGAGAATACCACTCGCTGACTGTTTTAGGGTTCTGTTATAGAACAGACTCCAATTGTGTGGAGTTTACTATAAGTTTCTGAGAGATCCCATTATTGATAGTTCTTGTCCTACCTCCCAGCTTGGTTCCCTGCTATGTGTTCTTAAGGCTGAGACCAAGCTCTCCAACTTTCAAGAATGAACTGCAAAGAATATCAACCCCCTCCACAATTCTAAAGAGACCACCACCGCACATCTGTGAAATGCAAAGATTGGTAAGAATCTGAATAGACACAAAAACGTAAATGCGGTACATGGAATACATGCAAGGAATAAAGTCAACGTAGAACGTAACGAACTAGGAAGGTGTGGTAAACCGGAAGAAAAGCAAAAATAGAAGTTCCTACCCTGCCAGTCTGGGAAGCAGGAGCATCCTCTGACGTCACTTGAATTGCAAATGCCCCGATCAGGGTAACCACAGTCATGTATACAGTGAGGAATGTCGCACGCTTCACCCTTCCAGTTTTCAGAACATTCACATTGGACTGTGTTGCTGCTATTACTGATCTTACATTCTCCTCGGCCTGAGCAATTATTCGGACACATGTCAAAACTATAAAAACAGTGGGGGAAATTAAATCAACACAAAGCAACACTTCAGTTAATTTAGCAGAACTCCTGCCTACACAAGGTTTAAAACTACCTATATCGCTGGCTCTCCAGTTTCATTTGCGAGCATAACTTACCTTTCAGCCTAAGTGGGGTCACTCAACACTGCATGACTAGGGCGTATCAACCCTGCTGGATTCCCATAAGAGACAAGTTAAAAAACTTATGTAGGGAGAAGAAATTCTTACAAAATATCCAGGCTTAGCTTCTCAAGGGTGGGATGACTATGCTGTTTTTGGTGGCCCCAACAGTGATGAGCATTAGGAAATGAGCTTGCAAGTTTGGAGGAAGAGGATGAAACAAACTGCTAAGAATACCCTATACATCCTCATGGTACATATACCTCTGGGTAGTCTCTGAAAGCTCAGAGAATTTAAGATTATTGCTGGGATTGGTGTATTTAAAATTCCTCAGTACGTTTACCTACTCATGTCAGATGGAAGAAAAGAGAGGATCAGTTTCACTCAGTAATAACAGGACTTTAAGATAACTGTGTTGACAGCACTCTGAAACAGAATTCAGATTTTAAAGAAGGGGGCAATAACTGAACTATCAAGATACTTTTAAGAGCATAAATTTCTTCTAAGGCCTATATAGAAAACTAAAAAGAAATTTTGCACCAAAGCATGTCAGAAAATCAGGAATCAGCTATGAAAAACAAGCTAATTAGGGGCACCTGGGTGACTCAGTGGGGTAAGCATCCGACTCTTGGTTTCAGCTCAGGTCATGATCTCATAGTTCCTGAGTTTGAGCCCTGCGTTGAGCTCTGTGCTGTCAGTGTGGAGCCTGCTTGGGATTCTCTCACTCTGGCTCTCCCCTGCTTGTACTCTCTCTCTCTCAAAATAAATAAACTTTTAAAAAGCTAATTAATGTTCACACCTACAAATATCAGTTTATTATATATTTGTAATAAAATTCAATAAATATTTTTATACAGTATTTTAATAGTCCATATATAATTATAATGGAAGATATGTGTATGCCTACTTTTCAAACTCCAGTAAGCCGAATAAGTACACCAAGTATTTGGTTAAAAAAGCTAAATGACATTCTTGTAGGCCTCTAGAAAGAGGTGCCTACTGTCTCTCTGTAATCATACAAACACAGAAGTGAAGCTTCAGTTTCATCTTTATCAAGAAAAAGGCCTTTGGGGCACTTGGGTGGCTCAGCTAGTTGAATATCTAACTCTTGGTTTCAGCTCCGGTCGTGTCATGGGCTCGGGTCCCCACATCAGGTTCCACACTCACAGTGCAGAGCCTGCTTGGGATTCTCTCTCTCTCCCTCTCTTTCTGCCCTCCCCTGTTCACACTCTAAATAAATAGATAGACAGACAGACAGACAGACAGGTAGACAGATAGACAGGTAGGTAGGTACATAGATAGATAAACAAATAGAGAAACAAATAGACAGATAAATACACAGATAGATACTTTTTTAAATTTTCTAAAAGAAAAAGGCCTCTGCAAGGCAACAGTTTATAAAAAATAAAGTTTAAATTTCAGATTGGACTTATGGTGAAATGGCTACAACAATCACATTTTGTTTTTATAAAAGGCCTAAAATAAAACTGTAGTAAAATCACTGCCATGGTGGTGTGAGCACCCCTATGCCTTACACCAAAATTATGTCAAATTAGAATTTCCTATTGATACACTTACTAACCGTATACAAGGGAATGGCACATACCCAGAATCTATGTTGCTGAAATGATGAAGAGAAGGGAGTAACCCCTTAGTGCCTTTTGAACTACAGGAGGGAAAATATAACAGCCTCCCTTATACCTCAACTTCCCCACTCCGGTACCCTCAGGCAGAGGTTTATCTCATGTGCCAAAAATTAATTGTGAGCACTCTTTAAAGTTACATAAAATCTCAGGGCGCCTGGGTGGCTCAGTTGGTTGAGTGTCCAACTCTTGGTTTTGGCTCAGATCATGATCTCACAGTTCCTGGGTTCAAGCCCTGCATCAGGCTCCACACTGACAGCATGGAGCCTGGTTGGGATTCCCTCTCCCTCTCTCTCTGCCCCTCCTCCACTTGTTCTTGCACTCACTTTCTCTCTCAGGATAAGTAAATAAACTTTAAAATTAAATAAATAGGAGCGCCGGCGTGTCTCAGTCAGGTAAGCGTCTGACTCTTGATCTCAGCTCAGGTCATGGTCTCAAGGTTCGTGAGTTCAAGCCTCACATCAGGCTCTGTGCTAATGGAGCGTAGCCTGCTTGAGATTCTCTCTCTCTTCTCTCTGCTCCTCACCTGCTTGTGCTCTCATTCTCTAAATAAATAAATACAGTTACATAAAATCTCAAAACACAAACCTCATTTTTTAATCTCTGAAAAGTGAAAGTGGCAGGTAACAGTGTATCAAAACATCGCTTGTATGTCTAAACTGGAATAATGAGAAAAATTGGTTTAATTATCTGTGCTTACAAGTTGACTCAGAAATAAAATGAAATGTCAGTTTGTGTGAAAATAAAATATAACTATTTTTTTCTTCTTCTAAAAGACAATGGGGGAACACCTAAATAGCTGTGGGTAACCAGTCTCAAGGGTCCCCAGCTACAGTCAGCCCAAAGCTAGGATTCAGGGCAATCTGAGGACACCTGGAAAAAGAATAACAATGTTTTATGTATGTGTTTCTAGGCATTCTTCTGGGAATAAAGAAGAACCATTTTATTTGGTTTTTCAAAGGGTCTGGAACCCCTAAACTGGTTTAGGACTCCTTTTTAAAGAACAGAGATCTTGAAACCAAGAAGCTAATAAAATTTAGGATAACCTCAACCTTCCTTCACTTAACAAAAAAGTAAGAATTCTGCTCTCCAGGAGAGATCAAGGCTTCCCTTACCCCAATCAGGCTAAGAATAACATGCGTTTCTTGGTCACAGAGCTAGAAGAGCCCTCCAGTGATGGAGTGAAGGGTTTCTAATGTCAAGGGGTGCTTGAACCGCTCCCCCCTCCAGGGGTGCTCCCTCCCCGGAGTTTCTCTTCTCCCTCAAGGCTGCTATTATGAAGGGCCTTACTAGAGCGAAGACTGTCTAAGAACCTACAGGGAACCCAGAACGGGGCCTAGTTGAATGGCAAGAGCAATGCTACTTAGAGTGTGGGCCATGGGCAGAGAGCAGCAGCAGCATTACCCAGGAGCTTATCAGAAATTTGGATTCTTGGGCCCCAGCTCTGTTGAACTACGGTTTCTGGGTAGGGTCCAGTAATCTGCATCTTAACAAGCCCTTCAGGAGATCTCAGTGCATGTGAAGTTTGAAAAGCCCTGCCCTAGGGGGTGCCACGCTGGCTCAGTCAGAAGAACATCTGACTCTTGATCTGGGGTTGTGAGTTTGAGCCCCACTCTGGGTGTAGAGATTACTTAAGTAGATAAAAACTTAGAAAAAGAAAAGAAAAGCTCTGGCCTAAACCTCTCCCACCACTTTAGAGCTGAATGTCCCACTCAATGCCATGGCATTCTAACCTTCCTCTGTGAACTGTGCCCCCACAGGGCCCCGGACCCTGCCCTCCTCAGTCAGGATCACCTAGGGCCCCCTCTGCTTACCCAGTCTCATAGCTGTCAGTTCCCTCCTTGAAACTTTCTTTTCTGAGCTTCTGTAATAAACAGCTCACTGGCATTCCTCTGTCTCTTAGCTGCCTCTACTGCCCCTCTCCTTACTGTGCACTCGGCCCCATAAGCCAGTGAGTCACTGCCCACGTGCCAGTGACTCCCAGATGATATCCCCAGCTCTGGCAGCTCTTCTGGGCCCTAGATCTGAATAGCAATGTCTTGCTTACACATCTCACTTGTACACAACCAGACTCATCAGTCTTTCCCCTCAACCTAGCCTTTATGCCTAAGTCACTAAAAATCACCTTGCTAGTAATGTGATAAGCTGCCCGGGCAGCCAAGTCACAAAGCCCGGGCACCTGAAAAGCTAAATCACCATATCAGACAAGGTAGAGCTGGCTCTTAATAGGCCTGCAAGAATCTGGAGACCCTGAGAAAACAGGGTGCAGCAGAATCCTGCATAACAGTTATAACATGGAGCTTACTGCCTCTGCCAGGAGTTGGCAAACTTATTCTATAAAACGCCAAACAGTATCTTAAGCTCCGTGGGCCACAGAAGCTCTTCAGCACAAACCCCTTGCTTAGGGTGCTTTATGAATTTAACTACTTATGAAAACAATCATTTCTTAAGAGGGGAAAAAAAGAAAAGCCAAAAGTTAGCCTCTTTCCTATCATAACAAATTCCCAAAGCTGCCTAAGTCTGTTGTCTACATTTCTTTTGTAACCTCAAGGAAGTTCTCATCAATGGGCCAACCTCTGAGTACATGAAAACGAGTAACATTTGTTAAATCACACTCAGCAAAAAACTCCAATGTTTTTATCCATTAGCAAAAAAATGCCCCTTTCTTCCAAGAGAAGCTCAAAAGCAGTTAGAGCTGGGTTGAAACTGTGGTCCCACCACTCTGATAATGTATTTTACCATTTCCCACTAGTTTCCTCAATTACAGAACAAGTGAACAAATACTGCCCATACCTCAGGAGTTTTTAAATGAACTTTAAATGAGAAAATCCATGCAAACTGCTTAGTGCAATGCCTGGCACACTGGCAGCCCTCAACTATGTTAGTCATTATTATTGTTAAAACAAAGAGTATAGTCCCTTAATAAAATCACGAAGATTAGACATAAATATCTTACTTGTAAGTGATATTAAATCCAGTCAAATTATAAGCAGCATCACTAAAAAAATGCAGCAGGGCATAACCTGATGTGGCAACAACCTCAGGGACAGTCTCGTTGCCATCTCTCTCGGGAACAATGAGGCCGCTGAAATGGAAACACATGTCATATAAAGGGGAAGCATACTCAACAGGCACGTCATATGGCGGCATACAAATTCAAAACTGGAATTCATCCTTATAACTAAAAAACAAAAAACAAAAACACTTCCAGGAAGAGGGGCAAATTCGTGTGAAAACACATAAGTGCTACCCTATTAGTTTTGGGTCCAGTTCTTAATCCTCTGAGGGACAAGTCTGAATCTTTCCTAGGCTCACTCGCCTTTATCCCGGGTTATATTTCTAATGAGATTTGAAATCAATGGCCCTATTCTTTTTTATGTATGCAAAACTGTTTATAATGGTTCTTTGAAAGACTGAGTAAACCTTCAAAATCACAGAAACTAACAAACTTTCTGAGTTGATGAATGCCAAATATATACTACTGAAAAGTATGAAAAGTAAAAATATAAATAAACTTGCTAAACACCCACAATCTGAAAACTATTAGTATTCTGATGTACTTTCTTTGCCTAACTGATCCCCTTATCACAGCTTATATTCTATTTTACAAGTAATACAGCATAAGCATTTCCTCTCTCATTTGGATTCCAGCACACAATAGTATTTGCTGTGTGTCTGGAGAGTGTTAAAAATTACCAAGTCAAAAAAATTTATCAAGTCAAAGGGTCTAAACGATGGCTTTAAGGCTCTTAATCCATATGCTTTCCAGAAGCCATATACCAATTTGAAATCTCCTCAATCAAGAATGAAAAGGTCTGTCCTACCTCACCTGCCAAGAGAAAGAAGTACCAGGCCTATTTTAGCCTTGCTAATCTGATAAGTGGAAAGTGATTTTTTTATACTATGGTTTTGAGTTTCTTTCATATTCCTGAGGTTAATCATTCTTCCTATGTTTACTTACCTTCTGCATTTCTCCATATGCTCACATCTTTTGCCCAATTATCAATTCACTATCACCACCACCAGCACCTCATTCAGGGAAAACCTTAATCCTTACCAGGCCCTATGCAGTCTGCTTCAGACACACAACCCCGCACAATGAACAAACATCTCATTACTACTCTCTTCCCTTCACTCACTCTACCCAAGCTGCACTGGCCTCCTTGCTCTCACAAAGCACATACCATGCAAACTACTCCCTCAGGGCCTATGACAATCATAGATGGTCATCCACTGTGACCCAGCAATTCTGAGTTCTTTGTAGAACTAGCACTTGCTCGTGTACACAAAGACGAACGTACAACCATTCTCACTACAGCACTATTCAGAATGGCAATACATTGAAAACCACCTAGGGGGCGCCTGGCTGATTCAGTCAAGTAGAGCATGTTACTACTGATCATGAGTTCAAGCCCCATATGGAGTATAGTGATGACCTAATTCAAAAGAAATTTTTTTTTTAAGAAGAAGAAAACCGCCTAAATGCTCATCTGCAGAGAGTCAGATCAATGAACCATTCCATATCTGTAGGTCTGCAGAACTAACAAGGAGCTCCTCAAGGCATTCCGATAAGTAGGGAAAAAAAATAGCTGCAAAACAATGGGCCTAGAGTATGTGTACGTTTAGACATATTTAGGTAAGTGCATACAAAAAAAATGAAATGGAAGAATAAAGAAGTGGAAAATTAGGAAGAGGGGCCAGTATTTTCATTCGATAATGACTGAATTAGGTCTTTAAAGGTACTTTAAAGGTACTCCGGGGTTTATAAAACAGTGAAGCAATTTGCACTGTGTATTCAACTAACACATATTTATTGATACTGCACCTGAGACGCTGCTCTGGGTACCAGAACACAACAGTGAAGAAGTCCTTGCTCTCATGGAGTTCACATTAGAGAAACAACAAATAATCCCAGAAACATCCCCCACCCCCACATACAGGTGTGTATATGTAACACCAAGCAGAGATAAATGCTATGAAAAGAAAAAAACAGTGAAAGAACAAAAGGTGCAGGGACGCCTGGGTGGCTCAGTCAGTTCAGTGTCCAGCTCTTGATTTCAGCTCAACTCATGATCCCAGGGTCCTGGTTTCAAGGCCGGCTCTGGGCATGGAACCTGCTTAAGATTCTCTCTCTCTCGCTCTGCTCTTCCTGTTCCGTCTCTCTCTCTCTCTCTCTTTCTCAAAAAAAAGGGGCACCTTGGGTGGTTCAGTTGGTTAAGCATCCAACTCTCGATTTTGGTCACGATCTCATGGTGGGTCTGAACCCCATCCACATTGGGCTCCATGCTGGCAGTGCAGAGCCTGGTTGGGATTTTCTCTTTCCCTCTCTCTCTGCCCCTTCTTTGCTCACGCATGCATGCACGGGCTCTCTCTTTCTCTCTCTCAAGATAAAGAAATACACTTTAAAATGGTGGGGGGGCAGAAGCCTGGGTGCCTCAGTCAGTTAAGCGTCTGACATCGGTTCAAATCATAAACTCACGGTTCATGGGTTCAAGCCCTGCTTTGGGCTCTGTGCTAACAGCTCAGAGCCTGGAGCCTGCTTCGGATTCTGTGTCTTCCTCTCTCTGTGTTCCTCCCCGGCTCGCTCGCTCTCCCTCTCTCTCTCTCTCTTGAAAATAAATAAAGATTTTTTTAAAAAAGGTGAAGGGCGCCTGGGTGGCTCAGTCGGGTGAGCGTCCGACTTCGGCTCAGGTCATGATCTCACGGTTCGTGGGTTTGAGCCCCGCGTTGGGCTCTGTGCTGACTGCCAGCTCAGAGACTGGAACCTGTTTCAGATTCTGTATCTCCCTCCTTCCCTGACCCTCCCCTGTTCACACTGTCTCTCTCTCTCTCTCAGAAATAAAGAAAACATTTAAAAAATTTTAGAAAAAAAAAGTGCTACTTTTAAAAGGGCAGCTAGGGAAGGCATCTTGGAAAAGGTGACATTGGCTTTCGTCAGTTTTATGTACCAGAATCCCTTGAAATGCTAAATGGGGAAGTACTTATAAGAGGACCACTTAGAAACAGATATGCTGAAAGCAATCTTCCCATAAGAAATACTGGCCCAAATGACTTGGGGCTTCAGTCACACGTGGAAGACCCCGCACTCTTATCCTAGCATGAGCTTCAGGACCAGAGGGAACGTCAATCCTCACTCCACATCACACTGGGCATGCCATGGACATCTAGGAACCTCAGTGTCCTCAAATGCACACGGAGAGAAATCCTATCCACCCGAAGTGATACAATAAGAATCAAACTATTACAGCACGTGAAGTGCTTACACATTGCCTCACATTAGTAGGTGTTCAGTAAGTGACAGCTAACGATATTTATTATTTATATGGTGGGGACATTTAAGTGTGCAGGACGAATGGTAGAAAGGGCAGAGGGAGAAAGAACAGAATCACAGAAGGGGTGTGAGGGCAGTCTATACTAGATGACCATGATGCTGGAGAAAGGGGGTCAGCTTCCCCACTGTCAGAGACTCGGGCATTTGCTTCTTTATACTTTGAAAACCCGACATTATGACAGCTTTGGAATGTGCTACTTTCTCCCAGTGTGAAAATAAAACAACTGGTTTATGACAAAAATAAACTTTTACAGGCTAAATGAATACAAATGCAGCCTCAACCCAGGATGCAAAGCAATGGAAAGTGCGTGGGTGAGAAAGTGATGCTGCAGGCATGCCATTCAACTGTCACCCCGTGCTGCCTCCCACCGCCCCCCACCTCCTGCCCCCAGGTAGATAAATACACATGGGCACAGCTCAGGTGGCAGGTGTTTTTCAGCTTGAGCAAATCAAGAACTACCTGCCCTGGGGTTCTATATAATCTTGTATTTTAAACACAGAGTACCATTGTTTAGAACGATTTTTGAAAATTGCTCTTCAAAGATATTGATTATAACAGTGCCAGGCAGCCATGGGCTCTGTGAACACACCTGGGACACACCCTGACTTCACCAACTATACTATCCAAGTTTACTAGCAATCCTACATCTCCTTGCAAAACTAGATGCTCCTCAAAGGGCTGGGAGATGTGGAAGGTAAGCCAGATTTTTAAAGTCGGGGGGAGGGGGTCAGAGCCCAGTGGCGGGCTAGCCAGGGTCTATACTTCCACCTGATAAAGGAAGGCCTGAGAACCTAAGGGGGGCCTGCCTTTGACTACTCTGTGCACTGTGTCTGACCACAACATCATAGGACTTTCACAAGGCTCCTCTAACAGCCCTTCATCACGGTCTAAACAACTGCTTTATCAATATGTCATTCTCCCCCCCCAAAAAAAAACCTCTAAAAGGAATAATGTTCTGTTGAAGAATGTTCTCAGAAGGGAAAACTATTCTCTCTGTCCCATCACCGCTACCACCTCTGCATCTCCTACCAACAGATCCCAGCAGAAGAGCTGCTCCACAAAGGTGCTACGTTTACACGTTTGCTGAACTGAACGCACCACAAAATCAAGATGTGGTACAGCTGCAAGAGCCTGGCTCCAGCGGTTCTCAGATTTGTCTGCTAATGGAGCTCTGTCTGATAACCACATTTTTTTCTGATAAACAAATTTTATTCAGA
The DNA here is from genome assembly GCF_003009895.1 of Hyaena hyaena. Classification (NCBI taxonomy): domain Eukaryota; kingdom Metazoa; phylum Chordata; class Mammalia; order Carnivora; family Hyaenidae; genus Hyaena; species Hyaena hyaena. The sequence goes on along the minus strand of NW_024080650.1, from coordinate 814,122 downwards.
AATTCAATATGTAGAAGATAAATAGGATCGACCAGTTCAGAATCAAATTAACCTTTGTAGTTTGCAACATACTCAGAGGGAACACGGTCCAACACCAGCACTTTGAGCAGGAGCCGAGGACTAGAGCACTTACACAACCTGTTTGGGTTCGTACAGAGGCTGGGGCAGAACCGGGATAAACAGTCCCCAGCTTCTGAATCCCGTGTGGTTCTTTTCTTACTAGCTGAGCTGTCTGCCAGCAGGTGCTCACCACTCTGGGCTGCCTGCACATCACCACCGGCTTGAACCCTCTCTTCAGAGCTCCCCCCGCCCAGCAGCACCCCTCAGCCCCCACCTTGTGACGGCAGCTTCAGCAGTCGTTTTCAAGGTGTTCTGCAAATCGGTGCTTTTAGGGGTTTTGTGTTTCAGGTAAATTTTGATTTTTAAACATTCTTTTTCACTAACATCTTAGAAAATGCACACTGTGTTGTCAGTTTAAATTTTAAAATAACCAACAAATTAATGTATATCATCAATCAACCAGCTTTGTTAGAGAAACATAAAAATCCTCCTCTTAATCTGTGCATATACTTTGGCCTCTCTCAGAAGTCACTGACTTAGGGATGCCCGGGTGGCTCACGAGGTTGAGCATCTGCTCCTGATTTCGGCTTAGGTCATGATCCCAGGGTCATGAGATCGAGCCCCGTGTCAAGCTCTATGCTCAGCATGGAGCCTGCTTAAGATTTTCTTTCTTTCTCTCTGTCCCCATCTTTCTCTTTCTCTCTCTCTCCTCTGCTCACGTTCGCTTGCGTGTGCGCTCTCTCTCTCGCTCTCAAAAAAAAGATAAATAAAAATTTAAAAAGAAGTCGCTGACTAGAAAAATTATAGCCTCCTGCTTGTTTTGTTGCTCTTGTTGCTTCACGTGTTGGCACAACAGATACACAACCCAGGGGAACCATGGGGTTACGCACAGCTGCGTGGCTGACACTCCCCCAAGGGCCACTGGCAAGCTGACGCACAGCGCCTGGCACATAACAGGGACCCCATGAATTTTGATTCATGAACTCAGTATCAAGTGAACCCCAAGTACTATCATGGTAACACATAATACATACAGTTTCCACGCTTGTGTTGAAGTTTGGGGTGCCTTGCTATAACCTCAGGTATTCTTCAAATTCTGGCATAAAGGTAAGTGCTCCCCACACTTGGACAATGACATTTTACTTAGCTTAGCATGACCTATCTACCCTGCTCTCCGGCTCCATAGTGGACCTCTGAAGCCCAGAAAATAACCTCGGTTCTCAGTTTAAAGATATGCTGGAAAGAATTCTAAGCCAAAGGGAGTGGAGAATACAAGGGCACATTAGTCCCCTGATCTCCTGAGCCGTCTGGCTTCCTGTGTACTGTTTACTCGGTTACCTCCTCACTGACAGGAACCATCAACTAGACCAGCCCCAAGTGAGGGATACAAAAAATACTTGAACTGATTTCTTTTTGAAGTCAGGGAAATAAAATGTCTGAGAGAAAGAAATCCAGAAAGTCAGCTGCAGATGAAAAACTGACGGCTATGGCTCTCTAAGGGATGCGCAGTTTTTAAAAATATAGTTCATAAATCATCTATCAAGTAAAAGGAAGAAAAACAGAATGGTTTTGAACTCCCATGCAGTCAAAAATATAATAAACAACACAGCTACTTATTGTTAATAAAAACTAAAATGCCAAAACAATTCAGAATACCCCATACATTTAGTGTCACGTGTTTAACTACTAGTAGAGTATATACTTATTTAAAAAATCACGATACATAATTGGTATTTTCCTCATTTTCCACAGGTAACTGCTGTTCATTTTCTGTGTGTTTTTCCAAAAAGTTTCCTTCACCCATATCAATGCATGTACATAAATACACACCCCCACGCCCCCCACACACAAACTTTATCTGAATTCAACAAATAACTCCCAAAGGCCTGTGCAATGAGGAACACAATGGTCACAGTGAATGTGGTTCCTGATTTAAATTTTTTACAGAAACGATATCCAATATATTACTCACAAAACATTTTTTAAATGAAAACTTGACCACCACCACAAGAAGCAGGTAAACTCGATACTACTACAATTTTATAGACCAAAAAACTGAAATGAGAGGTCCAGGACTCTGCCCAGAAACTTACCCAGTATCTATAGGAAACCAAGTCAGGCCTCGTACACAAGTGACAGAGGACTCCAGAACTAGCACTCTCGCCATGATATAAAGGTGGTAAGTGATAATAAAGTGATGAGCAATAAAAGTTCGCAATCTAAGAGATAAGTTTGATATCAGAAATCAGATAATGATTAACTGGTACTTGTATGTCAGAGCTTACCTAAAGGCAGCAACTAGTGGCGCATAAATGGAGTCTCCATCATAAACGTATAAATGGTCCCAACTACATTCTGTAGCAAAATGATTAAAACGAAGCCTCATTATTCTATTTGGCCTGAAAAGAACAAAAAAAGGAATTTATAATAATCGGCATAACTATCAAACATTTGAGACAAAAACAGAGATAGATTTTTAAAGACAAATTTACAAGGAGAGAAGAAATTAATAGTACATAAACAACATTTCTTCATTTGTCAAAGATGTTTTTTGTACTTGCTATGTGCGAGAGACCCCTCATCATACGATGGCAAACGAGCAGACATGTCTATGCCTCTTCGGGCCCTAGAGCCCATACAGTGGCTATTCTTTAACAGCCTGTGAACCAACCCTTTAGCTGTTCTTTTCTGCACTTCCTTCCCTATTCAGATTCCACACTACATCATTTCACGCACACAACTGCCAGTTCTTTAAACTTACCTACCCTCCTGCCTTTTCCTGGAACTACCTGGCAAAGCCCTGGTCTAGAGGAAACCAGTGATCTCCTCCGACTCAGATTAAATGCAAAGAAAACTAAGTTGTGCCAGAGGTAGTCACCACGCTGGGTAGGCTGGTTCCAGGACTGGTCACAGCTCACCAACTTCAAATTGGCACTTTAATTCTGCCAGCAGTCCTACTACTAATTCTCTCTCCCTCCTTCCCCACAATTGCTACTAACTCCCAATTACTATTTCAAACCATTCGGTCCCACCTCCCTGCTTAAGCTCAGCACTCTGACAAAAATCTCTCAACTCCCCATTTCCCAAAACAGATACACTTGTCTACTCCTCCTTCTCTCTCTTAAACATTTCACATCTCCCTCTCATCTGGAACTTCCCACATCTGTATTTAAATCTCCTTAAGTCTCACACATTTTACAAAAAAACACAAAACATAAAAACTTCAAATCTCAACTCTCCTTGCAGCTATTACCCAACCTACCCCTCTTTTCTCCTCTAAAGAGAGTGAAACTGCACACAAGACTTTGCTTTCTGTTTCCTCACATCCCACTCACCCACTTTGCTCTCAAACCTGGCTTCCACCCAAGCGCTCCATTCAAAAAGCTCGGTAAAATCAGCACCACTTATACCCTGGTGATGCCTAATTATATGTCTCCAGTCTAGGCCTTCTGTCTACCCCACACGTGTCTACCTAACATCTCTCAGCAAACAATTAAATAAGTACTTAAACAAGTCAACTCAGCTGATGATGACTACTGTGAAGAAATGAAAGGAATGTGATGTACACAACAGGTGGTGGGGAGGTACCCCAGAAAGCTTTGGAAGAGAGGAGAACGACAAGAGATAAGCCATGTGAGAAAAGCTGGGGAACAATGTTCGGGCGGAGGGAACGGCACAGTCCTAAAGTCTTAGTGAGAAAGGGGTTGATGTGTCCAGGCAATGTGAAGAAAATCAACGTATCTGAAACAGAGCAAATAGAGGAAACCATAGGAGACGACAAGCGAGAGGTGGGCAAGGGGCACCAGCAAAAACCAGGAGGCCAATTTCGAGGCCATCACAGTGGCCCACAAAACAGAGGATGGCTGGCATCTTACAACAACTGTAGAGACAAAGATGGAAGGGAGATCGTAGATGGACCGGGAACACATTCTAGAGGGAGAACAGACAGAACTTACTGGCAGGCTGAATGTGGGGATAAGGAAAGGAAGGAATTAAAGTTTTTTTGCTTAGGCTGAGGAGGAACCACCACCAAGAGCACACTTGGAGGAATGCTGGAGGAGGGGGTCAGGAATAAACTGATAGAAAGAGCAAGAGCAAACAACTCCTTAAAGCAGCGATTCTCAAAGTGGGGTCCTCCTCACCATGCCGGGGTCCTGGGGCCCTTTCAGGTGGTCTATGAGATCAAATCTATATTCACAATAACCCTAACATACCTTGTGCCTTTCTTAGCACGTTGGCATTTACTAATGGTGCAAGAGCTGTGGTGAGTGAAACTGCTGGTACTTGAGAATAGAGCAGGGCAGAAGCACCAAATCGTACCAGTAATCACCGTTATTCTTCAACATTACACATTCACAAAGGAAAAAGGAGTTTCATTTAAGGATATCTTTAGTAAGCGGTAAAAACTATTAATTTTATCAAATCGTGGCCCATGAGTACCCATCTTTTTAATATTCTGCCTGACAAGCTGGGAAGTGTACATAAAGCACTTCTGTCTAACAAAGTACTGCAGGCTCCAGGAAAATCGCTTTTGCAGTTGTTTGAGTGCTGAGCTGAACCTGTCACTTTTTTCTTGAGCACTACTTACTTATCATTTTTACTTGAAAGGACAACTAAAAAACTATGGTTACTCAGACTTGGATATCTGGTAGATACTTCCTTAAAAATGAACAAAGCAGGGGCGCCTGGGTGGCTTAGTCGGTTAAGCGTCCGACTTTCGCTTAGGTCATGATCTCGCGGTTCATGGGTTCAACCCCGCATCGGGCTCTGTGCTGAGAGCTCTCTGCCAGCTCAGAGCCTGGAGCCTATTTCAGAGTCTGTATCTCCCTCTCTCTCTTACCCTCCCCTGCTCACGCTGTCTCTCTCTCTCTCTCTCCTAGAAATAAATAAAAATATTAAAAAAAAAGTTTAAAAAAAAATGAACAAAGCAGGTCTGTCACTTCAAAGAAAACAAGTGGCAGTATTTGTTGCCGAAGATAAAATACAGGCTTTCAAGCAATAATTAGTTTTGGAAAATTTGTCTCTGCCACACATATAAAACTTCCCAATGCTTAAATTTTTCTAATGAGGTTAAATGGTGACATTAACCAATGTGATTTTTTTTCATATTGTATCATGAAATATGTCAAAATTTGGAAGATCTGAGCAGTTCAGTGAACCATTACTTTCTAAATAACTCATATATCCTGTTACAAAATCATGCAAGGCTTAAAGATCCATTCAAAAGTATAAGAAAACCCCAAAGATTTTAATTTAAATTCCAAAAGTTCACTTATAATGGTTTAGATTCCACATTGCAATTTACGTATAAGAAATTAGCACTTGTCAGGGCACTTAGGTGGCTCAAATGGTTAAGCAGCCAACTTCAGCTCAGGTCATGATCTCACAATCTGTGAGTTCGAGACCCGCGTCAGGCTCTGGGCTTCCAGCCAGAGCCTGGAGCCTGCTTCTGATTCTGTGTCTCCCTCTCTCTGCCCCTCTCTGCTTGCTGTCTCTCTCTCTCCCAAAAATAATAAACATTTAAAAAAAGAAAGAAATTAGCACTTGTCAAGCTTTGATGCAGTATCAAAGACCATCCAAAATTATTTGAAAATGTTATTAAGATAGCCTTCCTTTTCCTACTATACATTCAAGTGAAGTCTAATTTTCTTCACATACTTGAACCACAATAACACATTCTAACAAAGTGAACGCAGGAGAAAATATGATAATCTAGCTATCTTCAATTGGGTCAGACATAGAAGAGATTTTTTTTTAATGTTTTTAATTTATTTCTGAGAGACAGAGAGAGAGAGAGAGAGAGCGTGAGCAGGGGAGGGTCAAAGAGAGAGGGAGACAGAATCCGAAGACAGGCTCCAGGCTCTGAGCTGTCAGCACAGAGCCTGGCGCAGGGCTCAAACCCAAGAAACATGAGATCATGACCTGAGCTGAAGTCAAATTCTCAACCGACTGAGCCACCCAGGCGCCCCGAAGAGATTTTTAAAAAATGTAACACGGCACCATTCTTCTCACTGATCTTTTTTTAAATATAGGGTTTCCTTTTTCATAAAAATATGCCATTTTGTGCTAACATGTAGTAGGTTTGTTATTGCTTTTAAATGAGTTAATAAGGAATTTCCTTAGTTTTAATTTATAATATAATGAACACAGATAAAACCCATACAAACAAAAGTTATTTGGAATTTTCAAAATTTAAGAGTGTAAAGGGGTCCCGAGACCAAAAAGTTTGAGAAACACTGCTTTAAAGATTTGCCATGGAGAGAAGAAGTTATTTTTATTTTCCTGCCCACAATAAAAATAGATACTTAGAAAAAATGATATAATATTGTAATCTTCTAATATTGTAAGCAAACCGTTCAAAATATTCAACAGTTCTAAGCATTATAATTAAAAATATACAAACTTCTGGGGTGTACAATTCATTCACAGCTTTAAATCAACACAAAATTGTTTTCAAATTCACAATAAAGATTAATAAAATCAAATTAATTTGTCAGATGGAAAGTTTTCAAATAAAAATATTTTAGGTACTTTTTGCTAGAGGTTGTTAATTTTACTTATAAATCAAAGTAATGCCACACTGAGCTCTTAAAAAAATTTTTTTAACCAGTCATTACTACTTACTGTCCTTCAATGAGCCATGTGCACTTCGTTTTATATTTGTAATTTCCAGGTCCATCTGTTACAAACCCAGAAGATCCAGTTAGTCTGTAATGCAAAAAACAAACAAAACAATCTAAGTCCATCAAAGTTTCACATATTAATTTCTTTAATTCTCAAATAATGCAAGTTAAACATAGTGGGTACGTTCATGCACAGTATAACCAGGAGAAAATGACTGGATTGTTATAGTCAGATTATACTAACCTAGATGAAAAAACTCCTTGCCATAAACTTAAGAAAGGGGGGTACAAATACATTAAAACCAACAGGAATAAACAAAAGCATATCTAAAGCTTCCTGAGACAGGAAAATCATACCTTGAAAATGGCTACCATGAAAATGGCTACAGGAACTTACTTATAAATATAAGCTGGTTTTTAAAAAGATCACACAGTTATAGTTACAACTGAAGTATACTTAATACAATAACACTGTGCAAAGCATAATTGTGTTGGGCAAGCACATCAAGCCACAATACACAAGGGACCCATCACGGCCATTTGGCTGCTGCTTCTGAAGGCAATCTGCCACATCCCATGGGCAGTGGCCATCAGAGCCTGTCTTCCCACACTCGTGCCAAGTTTGAAGTTTATTGATATTTTTAGGTCTTGACAATATGATAGGCATATCCTGATATCTCATTAATGTTTTGGCTGATACTAACCTTGATGCCTCAATATCTTTTCATATGCTTTGGTCATCTGTATTTCCTCCTCTGTAACTTAAAATTCCATATTCTTTGCCCACTTTGCTACCACGTTGTCTTCTTCAAATTAATGTTTAGGAGCTCTTTTTATATTAAAGAGCTCCCATCTGCATGTAAAATGTACTATAAATACATTTTCTCAGTTTACTTTTTTCTTTATATTTTGTGTCTGGTATCTTTTCCTACATAGAACTTTTTAAAATTTAAGAAGGATGCTATTTCCTTCCACATTGCTGTTTCCAGATCATCTTTCGTCCGTTTTCCACCACCAATGTGAGCTCTTTGAGACAGATGCTCTCCTCTGGATCTGCCTCCCTTACTTTCTGACTTATCTACCGACATTCCAGTTACACCTTCTCGCCCACTGATATTAGCATCTAGTTCATTCAACTACATCAGCATCCAAGATGTTCTCATCAGAACCCAGGTTTTCCAATTCTTAACTTCATCATTAACAGTCTTTTTTTTTTCCCCACCCCATATGAGTCACCCACTCCCCTGGGCCCTGCTACTACCTGTAACAGCATGAGCACCAATATCTACATTTTAAGCATCCTATACTCTGGCCACCATCTCTTTTCTCTCAAGTTCATTTAGCCCAGTTCTCCCTTCCCGGTGTGTCATCAGCCCCATGAGGACCTCCAATCCACTGAACTATCACTTCATGCTCATCACCCATCACACATGCATTTGACTTTCCCACTTACTTAAGATTCCATGGTCCATCATAATTATCATCACCTGCAAATCCTTCTTGGCTTTTTGTCCTCCTCTCCCTCTGCTGTACTTACCTGGATATTGATATCTCCATGGCTTACTCCCAACATCCATTCTAACCCCAAAAAGATTAGACTAAACTAATCATGGTTTCCTGTGCTCCCTGACAATAACGGATTAGAAATGTGTATCAGTTAAGATTAGGTCCTAACATAACTGACAGAAAAACAGAAGTAGTAATAGCTTAACCAACATAATAAAGTCCATAGGTAAGAAACACAGAAAATATAAGGGATTTCCATAATTATCAGGGACCTAATGTTCTTCTATCTAGTTGCTTTGTAATCCTCAACATGTGGCTTCTACCTCATAATCCAAGATGGCTGCTCAAACTCTAGCTTTTATTTCCACATTCTACCCAGCAGGAAGGAGGAAAGAAAAGAGAGCACACATCCCCTCCTTCTAAGCCAAACAAGGCAATTCAACTTATACGTCATCAGCCAAAACTTAATGACATATCTAAAATGTAGAGGGAGGCTGAGAAATGTAGCCACTATTCCAAATGACCATGTACTCAGTGAAAAATCAGGATTCCCTTTATTAGAGAAGTGGAAAAAAAGGAGATGAAGGGTCATTACTAGTTTCCATCACAGCGTGTAATCAAATACTTAAATGTCAGGGGAAGTCTTGATGGAGGCCTTCCAGGAAGTATTTTCTCCTTAAGAAAGTGAGCAGTAGACAGGGAGATTTGCCACATAACCTCCCTTTTGGGGAAGGACTTACAGCTTGGTTAACAGGCAACATCCAGCTGTCAGTTCCTTCTGGAGCCGCCTTGCCCCAGGTCACACCCTGCCCAGGGCAGTCCATACCACAGAGTGTAGGAAGCATTTCAATCCAACAGGAAACAACTCTGACCCGTTCTTGCTCCTGAGCCCCGCCTTTGTCAGGCCTACACTGAAGTTAAACTTCTTCCTTTGCACAGTTCTGCTCTCTGCACCCTCCTCTCACACTATTATAACCAATTTGTGCCCCAAACTCCATCTCAGCAATGCAGCCATTATGCTATGAGGTTGAACAGGAAGCCAGTACCAAGGATGACCAACCAAAGGAACGCAAAGGTCCATGAACACCAACCAACGACAGAGACCACTCCCACAGGTTACTGGTTTATTGTCTATGTGTGTGGACATACTTTAGGCCCTTCTAGTTCAAAATGTTTTCTGGCTTTCTACTATGCTTGTTCTGCTAAGGGTTTCTATGGACTTCATATAGACATGCTCAGGTATTTGCAAATCAGCATCACTTTTAGAAAAGAAATACGTCATTTTTTATTCTAAATATCTACTTAGTATTTTTAAATCTAGCATTTACATAATTTTACAGATAATGCATAGTTATGATCACAGACAGGCTTTCTGTCAACTAAAAGACAATTCTCCTTTTGTAACTTCTCTCCCCAAGTATACCCCCTCCCCACCCCCCACAGTAAGATAAACATTTAACCACCTAGTAAGCATTCTTCACTATTTTTCTTCATATGCATGAGCCCATGATATATGCACAGTTCTCTTAATTTTGGGCTACACAAATTAATTATTATACATACTTTTTTGCATCTTCCTTTTCTCACTCAACAAAACTTTGTGAGAATCTCTCCAAGTAAACAGCTATTAGTCTAACTCACTTTTTCCTGAAGCATAATATTTGAACCTGTAGAGGCTTTTTCCCCCCTGCCTTTCTCCTACTAACATTCATTTTGTTTTCAGTCAGTTGGCATTATGCACATTGCTGCAATAAATATCCCTATACATATGGCCTTACTTGTGCTTTAATTTCTAAAAATAGAGTCTTAGGAGGAGGATTACTGGGCCAAAGGAATATGAATTTTAATTGTTAAACAAGCTGCCAAATTATTTTCAAAAAGGCTGTAACAACTCACATTTGGATCAGCAATACATGTGAATATGCTATTTTCCACGTCCCCTCTGTACTAGGTACTCTTATTTCTTTTAAATTTTTAACTTGAAGGGCAGCTGGGTGGCTCAGTCAGTTAAGTGTCCAACTCTTGATCTTGGCTCAAGTCATGATTTCAGTTTGTGAGTTCGAGCTCTGCTTTGGGCTCTATGCTGACAGCTCGGAGCCTGGAGCCTGCTTCAGATTCTGTGGCTCCCTCTGTCTCTGCCCCTCCCCTGCTTTCACTCTGTCTTGCTCTCTCTCAAAAATAAACAAACATTAAAAATAAATAAACAAAATGAAGTCACATTTGTAATAAATAAATAGATAAATTCTTTTAACTTAAAATTCCCTATGTTCTAGTGAATGGCTAACAAGGGGTTACTGAAAATTTAGAGAGATTTGATAGGGTATATAAAACTATACTCGATATACCAGGTATATCAACTATACTTTCAGGTCAAGTTTTATATTCTCGTTGGCGATCCCGCTATAGACACCAGTATTGCTTATGCTCACTTCACTAGCAGTCACACAAAGGCATCGGATTAAAACATAAAGACTTTTCAACAATACAAAACCAGAAATATAAAGAACTAATTCGAGGTGCCTGGGTGATTCAGTCAATTAAGCATCAAACTTTGGCTCAGGTCATGATCTCACAGTTGGTTGAGTTCGAACCCCGCATCAGGCTCTGTGCTGACGACGCAGAGCCTGGAGCCTGCTTCGGATTCTGTGTCCCCCTCTCTGTCTGCCCTTCCCTCACTCACAATCTGTCTCTTTCTCAAAAAATAAACATTAAAAAAAATTTTTAAAAAGAATTAACTTGATGCTTCTACCAAGTTTCCAATTCAAGAACACGTTGAGGGTGATTTCTGCAGTAATCTCACCTGTTAAGATTTTCTTTGTGGTCAGGTATGTTGGACATCTGATAAACTCTGACCAAAGTTCCTTGGACATTAAAAAAGAAAAAAAAACAAAAAACAAAGATAGTCTATTATAGGAAATGTAAACTACTATATACGTGTAATTCAGTTTATTGAATGTACTGTTCAACTTCTTTATATTCTTAACTGTTACCTACAAGATCTTATCGAAATCCCATACCATGACACATTTGCCACATTATTTTTGCTTTATGTATTTAGCCATTGAGCCATATAAACTCCATAACTATTAGATCTTCAAAAATTGTCTCTTTTATCATGATAATAACCTATTATTATAGTTTGATGTTCACATTCCACCTTGTCTATTATTATAATTACTGATTTTTTTGGTCATTTTCCTAGGCCATAGCTCTTTATCTAACTCTTTATTTTTCATACTTCCTTACCAAATTTTCAGAAGTTTCTTTCTCCTAAACAGGACATGGTTAGGTTTTGTTTCTTAACCTGACAGTTTTACTGTCATAATCTATTCACATACAGTATGACATATGACTGCTATAGTGATTTGATTTCTTCCAACCAAAAATCTGAATCAATCTTAGTGAGGAGTAATTCATATACAATAAATGGAACCTTAAAGGTACCATACACACGTGTGGAACCCTCCCAAACAGCACATAAAACACGTCTTGTTAACCCTAAAAGTTCCTTCACACCACTTTGCAGGTAATCTCTAACACTGATCTTATTTCTATCACTATAGACCAGTTTTATACAACCTAATTTAATAAAGTCATACAGAGACACTCTTGTGCCTCGTTTCTTTTGGTCAGCAAAATGTTTTCTCAGTGTCGTGTCTCCGTAGTTTGTCCTTCCTATTGCTGAGTAGTATTCTACTGCATGAATATATCACAACCTGTTTATTCATTCTCCTGTTGACGGATGTTTGGATTATGTAGTTAGAGGATCTTATGAATAAAGATGCTAAGAATACTGTGTACAAGCCTTTGTGTGGGCATGTGTGGACATTCCTCTTGGATAAATACACAAAAGTAAAATCGCTGGATCAAATTATAGATATATACCTAAATTTAAAGAAACTGCCAGAATGTTTCCAAGTGGGTGTACCATCTTACACTGCCATCCCATCAAAGTACGCATCTTCTCTGCTCCCAGGTCTCGCAACACTGGCCTGGCCTCAAGCACAGGAAAGATTCTGCCCACCCCCTCAGCAATATATTGACCTACTATACTCCATGAGTGCAGCATCCCGCTGTCCAGGATCTGCTGCTATATTGTCCATGCCCCTGGCTATACTAGCCCCGTTACACACCAGTTCTGTCTGTCTGCAAGGATCACAACAGATCCTAGATCCTGTAAGTTTCCTGTAGGTCCCCACAGCAAGCTGGCTCACGAAAAGCAGGGCGCTTGCAGTTGGGAGAGCCAAGGAAACAAATCTCATGTAGGCTGCCATGTTCCTCATACCCCCCCTTGGCTTCTCTTCATAGCTAAAGTCCATTTAAGTTTGAAATCTCTGTTGCTTTCAAGTAAAACCATCCCAACTACTAATTTCACCAATTCTGAGATGAACACTTTTTTCCTAATGGACCGGAAATCAGGATGCACTGTAAAATCAATGGCATGTCACAGTTTAAAGGAAGCGTTTTCTTTTCTTAGTAGTACATGACATAAGGGTGCATTTCATACAGAATCCAAAGCGGGCTCCAGGCTGAGCCCGATGTGGGGCTCGAGCTCACGAACCCTGAGATCATGACCTGAGGCAAAGTCAGACATGTAACCGATTGAGCTACCCAGGCGCCCCTTACCTCACATTTATAAACACACAACTAAACAGATTCTCAGCACTGCAGAACAATCCTTCCATTTTCCTGGTCAATTCATTTCATACCTTACTTTCTTTCAACTTCCCAAACCTTCCTCCTCCTCTTCAATTTCAGCGGATGATCAATGAATTGCTTTACTAACTCGTTTCATGTCTGCTTTCCCCCAGTGGAATGTAAACTTCATGACGTAAAGATTTTTGTCTGTTCTATTCCCTGATTCCAGTGCCTAGAAATGTGCCTGGCATCCTAATGGCGTTAAGTGAACACTGACAGAAGAAATAAATTAGGAGAAGAAAAATATTTTCTTCCAATTACTAAGTGCATGTACTTTGCCTTCCTTTCCTCCAGTTATAATGGATAAACCAGCTAAATCCATCTAAGGTTAAACCTTCTACCTGGGTCCAGAATCCTCAAATTCTACTCAATCAGAGCACCAGCAGAACAACCTAATTCCAACCCCTACCCCACACTTCTCTCTACTGGATCAGCAGGAAATGAGTTGTTGGATTCCCTTCCTAAAAAACAAACTCCCTTGAGGCACCTGGGTGGCTCAGTCAGTTGAGTGAGCATCTGCCTTTGGCTCGGGTCAAGATCTCACGATCTTACGGTTTGTGAGTTCAAGCCTCACACTGGGCTCTCTGCTGTCAGTGCAGAGCCCACTTTGGATCCTCTGTCCCAACCCCTTGTCCCGCCCCACTCATGCATGTGTGCTCTCCTACTCTCTCAAAAATAAACTTAAAAAAAAAAAAACCCTCCTTTTATTTCACGTTCCTCTCACGCTGCTGCCACTTCTTTGCTCACTTTTACAGCAAAATTCTTGAGGATTATCTACTCTCACTGACAACATTCTCACCTACTAATTTCTTAACACATTCTAGTTGGTTTAACCCTAACCTCCCCAGCCACTTCCCCACCCCCACCGCCTACCGCCAAATCCTTTCAAGGTATATAAGCATTTGAAAGAGCTGATGCCTCCCTCTTTCTTTCTTTTTTTTTTTTAATATTTTATTTATTTCTAGGAGAGAGAGAGACAGCGTGAGCAGGGGAGGGTCAGAGAGAGAGGGAGTCACAGACCGAAACAGGCTCCAGGCTCTGAGCTGGCAGTCAGCACAGAGCCCGACGCGGGGCTCGAACCCACGAACCGCGAGATCATGACCTAAGCGAAAGTCGGACGCCTAACCGACTAAGCCACCCAGGCGCCCCAACCTCCCTCTTTCTTAAAACACTGTCTTCACTTGGTTTCCAAAACCCTGCACTCTTAATTCACTGACAACTTCTCAATCCCCTCCGCGATATCCACCTGCTGTCTCAATCTCTAGCTGTAGGAATGCCCCAAGGCTCCAACCTCAATCTGCTTCTCTCATGGGAGTCATACTGATCTCATACTGCCCCAAAACTTTAAATACCACTTCTATATTTTTTTGACAATGAAATTTTCATTTCTGTGATATGGTTAACACCATTCTCCTGATTATCCCAGGCAAAAACTATGAATAATGCAAGCATATCTGCTGTTAAAAAATAGACTATTTCATTTTTCCCTTCCAATATTTATGACTTTATTATTTTTCTAGCCTTATTACAATTAGTTAAGATCCCCATTATGATAGGGAAAAAATTGGTGATGGTAAGTATCCGTGTCTTGTTCTCAATCTCAGGGGAAAGCTTTCAGTATTTCACCAGTGTGATATTTACACTAAGTTCTTTGCAAAACCCTTCCTTAATACCAGATTAAGGAAGTACCTTTGCATTTCTACTTTACTAAGGATTTTTAACATTAGTGAGTACTGAGTTCTATTTTTTCAAAGAAAAAATAGGGTGGCTATTACAACCACTGGGTGGCTCAGTCAGTTAAGCGGCCGACTTCGGCTCAGGTCATAATCTCGCAGTTCCGGAGTTCGAGCCCGCGTTGGGCTCTGTGCTGACAGCTCCGAGCCTGGAGCCTGCTTTGGAGTCTGTGTCTCCCTCTCCCTCTGCCCCTCCCCTGCTCATGCTGCATCTGTCTCTCAAAAATAAATAAACGTTAAAAAAAAAAAAAACAAAACCAAACCCTGCATCTAATGATCATTTGCCTCTTCTCCCCTATTCTATTAATGCTGTGAATGATATTGATTTTCAAATATTAAATTGACCTTGAATTTGTCAAATAAACCCAACTTGGTCATGATCCTTTTGATATTTTGCTGCATACAGTTTGCAAATACTTTGTTTAAAATTTTTTATATGTTGGTAAGCTAGACTGACCTGCTTTTCCTTTGTCAGGTTATAACAGAATTATGCTGGCTCTATAAAAACAAGAATTTTACCCATTTTCTTATGCAGTAGAAGAGTCTGTGTAAGACTGATGCTAGTTGTGTAAAAAGTTTGGAAATATTCACTGATAAAGCCATCTGAGCCTGAAGTTTTCTTTTACGCAAGTTAGTTTTATTAGAATTTGCCATTTCATCTAAATTCTTCAAATTTATCAGAATAAATTTACTACGGAATCCTCCTATGATTTTTCCAATGTATCTAGGATCTATAGTGATGTCCTATCATTACTGATATCAGTAATTTCTCTTTTCCTCTTTATCAATCTCTCCAGCAGCTTATCAATTTTGTCTTTTTTTTTTTCAGATTTTTTTTTTAAGTAATTTCTACAATAAACTTGGGCTCAAACTCACAACCCTGAGATCAAGAGTCACATGCTCCACTGACTGAGCCAACCAGGCACGCCTCAATTTTGTCTTTTCTACTCTAATGACTGTGAATGTATTTTGCAGTTATATATTCTTGGTTGAAAACAAATCACTGATTTTCAATCTTTCTTTTTTAATGTATGCATTAAAAGCCCCAACTTTCATTCTCAGCATTGCATTTAGTTGTATCCCATCTTCTGACATATAATACTTTCATTACTATTCAGTTCAAAATTTCATATTCCCAGAGTGACTTCCTTTTTAATTCATGAATATTTTGAAGAGCACAGTAACTATACGGTTAGTATTCTCTATATGGCAATTAAAAGTGTTTTAATTTTTTTAATGTTTTTATTTATTTTTGAGAAAGAGAGAGAGAGAGACAGAGCGTGAGCAGGGAAAGGTCAGACAGAGAGGGAGACACAGAATCCGAAGTAGGCTCCAGGCTCTGAGCTGTCAGCACAGAGCCCAACTTGGGGCTCAAACGCATGAACCGCAAGATCATGACCTGAGCCAAAGTCGGACACTCAACCGACTGAGCCACCTAGGTGACCCAGGAGAAGTATTTTAAAATCTTTGTTCTGTTAATCAGAGAGAAGAGTATTAAAATATTTTTTAACAACAATGGATGTTAAAGAAAGCAGGAGGAAAACCTAACAAGGAGTAGGATATATGCATGGCTTTAAAGTGTTTCCCCACATACTGCTTATTGGTTGCAAGAAGGAAATAAAACAGTGATTAGAGAATGGAAAAAAAAAACAACAGACAATACCTCAAACAGGAGAACAAAATTATTATAAAAATAAGGGAGAGACAGGCGTCATCTGCCTCCAAGTGTGATATCCTGAGAAGGGATAGCTCCTGGGGCGCCTGGGTGGCTTAGTCGGTTGAGCGTCCGACTTTGGCTCAGGTCATGATCTCGCGGTTCGTGGGTTCGAGCCCCGCGTCGGGCTCTGTGCTGACTGCCAGCTCAGGGCCTGGAGCCTGTTTCGGTCTGTGTCTCCCTCTCTCTCTGACCCTCTCCTGCTCACGCTGTCTCTCTCTCTCTCCTAGAAATAAATAAAAATATAAAAAAAAAAAAAAAGAAAAAGAAGGGATAGCTCCTCATCTATGCAGTATTCTGACCAAGGATGCATAACTTGAATCTAACCATGAGGAAACATGAAACAAAGGCAAAATAGGGAATAGATTAAAAGAGGGAAGATGTATTCATGAAAGAATGTCCATATTATTAAAAATAAATAAATAAATAAGGAAGAGAGGCAGTAGAAATGTTCTAGATCAGGAGTCAGCAAACTATAGTCCTTAGGCCATATCCTTCCTGGTTGTTCATGTAAATAAATGTTATTGGAACACAGCCATGCCCTTTTGCTTATTGTGAATGTTCATGTCACAAGAGCAGAAGTGAGTATACAGAGACAAAGCAGAAAATATTTACTATTTGGTCCTTTGTGGAAAAGATTTGCTGACCCAAGTTCTAGATTCAAGTAGGCTAAAGAGACATAAAAATTTGATGCAATACCCAACCCTAGACCCTAGACTGGATCTGGTACTGGAGGTGAGGGAAGCAAATAATATAAAGGACATTATTAGGTCCATTGATAAAATACAGTACAAACAATAGATTAAAGGTATTATATCAGTATTAAATTTACTGAAGGTGAAAAATGGTACTTTTAACACTTAAGTCGCTTAAAACTATCACTATTCTTAGAAAATACACACCACTTAAAATTTTTTCTCAAGTTTATTTTTGAGCATGCACGCACAGGAGAGGGGCATAGGGGGTGAGGGGAGAGAATCCCAAGCAGGTTCCACACTGTCAGCACAGAGCTGGACATGGGGCTAGAACTTACAAACTGTAAGATTATGACCTGAGCTGAAACCAAGAGTCAGATGCTCAACTGACTGAGCCACCCAGGTGCCCCTGAGGTACTTTAATTTAAAGGGCCAGGGGCCATGAGAAAGATATATCTTATTCTCAAATGATTCACAGAAAACCCACTGTGTGTATGCCTGAGAAAGAGAGAAGGAGCACAGCACAAGCAAGCTCACAAATGACAGCGTATTTTTATCCCTTTGCCTCTCTGTGCTTCTGTCCAGGTATGTTTCCCAACATACAGCTCACTGATTCTCTCTTCATCTGTATCTACATTCCTAAAATCAGTTACTGTATCTTCAGTTTCTGTTTCCTTTTTTTTTTTTTTTTTTTTTGAGACAGAGTGAGAGAGGGAGGGAGTGAGGGAGAGGAAGAGAGAAAGCACTCGTGCACAGGGCAAGAACATTGACTGGGGGAGACAAGACGGAGAATTCTAAGCTGGCTCTACACCTGAAGCAGGGCTTACAACCATGAGCTCATGACCTGAGCAGAAATCGAGGGTCAGATGCTTAACCAACTGAGCCAGCCAGCCAGGCACCCTGTTCATTCTTTTTTTATTATTTTCTAATTCTTTGCTGAAATTGGTGATGTCAGTTAGATTCTTAGAGCTATCTATCAATTATTTAAAAGTCTGTTTCTAATCATTCTAACTGCTGACTTCTGCGTGTCTCCAACAGTGTTGTTCTTCTGTTCTAAGATCCAATTCAGAATCCAACACTGCAGTTAGCTGTCCTGTCTTCTTGCCCCCTTGAACTTTTTTTTTTTTTAATAATTTAAATTTGGGGTGTCTGGGTGGCTCAGTCGGTTAAGTGTCCGACTTCAGCTCAGGTCATGATTTCACAGTTCGTGGGTTCCAGCCCCGCGTCGGGCTCTTTGCTGACAGCTCAGAGCCTGGAGCTGGTTTCAGATTCTGTGTCTCCCTCTCTCTCTACCCCTTCCCTGCTCAGCTCATGCTGTCTCTCTCTCAGAAATAAATAAAACATTAAAAATTAAAAAAAAAAAAAGAAATAATAGAGTGATTCCTTGTATATTTTGACCAAGTTCCCCAAATGGTAACATTTTTCAAAACAACAGTAAAATATCATAACTAGAATACTGATGTTGATAAATCAGTCCTATTCAGATTTTTATTTTACACTCATTTGTGTGTGTGTGTGTGTGTGTGTGTGTGTGTGTGTGCTTGCATGGAATACTTTTTCCATTCTTTTACCTTCTACCTACATATGCTATTGAATTTGAAGTGACTTTCCTATAAGCAGCATATAGTTGAGTCACATTTTTTCATCCAATCTGCATTTACATTTTAGGTAATTATTACATTTATAGTAATTACGGAAATGTTAATACTTAAGTCGGCCACTCTATTATTCGTGTACAGTTTTCTTAGTGGTTACTCCTGGTACCAGAATAAACATATGTGACTTATAACAATCTACTGGTATAATGTTCTACCACTTTTAGTGGAGTATGGCAACCTCACTTCCATTTAGGTCCCTTCTCCTCACCATTTTAAATATCATCATATTTAGTATCAGATGACTTTATAGTTTTTATTCAGTCACCAAATATAATTGCTAAAACTCATGAGAAAAAGGAGAGTCTATTACTGTATGAACCTGTATTTCTGCTCTCTCCATTGTTCCTTCTTTTTTCTTGATGCTCCAAGATTTACTCTTTTATCATTTCTTTTCTGTTTCAAGAATTTCATTTAGCCAATCTTCAATGCTAGATCTGCTAGCAACAAATTCTTTTTTATTTTCCGTCATCTGAAAATGTTTTTATTTCCCTTTAATTCCTGAGGGACAGTTCTGCTGAATACAGAATTCACAAATGACAGTTATTTTATTTTAACACCTAAGAAATAATGTGCTGCTTCCACTGGTTACCATGGTTCAGATGAGACATCTACTGCTATCTGAACAGGCGCTCCTCATCATTTCTCTCTGGCTGCTTTCAAGAAACCTTTCTTTGCCCTTAGGTTTCTAGGCGTTCTATACTGTTCCACTGATCTCTTTGTCTATTTTTTCACTAATATGACACTGTCTTGATCAGTGCAGCTCTACAGTAAGTTGTGAAGTCAGGTAGTGTTGATCCTCCAAGTCTGTTCTTCTCTTTCAATATTGTGCTGACTACTCTGGGTCTTTTGTTTCTCCTTGTAAACGTTAGAATCAGCTTGCCAATATCCACAAAATAATTCACTGGGATTTTGCTTGAGATTACACTGAACTTATAGATCAAGTTGGGATGAAGGAAAAAACTGATATCTTGACAACAGTGAGTCTTCCCATCCATGAGCAAGGAATATATCTCCATGTACTTAGATTTTGTTCAGCAGAGTGTGTAGTTTTCCTCATATAGATCTTATACATATTTTGCTAGACCTATGCCTAAGTATTTTACTTTTGGTGGTGTTAATGTAAATGGTATTGTTTTTAATTTCAAATTAAAATTCTTCATTGCTGGTACATAGGAAAGCAATGGACTTCTGTATATTAACCTTGTATCTATCTCACACCTTTAGATTTCAAGAGTTTGATTATGATGCTTCTTGGTGTGGATTTGAGTTTCTCTTATATGGGGTTTACAGCTTCTTACACCTAGAGGTTTCTTTTGCCAAATTTGGTAAGTTTTCAGCTGTAATTTCTTTCAAATACTCTCAGCCCCACGCTCATTTCCTTCTGGGACTCCAATTATACAAGTGTTAGATCTTGCCCCACAAATCATTTTTTTTCAAATACGTTTTCTCTTTGTTGTTTAGACTGGAAGAACTCTATTGTTCAGTTCTCAGGTTCACTAATTCTATCCTCTGTCACTGTCATTCTACTAATTGAACCCACACAATAAGTTGGGGGGTGCTATTACTGTGGTTTTCAATTCTAAAATTCCCATTTGGTTCTAATTTCACTTGTAATTTGATTCTAATTAATTTTATTTAGTTCTTTGCTGAGAGTTTGTACTTTTTTTGCAAAATAAGTTTCCATTGATTTTGAAGCATTTTTATGACAGCTGCTTTAAAATTCTTGTGAGAAAATGCCAATATCTGATTCATCTTGGGTGGGTGTCTGTTGTCTTTTCTGATTCAAGTTGCAATTTACTTTGTTATTGGCATGTCAAGCAAATTTCTATTGTATCTTGAATATTTTGTCTATTATGTTAGAATTCACTAACATAGGGCCTTACTAAATATTTTATTTTATTTTTTTTTAATTTTTTTTTAATGTTTTATTTATTTCTAGGAGAGAGAGAGAGACAGCGTGAGCAGGAGAGGGTCAGAGAGAGAGGGAGTCACAGACTGAAACAGGCTCCAGGCTCTGAGCTGGCAGTCAGCACAGAGCCCGACGCGGGGCTCGAACCCACGAACCGCGAGATCATGACCTAAGCGAAAGTCGGACGCTTAACTGACTAAGCCACCCAGGCGCCCCCTAAATATTTTATTTTAGCAAGTAGTCACCCTGTTTAATTTTAGCATATGGACCTTACCCACTTTTCTGGGCTATTATTCCAATGGCAGATTAATATTCAGAGTTTGGCCCACTCTGTGTATCTGGCGCCACTGAGTTCCCAAGGGTCCCTGCTGGTGCTGCCTGAAGGGATGAAAGGAGTTTCCCCAAGCCAGGCTGCCAGATGCCTCTTGGTGGGGGAGGTTTGTGATGGCCCTAGGTTCCCCCAGCCCCGCCCCAGCTTCCCAGTATCTCTGAGTGGGAAAGGCAAGTCTTGAACCCACAGAGACAAAAAGGCTTCCCAGAACATGCTGCTTCCTATAGGTGGGTCCCTCTTGCCAGTTCCACCCACCTGCCCCTGTATCTCTGGCTAGGGGAGAAGCAGCTCAGGCCCAAATAACCAAAGAGACTTCCCTGGACCAGGCCACTTGCAGCTGTGTTCTTTTTGTCACTGTGTTCACCCTGGTATCTTTGGGTGGGGGAAGAGACCCTCAAGTCCTCAAGGACAAAGATGCTTCTCCAGACGGGAAAGATTGCTGTTCTGGGTCTCACTTGCTAGTTCTGCCCACCTGCCTTGATATCTTTCCGTGAAAAAGGGAAGGCTTAAGACAGGTGGGAAAAAGAGTGCTTTGTCTCCACATTTATATTCAGTGGGACTCCTAATTGATCCCCCTTGGTTATGATATGAAGCCTGCCTAATGTCTTCAAAGGGACTTCCATTAAATTTTTTTTAATGTTTATTTATTTTTGAGAGAGACAGAGTGTGGGGGGGAGAGGCAGAGAGAGGGGGAGACACAGAATCTGAAGCAGGCTCCAGGCTCTGAGCTGTCAGCACAGAGCCTGATGCAGGGCTCGAACTCACAAACTACAAGATCATGACCTGAACTGAAGTTAGATGCTTAGCCAACTGAGCCACACAGGGGCCCCTATGGGGACTTCCATTAGATTCATGGAAGGAATGAGTCTACCTGGACTGCATTCTATTGCAGGTCGGAAGGTCAGGAAGCATAGGGTCTGGGAGGCCTTCTGTTGGGTAGGGGGATCCACTATTCCCTATGGCTAGATTGTTCTTCTAGTCCTGTGGTCCCAAAGCAGCTCACCTCTTCTTACAACCTTTCAGCATTCTCCTTTGGTTGTCCTCTGTGCCAATTCCAGGATGTATAGCTAGACTTAGCAGAGAAAAACGGGTCTATACTATCTCACCTGTACTAGAAATCTGAGTCTGCTTCAATTGTGTTTTCTCTCTTCGTTTTTTTTTTTTTTAGTCAATTCTTTTATTTCTATATGTCTGGTTATTTCTTAACTTAATGCCAGACTAAGCCTTATTAATATGTTATAGACATAAAATATATACAGGTGTATATATAAATACATATTACATGTTATCGTAAATACACAAAAGCTATAAGGATAACTTGAATCAATGATTGGTGGTATCTTTCCCTAGAGAAAACTTACATTTCCTTCTAGCAAGCAATAAAGCTAAGAGCAGCTCTCCTTAATCCAATCAAGAACTGTGGTGATTTGAAAGCTGGGCTTCAGCCTTTGTGAGAGCTAATCCTTAAAGTATAGCCTATCCTTCAGAGTTCCAAACTAAAAGCCTGGGTTGTTTTCCAGTGCCTTTCCTTCTTTGCAGGCCCTGAACTCCAATTTTGTCCCCTAACTTGGCATAACTACCAAAAACTCTACTTAGAATCTCAGCCTCTCTGCCACCACTTTGTTCAAACTCTTAGATGCACATTTCAAATCAGCCAATCGTTCCAATGGAAAAGCTATACCAAAAGGTGGTCTTACTCTTCTGAGCTTTCCTTCTCTAAAATATGAATCCTTCAAGTCCTTGCTGTCTGCCTTGCTCACTTTCCAAAGTCTTAAACAGATTTTTAAAAATTATTTTCCTTTTTAAAATTTTTTTAGTTGTTCTCAGTTGGGAGTGTCAGCATAGGAAAAGCTATCCTACCATCAATATGAACAGAATCTTGTTTTGTGATATGAAAAGATGTTCTGAGCTCATTTTATAGATTTCCTGGCTTCCTTTTTCCAAGGTACCCTAGGTTCCTTTTATTGGGAATTAATATTTAGAGAACAGAGTCTAGAGCTAGAAGTGCTTAACTATAGTCTGGAACTACAAGTGTCCGGCTGGGTTTCTCAGATTTTTTAGTAGAGAGAGCTAGGAAGTACATTTTTAAAAAAGAAAATACAGGGGTGCCTGACTCTGTTGGTAGAACATGCGATCCAATCTCAGTGTCTTGAGTTCAAACCCCACGATGGGCATGAAGCCTACTTAAAAAAATTAAAAAAAGAAAAAGAAAAGAAAATATATCATGAGTTCATACTGACACTTCTGAATCACTGGATTCTTACCCAATTTCTTTGATTGTACCTCTTTTCCACAGCAAAATCTATGGCTTCAATCCAATGTAACTATCTACTTGCTTACAATCTTACAACACATAACCTTCAGAATAATATTACCAATACCATTACTAAGTATCTGATTATTAAAATAAGCTTATGGCATCTTTGCAGTTCTTTGTCCTTAGGGGTATATCCCAGTAGAAACTTACAGTCAAATTACTATGTTTCAGAGTCACTTGAAATACTCTGTATGCTTCAAACCTGATATACATTTAGATAACTTATGTCATTTTGCCTTTGATTTTTTTTTTGGAATTTTTTCCTCTCATTTTAATTTATTTTTGTTTTATAATATGGTAAGCCATTTACATGATTCTAAAGCCTAATCCACAAAACAAAGTATATTCTAAGTCTAGGTTCCGTACCCATTTCTTCCACCCAACCCCCTTCCCTCTGCTTAAAGTAACCATTTTTATTAGTTTCTGGTTTAGCATTTCTTTGGTAGGTCTGTGTATATATACAACAATATATATTTACATATTCATAGGCCCGTTTCTTTGAAAACCCGCAGCATACAATAGCCCTGTTCTGCTCCTTGCTTTTATCATTTAACAATATATTCTCAAGATGACCACATAGCATATACAGACATAGTCCTTGTTCCTTTTTATAGCTACTCCCTTTACAGTATTCCATTCTGTGGATATGCTGTATTTTACCTAAACAATCCTCTAATGTGCAGAGCCCAGACTAAACTGCCATTCAATTTTGCTTTATAATTTAAATTCACTAAAAAAATCAAAGGGTCAGATAGCCAGATCAACTAACTTGCTGCTATCCTGGGCTTTGCTGTCATAGCTTTTATGTTGTTGTTAAGTTTCTTTATTTATTTATTCCAAGAGAGACAGAGACAGCATGAGTGTGGGAGGGGCAGAGAGAGAGGGAGAAAGAGGGAGAGAGAGAATACCAAGCAACCTCCACACTACCAGCACAAAGCTCGATGCAGGGCTCAAATCCATGAAGCCACGAGAACATGACGAGCTGAAACCAAGAGTCAGACTCTTAATGGACTGCGCCACCCAGGTGCCCCTGCTATCATAGCTTTAAGCAAAGAAGCTAGCCATATAAGCAAGAAGCAAAACATACTAACAAAGCTCCTGCTCAAACCCCTGATGCAGAGTTCTCACCTAGAATATACATCAAAATCACCAAAAGAGCTTTAGAAAACACAAATGGTGGGGCCCCAACATAAACCCCTTTCAGCCTAGATTTACCATTGCACTGGTGTCTTTAAAAGCTCCACATATGATTCTAATACATACTACAAATTAAGAGCAAATCTTCCATATACAATTTTGGAATTTCTAGGTGTCAAAGTAGCTGAGTTTTTGGCACTGAAATACTGAAAATATTTCCACATTCCAAAGTTTCGCCTTTAGTCAAAATTGTTTTATCTAATGCCTTAAAATCAAAATACAATGAAAAAAGTTCATCAAGAAAATTTATTCATACTAATGACCCTAAAATGTAACAGATTAAGCATTTGTCCCAATTTACAAAAAGGTAAATCTACAACTATAATAAATCACATAACATTACAAATGAGTGCTATATGCTTAAATGTTTAGGATACCATACATACTCCTCCACGATGATAATTAAAACTATCATAAGATAATATGGCTCCATCGCATGTTTTAAAAATAATAAATCATCGACCTTGAAAGACTCAATACAACCATGGGTCAATTCCTTTGCTCACATCCTGAGCTCTGTTCTAGGAGTTGTCCTGGATCCAGTTCTCCATGATCCCCCTTATAGGTAATCACATCTGCATTCAGGGCTTCACCTACCTACCATCTACACGCTGGTAACCACCCAAGCTACATTTCCAGTACAAAGCTAGACTCATATTTGAGATGAGTATTTCTTATGTCAAAAAATTAAATCATTAAATCCCCTTCTTTTACTTTTTTCAACATTTTTGTCATCATGCATCATCTTTCAAAACTCATCAATTGTTCCTTTACCTCAGCCCTATCATTCAGCCTACAAAACCACTGTCATTTTGGTCCTTTCTCTATTCCCACTGTCCATGCCAATGCCTTGGTTCAAATTCTCCTCATCCAAGTCTGGTCTCTGCAATAGCTCAGCCTAGCTCCCTGATCTGACCAGTTCTCTACAGAGCAATCTGTCATCGTCCTCAAAGGCCAATCTGATCATGTCAAATCTGCCTGGAAACCTTTGTCTGCTTTGATGGACACAAGGCCCATCATGATCCAACCCTACCTTACCTCTCCTGCTCCATCTCTAGCCACTGCACCGCAGGCTGTGCAGCCCAAAGTGAAGTAATACTGAATGTCACTTCCCTCAACTCACCTGTCCTTAAGTCCCCATGCCTTAGCACATTCTATCTCTAGCTACCCACCCTCTTGCTTCCCCACCTAGTAAACTCCTAACCACCCTTTCAGATCTCAGTTCAATGTCCCTTGGAACTCTGGAAACTGTACCTGATGTTTTTGATCCTGGACTGAATGATGCCTTCTCTGTGTTCAGACATCACATGGTCTCTTAATGACACAAAGAAACATCTCTGCCTACTAGACAACCATGATTTTCTCAAGGATATATTTCATTCACTTTTTTTTCTCCAGTGCCTAAAACATCATAGATGTTCATGCAACATTTGCTGACTAATGAATAAAAATCTCAATTCCAACAAAGTTCATAACAACAAAACTTTTCAAGCTCTTACTACCAGCAGTTTACTACAAAGAGAGTCCAAGATAAACTCTTGTATGTATCCATGACGTTCTGGAGAGAAGAGCATTTTAGAAGCTAAGAAAACTACAGGTAGAGCCTTTGTTCAAAGACATCTAGACAGTGACCTGACTCTGTACTCCCAAATGAGGAGGTGTCTTGTGGATGCCTAGTTTGGTTCAAGATCCAGGAGTCCAATAGTTTATGTAAATCATTTCCTTAAACATCCATATGAAGATTACTTGTATTATGTTTTTCTAAATAGAAACGAAAACTCAGCATAACAGGGTAGTACAACAGCAAAAACTGGGAGTCCAGAATCAACAAAACTCAACCCTGAAAAAAACTTTCCAGGAGCCAAAAAATATGGCTCTGACACAAGCTGTATTTGGCTCTGCTTTGTGTGGTCCTCTCATCTCCTACAGGTTTCTAGATATTCTCAGCTAGTAATTTGAAATATTACATTAATCTTATGGGAGGAATATCTCTTCCCATCCAACTACAGTCCACCTGAAATGATAAAATAGCCCCATTCTCCTAGGCTCAAAATGTTAGTGTGACATTTGTTAGCTTCTGCCTCTATTTTAACCCCTTCATCAAATGTATGACCAATTTATGATACAACTGCCATCAAAGGCTTCCTGAGATTCACCCTTTCATCTCCATTCCCCCTGCTATGCTCTACCCCAAGACCAAAATAATTCACAGCAGTCTTAATTGCCAAAGCTGCTGGCGATCTTCACAGCTTCGGAGACCTGCCCACAAAGTCTACTAAGCAGCCCACAGCCAGAACAGCATTCCTAGAGCACCGATGTCACCATATTACTACCCTTGTCAACCGTTTATAATGACTCCACAGACAAGACTCATCAGTTTTACACTTACCAAAGGTGGGGGAAAAGGAGTAAGATTTACACTGAGTTCTGTCTCATTCTAGCAGTAAATTATATCATCCACAGATTTTTTTTTAAGTACTATCCATCTCAATAAGAGATGCTTTTCTAGTAAAAATCTACCTAT
Organism: Hyaena hyaena; assembly: GCF_003009895.1. Lineage (NCBI taxonomy): Eukaryota > Metazoa > Chordata > Mammalia > Carnivora > Hyaenidae > Hyaena > Hyaena hyaena. Next base: position 787,157 of record NW_024080650.1, on the reverse strand, counting down.
TATAATTATTATTTCTAAAAATGTCCATTACATTTATACAATTTGCTCAGCTGTGTACAAAAAATAATCATAATGATTAGTTAATTCAGAAAACGCTCTCCACATAAGGTCTCACCGTAACATGAAACTTAAAAAAAAATTACACACAAATCCTCGTTTTAAAGAAATGTGGTAACATACTCAACTGTCTTCAATATAGAAACACTTTGAATAAAATTCTGCGGCAGAAATACATGTACACAAATTAGTGCATGTAAAACTACTGAAATCTGAATAAGGTTGATTAAACTGTATCAATGCCAATTTTCTGGTTGTGCTCTTACACTACTGTTATGCAAGTTGTTACCATTAAAAGAAACGGAAGAGGATAGGATATCTCTATACTATTTCTTAGAATCCTATGTGGATCTATAATTATCTCAAAATAAAACATTTAAAAAATTATGTTGAAGGATTTTGAAACTTATTACAAAGTAATCAAGCCAGGCTGGTACTCATATAACAACAGGCATACAGGTCAATGGAATATAATTAAGAGTCTAGGGAAAAACCCATACATCAACTCAACTGACAAGGGTACCAAGAACATTTAGTGGAAAGAAAAAATAGTCTCTTGAAAAAATGGAACAACTGGATATCTGCTTGCAAAAGAACAAAGGAAACCTCTACCTCACAGCATGTGCAAAAATTAATTCAAAATGGATCAAAGACCAAAATGTAAGAGCTAAATCCATAAATCTCTTAAAAATAAAACACAGATGTAAATCTTCATGCTCTTAGATTACTTAATGGTTTCTCAGATAAGACACTTAAGGCACAAACAAACCAAAGAAAAAATAAATTTGACTTTATTAAAATTAAAAACTTTGTATGTCGGAAGATACTATCAAGGTTGTTTTTCTGTGAAAAATAATGAAGAAATTATTTGCAAATCACATGCCTGATAATATCAGAAATATCTAGAATATATAAAGAACACTTGCAACTCAACAATAAAAAGACAAAGAGCCTAATTTTAAAATGTAGAAAGAATTAGAGCAGACATTTCTCCAAAGGAGATGTACAATTGGCCGAAAAGCACATGAAAATATACTCAAAATCAAACAGACACTAAGGAAATACAAATCAAAGCCATAACAGATACCAGTTCTACTCATTAGGAAAGCATAAAACCATAAAAATTAAGTATTGGTGAGAATGTACAGGAATAGAATCCTCATAAATTGCTGGTAAGAATATAAACTGGTGCTGTCTCTGTGAAAAAAGTCTGACACTTCCTCAAAAAGTAAAACACTGAGTTACATGACCCAGCAATTCCCCTCCTAGGTATACACCCAAAAGACATACCAGAAATCCATACAAACTTGTTTATGAATGTTCAGATTAGTATTATTCACAATAGCCAAAAGGTGAAAATCACATAAATGGCCATCAACTGATGCAATGGACAAATAAGATGTGGTTTATACATACAATGGAATATTATTCAGCCATAAAAAGGAATGAAGTCCCGATCCATGATGCAAAGATGATTTCAAACATTATGCTAGGTAAAAGTCAGTCAAAACAATCACATACTGTATAATAACATTTATATGAAATGTCTAGAATAGATAAATTCATAGAGAGAAAGCAGACTGTGGCTGTCAGTGGTTGGGAGAAAAGAGGAATGGAGGCAAGTGACTGGTAATAGATACGGCGTTTCTGCCCGGCGTAATGAAAATATTCTGGAATTAGATTGTGCTGATGGCTGCAGGATTTTATGAATATACTAAAAGCCATTGAATTGTAAGCTTTAAAGTGGTGAGTCTTATGGCATGTGACATCTAAATCAATGGGCAGAATTCATAGCCCAGAGAAAAAAAATTATAAAATTATATGGGGTTATTAGAATGAAAATAAGAATTTAAGCAAAAAAAAAAAAAAAAAAAGGGTCAGTGCAAAAACTGACTGTTAAAGAGGACCACACATGTTTGTTTGTTTGTTTTTAATGAATGAGAATGGTTATGAAACTGCTATGGAATTTGGATTCCACCTAGTAAATTTTTTAAAATAATATAATATTTTAGTAATGCTATTCTTTGCAACCATGTAAGTCTTTTTAAAAAAATGACATATGTCAACTGCATGTCAACCCAAAAGTATGCAAGAAAGCAAAAAGAATTTTAAAATTATTTTGGAGGTGCTTCAAAAATTTGAAGATAACAACCCTAGACAATATTCATATACAGATGCATAAAGAGATAAGTAAAGAATGTTAATTGTAGCTGTTTTTGTAGCAGGACAAGTTGGAAAAACCTAAATGCCCATCAGCAGAAGAACAGGTAAATAAGTTGGAGTTCTATATTGAATACGCCAATGAATCAACTACACCTACAATTATTAATACAAATCTCAAAAGCATTAAAAATTGATTTTGGGGGTGAAAACATGTTTTGGAATAGTTACTTTTTATGAAGTCTGAAAACATGATCTTGTTTTTGGAAATAAGACATTGTGTGGGTGTGTCTGTAGTAAAAGTAGAAATGTGCAAGGGAAATAATAAACATCAACTTTACCTTACAGTTTACCTCTGAGAAGAGAGTAAGGAGAAACGGGATCAGGGTGGAGTAACACAGGGGCTTTGGTTGGTATCCGTAACATTTTATACTATATGATTTAATATTATTATATTATAATAATAGTAAAAAGAAGAAGGAAATTCAGCAAAGCTAGGTTGTAGGTACACAGATGTTCATTTTATTACTCTTTGTATCTCTTCCATAGACTTGAAATGTTTCATATTAAAAGGAAGTTAAAGTTAGCTCAGAGACTGAACCCAGCACCAAACATAATTGTTCTTAAAGCAACCAGTTACTCCGTCGAGGTTGGTCAGTGTTTCTCAACCAGTGGCTCAAAGGGTGTTCCAATTAAAAGACAGTACTGGCATGTACTAAAAGAGAAGCATAGGACACAGTATTTAAATACAAGTTACAGAAGGGCATAAAAGAAATCTAATTCTGCAAATTTGCCTCAAGATCATCTTGCCAAACCTTCTGATCAAAATCCTTGTATAGCTTCGTAAAATGTCCCTAGTATTTCAAAAAATAATGTTAAAGGGGGAAAATTAAGTGACAATTACAGTCAATCTGTTCTTTCCACTCAATTGTGAAAACACCATCCACACAGGAAATATGCTATCTGCAGAGAAATGCTTACAAATAGCTGAAAACCACCATCGTTTTATGATTTAGAAACAAAACACCAAAACAAATTTTTGAGACAATTTTTAAAGCAAAAATGCCTGAGTACCAATCATTAGGACAAAAAAGTCCATTGCTATAACAGAGTCCAATTCAATCTTTATAATATAAATTCAATCCAAAATTGACATTTTTTGACTATAAACCATGCTTTTCCTTATAAAATTAATTTAAAATATATTAACATGTGACATGTTAAGCAAGGAAAAGGTGAAATTTTTCTTTTAATATTATAAATACCATTACAAATTGTATTTAAAATGTATACAATAGTCTATTAAGAAATTACGTTTTGGTCTATTTAAAATCATCTCACCAAAACCAGGATACTTTGTTTAAAAAGATTATATTTTAATTCCTAAAAGAGTCCACAAGATTGTAAATTTTTGTGAAGGGATGTGTGAATCAAAAAATATCAGAAACACTGGTCAGAAAAGGTGACTTATGTGTCTCTTAACAGCACCTGACACAGCTCCAGCCCTACTGCTTATAAGCTTATTAGAAAATTCTTAATTAAAATGCATATCAAATTCTAAAAAGATAAACAGGCAGTTCAGCCATGACTAAAATTAACTTCTATACGTGCAGGACAATTCAAGATGAGTAAACATGTAAATAAATAGCTAGAATTGAAGTCTGCTCAAAATGTTAACTTGAAAGGACAGAAAACTTATAGAACTAAAAATTCAAAGAATAAAATCAAACCAGGGTCTCAAGCACTAAAGGAAAAGCATTTAAAGGAAGATGAGACATCCATAAAATGAGAAGAAAACAAAAATAAGCAAGACAAATATGAGAAAGCCACCCTCAGAAGGAAAAATGAGGAAATGTCTGGCTAATTATAAAGGGCTAGTACGAAAGTACAAGGAGAAAAGGGAATGGAAGGAAGAGAGTAACAAAATGAAGAATTAGATCAGTACACAATACATGGATGGGGACTGCTTTTTCCACGATGCATTTGAGAAATCTCAGAAAATGATAAAGAGTGTAAGTGAGAAAAAAGTTTCAGAATAGGTCAGTGGCTGAGAAATTTCCAGACACAAATACTCCAAAAAGTACAACGGTTTCATTTCAGTTTTAGAAACAAGATTGTGCTAAAGAGAAAAACTAATATGATTTCTGTTCAACCGCAGTACCAGATACCTACTTCTAAATTTAATACTCAAGATAAATGTAACCTACGCATTTATTAAGCCATTTCATCATTTTAAGAAAAAACTGTTTTGATTGTAAATGTACTGTTTTTCTCCTATATATTTCTCTTGCCTCTACACTATAGTAAATAAAAAGCATTTAGCTGTCTTGGGAAACTTTCAAAGAGGTGAAGCTTAAATGTCAGATATCTGCTTTCAAACATATAACATGCAATTACATTACAACACTCATGCGCAATTTTTCTTCTTACTCAATAAACATATTTTTACCTTTACTGTTCTTTCTTTTTTTAAGTAGGCTCCATGCCCCACGTGGGGCTTAAACTCACAACCCTGAGATCGGGAGTTGCATTTTCTACTGCATGAGCCAGCCAGGCACCCCAAATTTTACCTTTTCAAAGAAGTAAACTCTATACTCCAGAAATTAGCAAAAACTTTAAATGTCCATTATGTAAGTATTTTACAGAGTTAAGTTTTTACCCAATATAACATAATTGATTCCTCCCATAATTCAATCTCCAGGATCACAAAGTCAGAAGACAAATGAATGCCATTCAGTGACTTGGCTCCATGAGACTAAAACTCAGTATGGAACAGTCCTCACTGCAGCAACCTCGAAGAGCCAGCACGGGGCACCTCGGTGGCTCAGTTGTTTAAGTGCCCGACTCTTGATTTCAGCTCAGGTCGTGATCTTGCAGTTAGTGGGTTCAAGTCCCACATTGGGCTCTGTGCTGATGGCGCGGAGCCCGCTTGGGATTCTCCCTCTCCTCTCTCACTGCCCTTCCCCCTACTTGAGTGTGTGTACTCTTTCAAAATAAATACATAAACAAACAAACAAAAAAGAGCCAGCGTAATGCATTCCACATAGTGGGGCCCCCACATACCCTCATAATGACTGAACGAATTCTTGGTATACTAGGGGACCACCATTTCATTACTTGATACAGTATTTTCCAGAGCATTCCCAATTTTCATCACCAACGCTTACTGAGTATTCACCAAACAGCAGGTTCCAGAAATACACAAGGGTGTCACTGTTCTTACCTGCCTAGCCCTATGTTCTGGTACATGATGTGTGTTCTCCTTTCTCCTTTCTTACTTCCAATTCCTCAGTCCATGCCCCTTACTCCTACTGGAACTGGAGTATGAGGTCAACAGAGCACAGCAGGTGCTCAACTCAGGTATGATCAATCTGAACATTCCCATGACCCAAACACAGGGGTTGCTTCAGTAAAGGACAAGGGACCAGTCAGCACTCCTTATCTGCAATGAGCCTATCTAAGAAAGGGTGATTCTTTTCAAGTGGACAGTTCAATTTAACTTCTGGAGACACCACCTGAAGACAGTCTACCTGAGAATAAGGCCAGCAGAGAGTAGGTCAAAGCCAAGAGATGGGGAGAGAGGGAGAGAGAGAGAGGGAGGGAGAGGGAGAGAGACAGACCAAGGGGACCCCTGGATCCAGCCACACACAAAGCCAACAATATCCCCCTGACTTTTCTGCCATATGAACCAATAAATGTCTCTCATCTTTTGAGTTGAGTATCTGTCACTAAAAGAACCCTGAAAGAAATTATATCCAACACAATTTACAAATACAAATTAATGAGCCCTCAAATGGGAAATTGGCTAAATAGAGCTAAGACACGGGGCAGCGAGAACAGCCTTATTCCCAGCTGGAAGTTGGCAATCTGAGTTATGCAGTATCAAAGGAACAAGCTAAAACGATCGCCTGTGGTAACTTAGGGTTCAGATCATGTGCCCATCAACACCGGAAAACTAAGAGACTTGGCAGAAAAATGTCAGGAATTTAGACCATGTTGTCAATTCTACGAGAATAAAGCTCAAACTCTTCAGTGTAGAAGACTTTCATGATCCTGACCTATGTTCCTCTGTATGTTAGGAATTAGGAATTGTCCTACATTAATAAGGAACAAGAAATTCAACTCTAACTGGCATAAGAAAAACATAGAATGCAGTATCTCACAAAACTGAAAAGTGCAGCTTCGGGCAAGATTTGATCCAGAGATTCAGACAATCATCAGGTCTCCAGCTCCTTTTCCTTGACATCTACCCTCTTCTAGAAGTTGCTGTGACCACAGGTGTTGCTCCTATCACAACAATGGTTGCTATAACAGATCTAGGTTTTATATCCTCAGCACATAAAGCAGAAGACGAAAAGGCATCCCTTATCATAAACATCCAGAGGAGAGAGACTCCAGCAAAAGTCCTGAGATTCACTTTGATTAAGTCAGCTTAGATCATATGCCTACCTCAAAACAATCATAACAACCAGGGGCTGGAATGCCCTAATGGCTCGACCCAGGTCAAGCATGTACCCTGAAGCAGAAGGTTGTTGGGTAAGGAAGAGGAAAGGCCATTATCACCTTCCAGTCTCACACCCCTCCAACACATCCCTCACAGAGTTATGCCCCAAAAATCTCCGTGTCCAGTTCTCTGCTATGTGTTGAATTGTGTTCCACAAAAAGATACACCAGAGTCTTAACCCTCAGTACCTATAAATGTGACCTTATGTGGAAACAGAGTCATTGCAGATGTACTCAAGATGAGGTCATACTCATACATACAACATGTCTGGCATCCTTACAAGACAAGAGACACACAGGGAGAATGTCATGTGAATCTGAAGTGATGGAAGCAGAGACTAAAGTGATGCACCTACAAGCCAGGGAATGCTAACGGCTGTTGGCAATTCCAGCAGCTAAGAGAATGGCGGGGAACAGATTATCCCTTAGAGCTTTCAGCGAGCACATGACCCTACTGACACTTGATTTCACACTTGTGACCTCCAGAACTGTAAGAAATTAAATTTCTGTCGTTTTAAGCTACTCAGTTGGTGGTACTTTGTTACAACAAGCCTAGGAAACTAACACACTTAGGTAAGCCTGATAACCCATGATTCTCTGCCTTTGTCCATGCTCTTTTCTCCTTCTGGAATACTCATCTCTCCCAGATCGTCTGTTCACACTGAACCTCAGATCTGCCCAAACGTTCTCCTCTGTGATGCCTTCCACCATGGCCCCCAAAAGAGCTAGCCTCTCCACCACCTATTAGTCCAGCACCACGTACTGCTTGTATTTTTATTGTTAAATCCTAATTGTCTGTGCACATAGCTGTCCTCTCTTCAGAATTACAAGCTCTCCAATGGGAAAGCAAGGCTTTCTTATGCACCTTTATATCCTCAAGGCAGTGCATAGCACCTAACACATAATAATCATTCAAAAGCTATTTATGAATTGAGCAGGCTGATAACTCATCTCAATAAAGATAATGGGTATGATTTCAGAGAATGGGCTATAACAGATTATACAGAACTGAAGATGGGCCTTGAGGTAGTATCTAGATAAGTAGAGAAGAAAGAATGTGGGGGCGGCAAGAAGGAAAGGTGTTAAATTTAGCAAACAGGCAGAAAAACTAGAGTAGAAGAATCTGATTAGGGAGAAAGGGATGTGTTGGGGCAGTGGGAGCTTTCTGCTGAGGGGCTTCTTACAGGGAATAAGAGGAGCAGAAAAAGAAAGGTTTCTGAGCAAGGCAGTGACACACGTTTTCAGGGAATTCCTATGACAAAGTGTTGAATAGACTCTGGAGGTGCAAGAGACCTTTCAGGGTGCAGCAGAGGCAGGTAGCAAGGAGGTGAAGGGCCAGATGCTCGAGGACAGCAGCGGCAGGAGTGGAAAGGAACAAAATTTTAAGACTTTAGAGAAGGGAGAATACACAGAAAGAGCAAAGGATTACTCTTAAATTTTGACTTTTGGTAACTTCGTAGGATTGACTGCTGGAATAAGAGAGTGTAAAGGAAAAGACTATTTTTTTTTCAGTGAAGATAAATGTTTGTCCCAGATGGCTTACTATGAGGAGACCGTAAAACATCCCCCAAAAGACACACAGTGTACAGAAGACAATGAAGTTCGTGAGATTTATGAGAACAAAAGGCAGAGATGGCAATCATATGGGTAAGGATGACTTTTTTTTATAAGTCATAAAAAAATATACCGCAGAATTTCATTCTTTCCTTCCACAAATATTTATTGTGTACTGTGTCCTATGCACTGTTCTAAGGCTCTGGGAAGCCCGAGCTCATGGAGCTTATATTCTATTGGGGACCACAGACAGGCCTATTTGATTCATGAACATAAATTTAGGGCTTCAGATTAATACTGCTTAGTAGTTACAATAAACCAAAAAAATTTTTTTACTTTTTTTTTTCAAATTTTATTTTCCAGGAATTTCATTTCATATAGGTATGTATTTCCTTGACCAGTAGCCAAACAGGTTCAAGTAAGTTAAGGGTTTTGTTGTTGTTGTTAATGCTAGCTTTACTGCTGCAATAAATCTGTTTTTCCTCCTTTGTTTCTTAATGGCATTAGCAGCCTTTCCAAAGAATGTTCATAAAGAGTGACTAGACTCAGAAAAAATGAGAGGACAAATGGTACAATGGAAACCAAGGGTATGGGAATTAACAAGGCCTGAATTCAAATCTCAGTCCAGTCTTTTCACAAGCTGTATGAGCTGGAGCAAGTTACTTAGTATCTCCAAGCTTCAGTTCACCCATCCACGAAATGGGAATAACTTCATTCTATGGATTAAAAGAAGTAATTTCTAAATGGCACTTGATACAACACTTAGGAAAAAAAATGGAAAAATGTTGGTGGCAGCTAGCTGCAACTACTACCACCATTGCTCCAATATGCTCGGCACAAAATAGATGCTCAATAAATGCTTACTTCTTTTCTTTTTCTTTCTTTTTTTAAAATTTGTTTTGTTTAAGTAATTTCTCCACCCAACGTGGGGCTTGAATTTATGACCCTGAGATCAAGAGACACACGCTCTTCCAATATGTAGTCAGGCGCTACATATTTTTCCTTCTAGGAAAGGGAAGTTCTTAATATCCTGGGTAATTACAAAGCTCCTATTCACTAGGCAATTTGAGTCTATCTTCTGAAACTTCTACTTCTGATAGAAGAATTAAATGCAATTACTTTAATAAATGGGCTTACTATCTTTATTTCTAATTTGATGGGATGTATTTATCCTCAAAAGAAAAATTTCAATGGTGAGGTCACAAATAGAAGAATATGATCACTAATGAGGTGCCTGGGTGGCTCAGTCCGTTAAGCATCTGATTCCTGATTTCTGTTCAGGTCTTGATCTCACGGTTCGTGGGACTGAGCCCCATGCCAGGGATTCTTTCTGCTCCTCCCCCTCAAATAAATTTTTAAAAAATCATCACTGAATTATGAATGCTAACATAAAAATGAAGGAAAATGGCACTGCTTCAGAAATCATCCATCAAAGATCCCATAGCTATTTTTACTAAACTGACACCAATAATAATATCCTCTGGGATTGATCATTTCTGTAGTATCTTAACATTTGGAAAAAAATTAAATGATTTTCTAACTGCAACCATGTGATAACACAAATTTTATACAACACCCTCAGAGCTGTCCAGAAGATTAAATAGCATAAGGTATATGAAAATGTTTGGCCAGGTCCCTGGCATATATTATGCACTCAGCGATAACTTTAGTGAAACCTAATCCTCTTATTATCTTACATTCCTTTCAATTGATAGAAAAGACCTTATAACAACAATTATAACACAGGATTTATGGCACTAGAAAGATTTTAAAAAGACACTGACTTGATGCCATTCCAAACCAGAAAGGTATTCATTTGAACGTCTCTTCGTTTAATAACAAAAAGATCTGTGAGTTAAATCAAGATACGTACCACTAGAATCAAAACCAACATTTCAGTCTTCCCCTCAAATAATCCTTCCACTAAAAATTTAATGAAAGTTTTTTAAAAGGCCAGAGACATCAAGTTCCTCTTATTTTCATTTTTAAAAATGCAAATTCCAGAAGCCCACAAAATATTTTGGGCTTTTCAGGACTAAAGTGCTAACTGTTTGCCCTGGAAGGAGGCCTGACACCGCCTCGAACCTGCTCTAACGGAGCACCCACAAAGGCCAGGGAAGCCCCTTCACTCATGCATGACACCAACTGAGACAACCCGTGTCAGGACTGCTTCTTCCCCACAACAAGTGGCTCTTCTCCAATCCTCTGGACAAGAGAGAAAACTGCTCTTTCTCCCTGGCAACCTCCCTCATACACCAACGACCCCAATGCTTACACCCGTCCTGCTAAGTGGATACCCTAGGAGCACCCAATCTCAGGGTGTATAAAATCTGCTCCTCTTGTGTCCGTGTGTCTGTTAATGGTATTACTATCTTCTCGGTCACCCAAGATAGGATCTAGTTTAGTTTCCCTCACCATCCCCCTCCCCTCCCAAGAATGAACCAGTTTCAAAGCAAGACAGGTCTCTTACCTCTGCGATACCACCTAGCACCTACCTCCGTTCCCACAGCCTATCTCAGGTTCTCATTCCTGCTGTCCTGACCCAGGCCAGCCCCCACCCAGGTGCCTACCACCTCTCATGCTTACAATGAGTCCACATACTCCGAACAGTAGCCAGACTGACCTTGCTATGCATGTTCCTCCACACCCCGCGGGCCCCCAGTGCCTTCCACAGCATTCCAGATTCTCAGAACTTAAAGGACTCTCATCTGATACAACCCTTCATTCTCTTCATCTTATAAGATCCTCAAATTCAAAATGCTCTGGCCTTACTTTCAAGGCCATTCCTGCCCTGGCTCCAATCTAAAGTCCTGTAATGTCATGAAAGTGAGAGTGAACTATGCCATTCCATTGCTCAAGAGCTAAAGGTCAAAATTCCCAACCCAACCTACAGGGCTTCACATGGCCTGGCCCCTGCCTGTCTCTGCAGTCTTGCCATGCTCCCATTTGCTCTCTGCTTCAGTTCTCTGGCCTTCCCTCCAGCTTGTCATGATCCCCTTCATCCCAAGCCTCTGGACATGCTAGCCTCTTAGCAGCCCACCCCTCACATAGGTCATTATCCGACCCTTCAGATCTCAACTCAAAAGTCATTTATTCAGCCACTAGCCTTACCATTCCAAACTAAGTCAAGTCCTCTGTTTGTCCCCCTATCCTTTGTTCTATAGCCTCAAACAAAATAATAATAAGCTGATTATTAAATTTCTTATTCCCAAGCAAGAATGTAAGCGCCATAAAAGCAGGACTGCGTTGGTCTTGTTTGCCACTATATCTCACAACTCACCCCAGAGGAGCCCTCAACAAATATGAGTCGATTAACATTATTCATAAATCAGAACACCCTAAGTACGTTACAAGGCCATGGGGTGCCTGGGTGGCTCAGTTGGTTAAGCATCTGACGTTTGGGTTTTGGCTAAGGTCATGATCTCCTGGTTCATGGGATCACGCCCCACATTGAGCTCTGTGCTGATAGCTTGGAGCCTACTTGGGATTCCCCTTCTCTCTCCCTCTCTTTCTGCCCCTTCTGTGCATTCTCTCTCTCTCTCAAAAATAAACTTAAAAAAAAAGTTACAAGGCCAGCCCCAACTAGACACAGGTCATGAAATCACCTGGTTATTCCCTAACAATAAAAAGTTCGTCTCCTCAATGTTACCGAGTTCCCCTGAAGATTTGACATTAAACAAGTCTACAATTCTACCATTCCAAACATCTCTCTCACAACTCTCTTCTATACGCTCTAGTACCAGCAATACTTTACTTTCTGGTCTCTACAATTTTGCTTGCATCCTTCCTCCCATCTGGATTTTGTTTTCCCAGCTACACATTTCCAAATCCTACTTTGCTTCAAATGCTCAAATCCAATGTCACTTTCTCCTCGAAGTCTTCCTCGCATTCCCCCAGCTAGTCACAACCTCCCTCCCTGAATTCCCACAGGTTCTCCATTGCCTGCCTCATTTAGGTCCGATCAAATGTCACTTCAAGTGAGAGGTTCCTCCTAAAGTTACTATAACTCTCTATCAGATCATCCTGTTTTATTTTCTTGACAGCATTTACTATTATCTGAAATTATCTTATTCATTTCTTTCTTTACTCATTTGCTTATTTACTTATTAACTGCCTATCTCCCCCACTAGAATGTAAGATCCATGAGAGCAAGGACTATCTCTGTCTGGGTCTCCGTATTTCCCCACTCCTCCACATCTTACATCAAAAATGTTGAGTAAAATCTGCCAAAGGCCTGAATGACTCCGTAGTCCTTACGACTAGAGTCATTTGTGTACCTATCTTTCTCTTACAGTATTCCAAACTCCATGTGGACTGGGTCAAAGTCTGGCTATTTGTTTGTGTGTATTACCTGGAAATCCTTTCACAACTGAAGCAAATAATAGATAACTTTTAATTAACGAATTAATGATCTCTCCAGGAGGTACTGTCCCAAACCAGGCCAGCTCAGAACTCCTTATTCTCCAGAAACCAGGGCATACAGGAAACTCCTTCTATGCCCTCTCCATCCTGTTCCAATCAGCCGCCTCTAGTGAGCTTCAAAAGGCTAGTCTCTTCACTTTCCTCTAGCCAACAACCACTGACTCTGTCTCTAATATCTCACAATCCTAACCTTTCCCTCTATCTCCAGCCAACAAATCACTTCCAGGGCCCTGTTTCTTCAGGGCCCCGGCATCTCTCTCCAATGAGTCGGGGAACTCATCAGGCCCTAGGGGAACAAGGGAACGTTAAAACGAAGTGTTTAAGACTAGCTCTCCCGTCCTTTATACCTCGTTTATCCGAAAGAGGCCCAGTTTCAAGGACTGGCTTTGATACACTTTGGGACCCTAAGCTCTCTTCTCATGTACCCGCCGCACCCAAACCCCTCTGGGGTGCCTCCACCCTTGCCTCGAACCTTTTCATCTTCCAGTACAAGACGACCCTAGGCCAGAGACGATGATCTCCTCGGAAGCAAATGATCCTCAAACATCGTGGGGCGGCCGTATCTTCCCCACTTTCTGTCCGGCATCTCCCTCCGGCCTGGAGCCATCTCGTGCGCCCCTTAGCCTCAGCCTCCCTCCGGGCCTGACCCTCCAACACCACCCCCCACTCACCTGAAGCGGCCCCCGCAATGCTGGCATTGCTCGCCCACCCAGCCGGCGGGACAGACGCACTGGCCGGTGCCAGGGTTGCAGCGGCCGCCGTTGACACAGGGTCGGTCACATTCCTTGGCCTCGGCTGCGGCTGAGCCCGACACCGCCGACGCCGCTGCCGCGGCCTCGGCTGCCCAGGGCAGCAGCAGCAGCGGCGGCGGGAGCAGGATCAGCAGCAGCAGCAGCAGCAGCAGCCGCGGGAGGAGCCGCGGGAGCAGCCCGGCCCCCAGCCCCGGCCTCCCAGCCCCGGTCGCGTCCCTGTCCCAGCGCTGCCCGCCGTTCCTGCCCGCAAGCGCTGTCGCCGCCGTCCTGCAGCAGCAGCAGCAGCAGCCGCGGGAGGAGCCGCGGGAGCAGCCCGGCCCCCAGCCCCGGCCTCCCAGCCCCGGTCGCGTCCCTGTCCCAGCGCTGCCCGCCGTTCCTGCCCGCAAGCGCTGTCGCCGCCGTCCTGCTCCTCAGCCTCGCCTTAGTCGCCGCCGCCGCCGCCACCATCTTCCCGGGGCTGAGACGGCGCCCCGCGAACACATACACACACACCGCACGGCCGGCTCTGCTTTGCCTGGCCGTGCGGGGCGGGGCTGTGCGGACGGTGGCTCGGGCGGTCAATCCTGGAGGCGGGGCCAGAGTTGCGCGGTAGGCGGAGCGATGCGTGCGTGCGTGGGCGGGGCGCGTGTGGGCGGGGCGCGCGCGGGCAGTCCTCTGGCACGCGCGGCCTTGGAGGCGGGTCTCTGAGCCTTGGTCTGACGCTTGCTGAGATTCCCCGCTTCCCACCTCGCGTGTAAGGCGCCTTTGCGCTCTGGTTTTTGGCCTTCGCTGGGTGCGCCGGCGACAGATCAGCATCCCTGAGGCACCCTCTTCCCGTCGGCTGCCTGGGAGCCGCGTGTCATCGCTCTGCTCGGACCGTCTGCGGGGCAGACGGGGCCTAGAAGGCTTCGTCGTGGTGCGTACCGTGGTGTGCGGTACTGTAGAAAGAAAGCTGCGCTCCAGCCTCTGCTTTCCCCTCTGTAAAGTAGGGATAACGACGTAACACGTGTGTTAAGAACTCAGCGCATAGACTATGCGCAATAAATGCGTAATACTCCTTGATTCAGGCTGATCCAGTGGCCGACCAGAGCCCGCACCCTTAATTCTGTGGAGGAAGTTTGGGGTTATCTGACTTTGCACTACATGTTGTCAAACATCTCTGAAGGGAGGCCAGCACCCTCAGCCCACCACGCACATCTGCACCTAAAGCCCTTCTTGTCTGGTAGTTTGTTACTTTGGTAGCCCCAGCGAAACATGCCTCCTGAGAGGGTAACCTTGTGTGGTCGTCAGTGGTCGTCAACCCTGGAATCTGGACTGGACCTGTGATTCGATTTAACCAATGGAAGAACGTGGCAGAAATGACTGTGCCCATTACAAATATGAGCTTTGAGAATAGCCGGTAACCTTGATTTTGATTTCAAAAATCCTGAGCTGCTCGCCGTCTCCCACCTTGCTGTAGAAAGATGACACGCGGAGACCACGTAAAGAGGGAAAGGCCCCAAGACTACATGAGAAGTAGGGACCCAGTTACCATCAAGAAGTGAGGTCCCAGAAACATGAACCTGGTGAACCCATCCCAGCTGAGGGACCAATCATTGAGAGAAGAAGCCCCCAAGGTTGTCCCAGCCGTCTGAGCTGTTCCTCATTACACGGAACAGAGGTAAGTCTTTCCTCCTGTGCCTTTTCCAAAATCTTGAAAAATGATAAACCGGCTACCAGTTGAAGCCTCTAAGGTTTAGAGAAATTTGTTACTCAGCAATGGATAACCAAACATCGTCTGACATAAGCCTTGTGTTGTGAGGAATATTCCTGTGGCAGCTACCTCAGAGTTTGAGTACCCTGCAGTCCCTAGGAAACAAAGAAACCCCCTTTCGCTTTACCTTAGAGCACAGAATTCTAGAATATACCCCCATACTCACACCTAGGTCCTGTCCTGACCTACCTTACTGTGTAGCCACTTCAAGCCTGGTGAAGCCTAACAGCCCACCAGTCTCAGCCTCAGCCTCAGCCTCCCCATCCCCACACCTCTCCTGTTGTTACATGAAACATATTGCTCAGCTGAGGTCCTACCACTGGCATTCTGGTTTGCAGGTGTTTTTTGCTGCAGTATCCTACGAGAGCTATGTAGAATGGGGGGCGGGGGGGAATGGAAGACATGGCCCTACCCTCTGGCAAGAATACAGTCAGAGGGAGGTGGCTTACATGAAGCTATGCCCTGGCTTCAGGAAGCACTGCTCTCCCAACTCCCCCTACTCCCCAAGGCCAGAAATAGAACCAGACTTTCCCTTCTTTCCCCACAGCAATACTGAACCCAGGCTGTGAAGTTTCACATAATTTTACCAGCACTCAGGGATAACAAAACGGTTTGCATCCACAGGGCAGCAATATGGCTGCCCTAGAACCTTGCTACCACAAATGATTTCTTCTTTAATCTGCCCACTTCTCTGGTTCTCTTTGCTTAGCCATGTTTAGCTCAAATTATCTTGCCTTAAAAAAAACAAAAAATCTGGGGTGCCTGAGTGGCTCAGTCAGTTAAGTGTCTGCCTTCAGCTCAAGTCATGATGGTTCATGTGTCGTTCTTGATTTCGGGCCCCGCGTTGGGCTCTGTGCTGACAGTTCAGAGCCTGGAGCCTGCTTCAGATTCTGTGTCTCCCTCTCTCTGCCCTGCCCCCACTCACACTCCGTCTCTCTCTGTATATCAAAAATGAATAAATGTTAAAAAAAATTTTTTAAAAACACCCCAAAATCTTACCTTGACCTATAAAGGGAAATATTGCAATCTTTTTTCGCCTTTAAAGAGTCCCCTTCACTTTATACATCTGCATGGTGAATTAAAGATGGCTACAAATTGTCTTGTATTCCTTCCGTGGAAATACGGGGACTAATTCCTCCAACTCCTTGAATCTGGGCTGGTCTTAGTGTTTGCTGAACCGATAGACTGCAGTGGAAGTGATATCATGGAACTTCTGAGCCGAGGTCAAA
Source organism: Hyaena hyaena (assembly GCF_003009895.1). Taxonomy (NCBI): domain Eukaryota; kingdom Metazoa; phylum Chordata; class Mammalia; order Carnivora; family Hyaenidae; genus Hyaena; species Hyaena hyaena. Next base: position 770,748 of record NW_024080650.1, on the reverse strand, counting down.
GAAGTTTTGCCACTTATTTCTGCATGCCTTCGAACCCAAGCAGCTCTGAGGAAATCCAGCTGCCATGAAAGAGGCCCAACTAATCTGAGACCGCCATATTGCAAGGAAGCCAGCTGCAGCCATTCCAGACCCCAGCCATTCAGTTCTTCCCAGCAAAAGCCTCAGACACTAATGAAGCAGAGGGGTACCACCTCTGCTGTCCCACCCAAACTGCAGACAAACAAGCAAAATAAAGAAATAAACTTCTTTAAGCCACTACATTTGGAGACAGTTTGTTTTGGGACTGCAACCGATTCCCAAAATGCTCTGTAATTTCCTGCCTCCGAAGATAAGAGTAAGTCTTGTGTGGTAGACTTGATTAAGAATTTACTAAGAATGGCAGTATTATTGTATGTACATATAGAATGTACAATGAGTCACTTATATATAATACACAGAGGATTCTGATACTATTGTTGGATCATTCTTCATGAAAAGGGTCATTGCAGCTCCAGAAGTATGTCTGTTGGACTCCTTATGGCTTACCACCACCACTCTGTGACTGTTCTACCTTAAATCCCACACCATCTTTTTCTCCACTAGTCCTTTCAAGGTGGCCATTTCCAGGATCTAGAAATTTTAATGTTAATGGCAAGGAATTCCAATGGCAAAGAATTCCTGGAACTGCTCTAACTCCAGACTCCACATAATGGAGTCCCCACCAACTGTGTGGCCAAGGAGGTTTGTATCCACTAAGATGGTTTGAAGTTACCTCTGCCCATTTTTTTCTTCTTTCTTTTTTTTTCCCCCCAAAACTCAAGAAAGGCATTCTCGGGGTGCCTGGGTGGCTTAGTCGGTTAAGCGTCCGACTTTCTCTTAGGTCATGATCTCTCGGTTTTTGGGTTCTTGCCCCGCTTCGGGCTCTGTGCTGACTGCCAGCTTGGAGCCTGGAGCCTGTTTCAGTCTGTGACTCCCTCTCTCTCTGACCCTCCCCTGCTCATGCTCTCTCTTTCTCTCTCTCTCTCTCTCTCTCCTAGGGGAAAAAAAAAAAAAACATTAAAAAAAAAAAGAAAGGCATTCTCTTTGTTTTTGTGTGTCCTTTGCCCTAATTTCATGTCATCATTTTCTGTATCTTTGCATTGTCTCCAGGTCATGGACATGGATGTTTTTAACAATTATTTGGCTTTTACTCATGCATTGTCTTAGGGCAGTTTCCTTAGAAGCAGAGCCCGAAACAGGATTTGAGTACATAATTTATTATGAGAGTGCCTGCTGGAGAAAGGCGATGAAGGAAGCAGGACAGATGTGGTCTTATCTGGAGTCCTTGATCCTACCAGAGCCTTGAGACATGATTGTATCATAGAGTTAATTCCACCTTGAGGCAAGAGGGCATTGTTTTGATACAGGTCTCATTTGGCAGCCAGCCAACACTCACAGCTGTAAGAAAGATCCAAAAAAGGAAATTTGGGAGGGGTATCAGTCTACTGTATACAACAAATATTTATGGAGCACTGGATTGTAAGGATGAGTGCTGCCCTGGTGAGATCTATCTGATCAGCTGTCTGACCTTCCCTAAGTATCAAGAGACCTCGCTCCGTACTATTTGAAACATTAACATTTTTTATGTCAAGGATCTTCTTATACTCTTAGTCTACATGGAATAAATCAATTCCCTAATTATAGGTATCAGAATCTTACGTAACATGTAAGGTACTATATTGCCTGTGAAAGAGGTTGACCCTGAGGGTTTGGAAGAAACACAATGGTAGCATGTGAGGGATAGGTCAGTTTACAAACCTAAGAGCCCTATAGTCCGTGGCAGTCTCTACAGGAAAATGTTTAGGGATCCTTGATCTGGGAACACAGGATTAGCCCCCTTTGCTATTGTCAGAGTTCCTGGTGGCTGCCATGGGTAAGCCCCACAAATACAGGAAGTGGCCTTTATCTCAACTCAAAGGACAGAGGACTTGAAATTTCTATTGGATGGGTGGGGTGCATCCCCTCTCCCTTACATTTCTACAATAGAGGACCAAAAGTTTACTCCTGTGCATAGATAAGACATTATGAAAACAGTAGTAGAGTTAAAAGACAAGTGGCCTTCCTGAGTTTCCTGTGACTGCTGTAACAAATTACCATAAATTTGGTGGCAAAAAACAAAACAAAACAAAACAAAACAACCCAGAAATTTATTCTCTCACAGTTCTGGAGAGCAGAAGTCCGAAATCAGAATGTCAGCAGGGCTGCATTCCCTCTGGAAACTCTAGGGAGAATCCTTCCTTGCCTGTTCCAGCTTCTGATGGAAGTTGGTATTCTTTGGCCTCCTTGACTTGTGGCCACACTCCAGTGTCTGATTCTGTAATCACATTGCCTTCTCCTCTATGCCTTGTCTTCTGTGTGTTTCTTATAAGGACTTATCATTGGATTTAGGGCCCATCTGGATAATTTTGGATGATCTTCTCATCTCATGATCCTTAATTAATTACATCTACAATGACTCTTTTCCCAAATATGATATGGACATACCTTTTTGGGGAGCCATTATTCAGCTCACTCACAACCCTATACAGGATGTAACTCATTCAATTCATTTGCTTATGCAACTAGTATTTTTTGGTATATGGTGGCTACTGTATACGAGAGACTGATGTAGACTCTGGGGAGGCAGCAGTGAAAAAGCATATAAAAATCTCTTCCTTCACACTCATTAGGATGACTGCTATCAAAACAAAACAAAACAGAAAATAACAAACGGCAAGAATATGGAAAAACTGGAACTGTTGTGTGCTGTTAGTGGGAATGGTGACGGTGCTGTGGAGAACAGTATGGCAGTTACAAACATTACAGTAGACCTGTCATGGGGCACCTGGGTGGCTCAGTCGGTTACACTTCTAACTTTGGCTCGGGTCATGATCTCACGGTTCGTGAGTTCAAACCCCACATCAGGCTGGGTGCTAACAGCATGGAGCTTGCTTGGGATCCTCTCTCTGCCTCTCTCTCTCTCTCTCAAAAATAAATAAAAACATTAAAGAAAACAATTATCACGGGACACCTGTCTGATTCAGTTGGCAGAGCATGTGAATCTTGATCCCAGGGTGATGAGTTCAAGCTGCATGTTGGGTGCGGAGCCTACTTAAAAAAAAAAAAAAAAAGAATTATCATATGGTCCAACAATACCTCTTGTGGATATTTTTATCAAAAATAATTGAAATCAGTTTCTTGAACAGATATTGGCATACCCATGTTCACTGTAGCATTATTCACAGTAGCCAAGAGGTGGAAGCAACCCCACTGTCCATCAACAGATGAACAGATAAAACATGGTGAATATATATGTGTATGTATATAAATACACCTACATATGTATATATAAATATATACATTTTTATATATGCATTTTTTATATATACTTTTTAAAATATATATATATATATATATATAGGTGGGGAAGAATGGAGGCCTGCCACCAAGAACCAGCACATACTTACCAGACATGTATGTACACCAACTTGGAAATGGATCCTTTGGCCCCTGTCAGGGCTTCAGATGAAGGCAGTCCTGGCCAACATCTTGACTGAAACCTTAAAAAAGAAGGATATTTTTGAGGACATTAAGTGAAAGAAGTCAGCCATAAAAATATAAATTCTATATGATTTCACTTACATGAGGTAACTAAAGTAGTCAAGTTCATAGAAACAAAGTAAAATGAAGAAAACAGGCAGTGGTTTAGTGGGTACGGGATTTCAGTTTTTCAAGATGAAAAAGTTCTGGAGATCTGTTATACAACAGTGTGAATATACTTAGCACTACTGAATGATACACTTAAAAATGGTTAAGATGGTAAATTTTTATGTTATGTGGATTTTTTTACCTCAATTAAAAATTTTTACATTATTTTTTAAATTTTTAAAAAATATTTTTTATTTATTTTTGAAAGACAGAGATAGAGCACAAGCAGGGGAGGGGCAGAGAGAGAAGGAGACACAGAATCTGAAGCAGGATCCAGGCTCCAAGCTGTCAGCACAGAGCCCGATGCAGAGCTTGAACCCATGAACCATGAGATCATGACCTGAGCCGAAGTCAGACGCTTAACAGACTGAGCCACTTGGGTGCCCCTACATATTTTTTTCTTAAATCACTGCCTTCATGGAACAACTGATTAGGTATATTTTTTTTAATAAACTCTCTATTGAAGTATAAAATACATTTTTAAAAAGTGAAGAGATCATCCAAATATAACTTAATGGATTTTCAAAGTAAACATACTCCTATAACTAGGGCTTGGGTCAAGAAATAGATTGTAGGATCCCTCTTGGACCCTCCCAGTCCTTACTTCCATGAGGAAGCCACTCTCCTAACTTCTTTTTTCTTTTTAAGTTTATTTGTTTATTTTGAGAGAGAGAGAATATGAGCAAGGGAGGGGCAGAGAGAGAGGGAATCCCAAGCAGGCTTCCTGCTGTCAGCGCAGAGCCCCTTGCAGGGTTCTAGCCCATAAACTGTGAGATCATGACCTGAGTCGAAATCAAGAGTCAGATGCTTAACTGACTGAGCCACCCAGGTGCCCCTCCTAACTTCTTACACTATGGATTAGTTTTGCCAATTTTTCGCTTTATATAAATGGAATGCTATAGTATGGAGTCTTTTGTGTGTGGTTTCTTTCATTCAGCACTATGTTTGTTAAATTCATCCATATTGTGTATAGTAAGTAATTTGTTTTCATTTCTGTATTCTATTGGTTAAATATATTTATGCCATAATATGACAGTTTATTTATCTTCTCTACTGCTGAAGGACAATTGGGCAGTTTCCAATTTGAGGCAACTGTGAATAATAATGTTATAAATGGCCTAGGAATCTAGTACCAGTCTCTGCGTGAGCATACATACACATTCCTGTTCGGTATACACCAGAGGGGTGCTGATAAGTGTTTATCAACCAGCTCACTGAGGGAGAAAACACCTTTATGTGTAGCATTTGTTGATTTCTATGGTGTAAGTACTCCCACCACATCCTGTTTCAAGCTACCAACTTGATGTCACTGAATGCAGAATTGGGAAGATCTACAGAATCTGCTCTTACAAGCTAGTGGGAACCAGTTTCAGCACTGTGTATGCCTGGGAGATCTGCTGATGCCAAAACAGAATTAGACATGCAAGAGACTTAACTAGGGAAAATGTCTGAGCGGGATAAAAAGGAAGGAAAGCGGAAAAGGAAAGGAGAAGATTCAAACTGAATCTTCTGACAGCTGTGAAGGAAAGGGGGAAGGAAAGATTGGTTAAGAAGAGTCTCAGACTGTAGTAGTTCTGAGGAAGTCTTGTCCAGGCCACAGGGGAGTGCTGGGGTCAAAGTTTCCCTTTGGACTAGCCCTGCCTTCCTCCAGAATGGGCCTGCATCAGCACAGATGCAGTGGAGGAGCCAGAGGGGCAGCAACTGGGCTTCCAGTCAGTTACACTGCTCACAACAAGAGATGTAAGCAGTGCATTTTCATGGCCGTGATACCTGGCAATATGTCACCACCTCCCTGGAGATGAGCAGGACAGCTTCTCAATCAGTATCCTCTCTAGATGTCTTTCTTTTCACAAGTTAGCTGTACAACCCTGGCTCAGCTGACTTGGTTGGGAAGTTGGAGTGGCCATTGTAGACTGAATAAGCCCCAGGTTTCTTGGGTAATTCACTGGAAAAGAGAGAGGGATTCAAGAACAGATAGGTGTTCTCATTATTAATTAAAGAAATAGGCGTTAACCATACTATAGCCCCAACTGATAATTTAAGAAAAGTATAGGGACACCTGGGTGGCTCAGTCGGTTAAGCATCCGTCTTTGGCTCAGGTCATGATCTCGTGGTTCGTGGGTTTGAGCCCCACATCAGGCTCTGTGCTGACAGCTAACTCAGAGCCTGGAGCCTTTTTCAGATTCTGTGTCTCCCTCTCTCTCTGACTCTCCCCTATTCATGCTCTCTCTCTCTCTGTCTCTCTCAGAAATAAATAAAACATTTAAAATTAAAAAAAAGAATAGAAAGATGGAGTCAGTCGGAAATAGAGGCTGGAAAAAACCTTATAATCAAGTTACCGTTAGTTATTAACATAAAAACAAGATGGCACTTTAAAAGAAATGTCCACAAGTTCTCTGATATTCTCACTAAAAGTTGGAGTTTAATTCCTCTCTGTAGAATAAAGGCCAGACTTAGTGACTGTCTTCTAACAACTTGAATGTGGTAGAATTATGCTATGTGACTTCTGAGGCTAGGTCATGCTAAGCGAGCATAGCTTCTCCTTCTCCCTCATCCTCTCCCACACCTTCCCCTCTGCCTCTCCTCCCTGTCCCACTTTCTTCACTTGCTTTGGAGGAAACCAGCCATCATGTCATGAGGACACTTGAGCAGCCTGTGGAGAGGCACAGGTGAGGAGGAATGGAGGCCTGCCACCAAGAACCAGCACATACTTACCAGACATGTGTATACACCAACTTGGAAATGGGTCCTTTGGCCCCTGTCAGGGCTTCAGATGACAGCAGTCCTGGCCAACATTTTGACTGAGACCTCACAAAAGACCCTGAGCCAGAAATGCCTTGTCAGGCTATTCCTGAATTTCTGACCCATAAAAACTGTGAGGGTAATAAATTGTTGTAGGCTACTAAACTGGGGGCAGTTTGTCTCACAGAGATAGGTAATTGATACGGGTCACAAGAATTTGGAAGTCCCCCTAAATATACCCAACACCATAACAGAAGATACTACCAGTGAGACAGTACGGCAAACCCATGGAAGATGTCCTTTTCCTTGTTTCCTGCTTTGGCTCATAAAGAGGCTAACTCTCTAAGCTGACTCCCATGAAAGCCCGCCGTGCTGGTGCAGCCAGAAGCACCATCTCTGTTGCTAGTGCTTGCCCAAGGCACTGATATAAACTGCTGCCAGTGTCGTGATCGAGGCTTCTGATGCCCACACAGAGGCTCCTATCTCATGTTGCTGCCAAGCCATTGGCAGCAACTCCCATCATCTGAGAAGCCACTGGCAGCAAAGCAGCCTTCATTACAGGGAAGTGGTTCTTGTGTTCACTTGTACTATGACCATGGCCAGAACGCCAGTATGGAGGAGGGGTAACAGATAACCCTGTGTACAGAACCAGCTCACCAAAAGCATGGCCTATGACTAGCGATATGGCCCAGATTGCAGTGTTTACCAAGTTAAACAGGCTAAAGCCAGATCAGCATATCAAAATGACTCAAGCATCAGGGAGAATTTAGCTATGAAACTCAGTGAGTCAGGGCCAAGGGCATTGATTATTGACAGGGTTCAAAAAGGACAGAAAGAAAGCAGACCTGCAAGAGTCCCAGGCTTGGGGCAGCTTTGAAGTGTATTCCTTTGGCCACTGGTCTGAGCCCCCACCCTCAGGGCTTGTTTAAAGCCATCAGCCCCCTTTCTCTCATATACATTTCAAGGCTATTGCTTCTTTTCCTGTGTGAAGTTCTCATAGAATTGCCAGGGCTCAGACTGTGTCTGATACTGGCAAGGAAGCTTGAACACTCTTGCGTTAATTAGTTTAGGTTCCCCCAGAAGAAAGCCCTGAGGCAAGAATTCAAGGTTAATGTGGGATGTAATCCCAGGAAACAGGTAGCGGAGTAGGAGTAGGGAAGTAAGACAGGGAAGGGAAGGCAATCAGTACAGAATGTGTTATTAAGTCAGTGACTAGTGTGAGCCATTCCATAGGGGAATTCCACAGAGGAAACTCTGGGAAGTGGTATCGGACACATGTCTCAGGGAGGCAAGGGGGCGAGGCTGTTTGCAGGTATTTATATACCAACTCCACTCAGCCATTGTTAATAGCTGCTAGGGGAGAGAGTATTAATTACTGTGGGAACCAACACAGAGATGCAGACACTGGTTGATCAGTTTTTTATTTGCTTATTGGCCATTTAGGTCTCCCCTTCTGTGAAGTGAGCATTTATATCCTTTGCCCACTTTTCTGTTGAGTTGCTAACCTTTTTTGTATGGATTTGTAGGAGTCACTTCTGTCTTCAGATACTAGTCTTTTCTTCATTATATGTGTAACAAATATCACTTTCTTTATAGTATCATCCAATAAATAGTTCTTATCTTTAATGTATATGAATTTATCAATCTTTTCTCAATGGTCTGTGCTTTCTTTTTTTTTTTTTTTTTAAGAGAGAGAGTGTGAGAGAGCACACCCATGAGCCGGAGAGAGGCAGAGGAGAGGGAAAGAGACAATCCTAAACAGGCTCCATGCCCAGAGCCATTGAGGCCCTCAAGGGGCTCAATCTCAGGTCAGCATGATCATGACCTGAGCCTAAGTCAAGAGTCAGATGCTTTACTGACTGAGCTTCCTGGGAGCCATGGTAGTCTATGCTTTTCATGTCTTGTTTAAGAAATTCTTTCGTATCTTGAGGTAACAGAGATGATAATTTACCAGGAAATTTTTTGGCTTTTACAGATAGTCTTTTTTTTAATGTGTATTTATTTTTGAGAGGGAGAGACATAGCATGAGTAGGGGAGGAGGAGGGGCAGAGAGAGAGAGGATAGACACAGAATCTGAAACAGGCTCCAGGCTCCAAGTTATCAGCACAGAGCTGGACATAGAGCTGGTACTTGGGCCTGGCAAGATCATGACCTGAGCTGAAGTCTTTAATCTACTTGGAAAGTATCTATCTTACAGATAGTCTTTAATCTACTTGGAAATGACTTCTATGAAGATGCAATATAGGAATTCAGTATTTAATTTTTATCATGGAAAATCAAACAGGGGCACCTGGGTGGTTCAGTTGGTTGAGCATCCAACTCTTGGTTTCAGTTCAGGATCATGGGATCCAGGGAACATGGATCATGGCTTGGTGCTGCATCAGGCTTGGTGCTGAGCATGGAACCTGCTTAAGATTCTTTCTCAATCTCTCTCTCCCTCTCCACCTCTCTCCCCTGCTCACACACTCTCTGTCTCTAAAAATAAAAATAATAAAAAAGAAAAAGAAAAAAGAAAATGTAGTTTGACATATACAAAAATAGAATAGCACAATTAACACTCAACTTCAACAATTATTAATTTATTTCAGTTGACCACTGCTGTGTAACAGATTACCCCCAAACTTAGCAAATTAAAAGAGTAATAAACATTTATTATCTTGCACAGTTTCTGAGAGTCAGGATTTTGTTTAACTGGGTGGTTCTGTCTCAGGATTTGTCATGAGCCTGTGGTCATGTTGTCTGCCTGGCCTGCAGACATCTAAAGCCTTAGCTGGGGCTAAAGATCTGTTCCAAGGTGACCCTCACCTCTGGCTGGTAAAGTGTTGCCAGGAAGCATCTGTTTCTTGCCACGTGGCCCTTTCCGCAGAGCAGCCGAAGTGTCCTCACAGCAGGGAAGCTGGCTTCCTCTGGAACAAGTGATCCAAAAGAGCGCAAGGTGGAAGTTGCAATGACTTTTATTACACAGCCTTGGAAGACACACAAGATCACTTCCACCACGTTGTATTCATTAGAATCAAGTCACTAAGTCCCACCCACATTAAAGGGGAGAGAAATTAGGTTCCTCTTTTTGAAGGGAGGAATATCAAAGTTAGTGGATTTTTTCAAAAACAGCATATAATCATGGCCAAGCTTGTTTCAGCTATACCTCCATCTCCTCTCCCTTACAAACTGGATTCTTTTGAAGAAAATTCCAGACATCATATTGTTTCATGGACAAATACTTTAGTATGGATTTTTAAAAGATAAGTCTGGAAGAAATGTCATAAACACCATACCATAAGCACACAAAAAGTTAACAATAATTCCTTAATGTCACCAAAGAGATTCAGTCAAAATTCAATAGCATTCAAGTTCCTCTGATTCATTCCTTCTCCCTCTCTCTCCCCTCCCCTTTCCTTTTTTTTTTTTTTTTTTTTTTAACAGTTTATATCAGACATCTCCGTGCCTAACTCCAGATCCCCTCAGGCTCACCTGTCATTTAATCCAGCCATTACTGCCCCGAACAGTTCTGCACAGGCTCCAACCAGCTGCACACAGGTGTAGCCTGGCACCTCTTCAGGGCCTCTCTTTAATGCTGCAGTGTGGAATACTGTAGAAATCTGCTTGGCATGCACAACCCGGAAGTGCCAGGGGCTTAAAACTCTTTGAGGCAAACTTTTACCAATGGAGATGAGAACCAATAACAACCGCTTTCCCTTTCATCCTCAGATCAACAGTCTAAAGACAGAGTATATATAACTTCTCACAAGGTCTGTGGGATTAAGGAATCCCTCTTCATGGTAGCCAACTTGATCATGCCTTCTTGTGTTTCCCTTTATCATTTATTTTCCCTCATTCCTGCCCTCTGAGATCACACTCTTCAATAAAGTATTTGCACATTTTTTTTTTATCAGGTTCTGCTTTTTGGGGCACCAGACTAAGAGTTGATCCCAAACAAGGTCTCACTGATCTATATAGCTTTCATCCTCTCCCACTTCTTTTCCTTTGCAATTTTTTTTTAGTTTATTTATTTGTTTTGAGAGAGAGAGGGACAGAAAAAAAGACATGAGCAGGGGAGGGGCAGAGAGAGAGGAGGACAGAGAATCCCAAGCAGGCTTCTCACTATCACCTCGGAGCCCAGTTTGGGGCTCAAACTCATGAACCATGAGACCATGACCTGAGCTGAAATGGAATGAGACACTTAACAGATTGAGCCATGTCAGTGCCACTCCCTTGCAATTATTTAATTATAATCATGAATCATATTGTTTGTTCTGAGGAGTTTACCACATTCTAGATTTTGCTGACCTCTCTTGCTATGGTGTTTATCATGTTCTCCTGTTCCTTATATTTCTAAAACTGGGAGTTAGATCTAGAAGCTGGATCAGATTTAGGTTTGATATTTTTGGCAAGAATATTTTATGGGTGGTGTTATATAGTCCCCATTGCATCCAATTAGAATACATAATGCCTGTCTCTTTTTGTAATTTTAAAATTGATCAGTAAATTTAGGGGTAGTAATTCTAATCTCCCCATTATAAATTCCCCACTAGTCTTTTGCCTAAGGATTTCAGCAGCCCAAAATAATCATGCCCTAGAGCTGTACTGTTCAATATAATAGCAACTAGCCACATGTAGCTGTTTAAACGTAATGAAAATTGAACAAAATTAGAAATTTAATTCCCCCCAAATAGCCAAAGCAATCCTGAAAAAGAAAAGCAAAGCTGGAGGCATCACAAGTCTGGACTTCAAAGTTTATTACAAAGCTGTAATCATCAAAACAGTATGGTACTAGCACAAAAACAGACACATAGATCAATGGAACAGAAGAGAGAACCCAGAAATGGGCCCACAGATGTATGGCCAACACATCTTTGACAAAGCAGGAAAGAATATCCAATGGAAAAAAGACAGACTCTTTAACAAATGGTGTGTGGAAAACTGGACAGCGACATGCAGAAAAATGAAACTGGTCCACTTTCTTACACCGTACCCAAAAATAAATTCAAAATGGATGAAAGACCTAAAGGTGAGACATGAAGCCATCGAAATCCTAGAGGAGAATAAGGCAACAACCTCTTTGACCTCAGCCATAGCAACTTCTTACTAAACATGTCTCTGGAGACAAGGGAAACAAGAGCAAATATGAACTATTCGGACCTCATCAAGATAAAATCTGCACAGCAAGGGAAATATTTGCATATGGCATATCTGATAAAGGGTTAGTATCCAAAATTTCTAAAGAACTTATCAAACTCAACACCCAAAAAACAAATAATCCAGTGAGGAAATGGGCAGAAGACATGAATAGACACTTTTCCAAAGAAGACATCCAGATGGCTGACACATGAAAAGATGCTTGACATCACTCATCATTAGGGAAATACAAACCAAAACCACAATGAGATACCACCTCACAGCTGTTAGAATGGCTAAAACTAGCAATACAAGAAACAGCACGTGTTATTGAGGATGCAGAGAAAGGGGAACCCTCTTGCACTGTTGGTGGGAATACAAACTGGTGCAGCCACTCTGGAGAACAGGATGGTGAACTTTTCTTTTTAAGTTTATATATTTATTTTTGAGAGAGAAAGAATGAGTCTGGGAGGGGCAGAGAGAGAGGGAAAGCGAGAGAATCCCAAGCTGGCTCCACATTGACAGTATGGGGCTCAAACCCACGAACCATGAGATCTTGACCTGAACTGAAGTCAGGCGCTTAACCGACTGAGCCATCCAGGCGCCCCTCTAGTATTTCACTTTAATCTATTATTCTTTATATGTGTATCAGCTGTAATTGTTCTATAAAGAAAACGTTCCCTTGTTGTCTGCTTAGTTACTCTGAGGTGTAGTTCTTACGGTAAAAGTGTGGTAAGTGCTTATTTGCCTTTGTGCACCAGTATTCAGGATAATGAAATGATTCCCTGGCATCCTCCAAAGTTGACCAAAGCATTTTGTTTTTATTGTTCTGAATGTCGTCGTAGATTCACAACAACATATTTGATGCCTTTCAGTTCATTGTAGTTACTATTCTTTATGATGTTCAAATTTTCCCATATGCTGATGGTTGTTTCCTACAGTAGTGTTCTACAGGTTCTATAGGCATGAGTGGGGAGGGGCAGAGAGAAGGGGAAAGCCTCCCAACCATATTCCACGCTGTCAGTGCAGAGCCCAACGCAGCGCTGGATCCTGAGAACCATGAGATCATGACCAGAGCTGAAATCATAAGTCAGACACTTAACCAACTGAGGCACTCAGACACCCCAGAATCTTGGTTTTTAGTGTCATCAATATGAGTACATGTACTCATTTTCTTTGTCCTATAAAACCTATAATAATTTCTCATTCAGCTGTTCCTGTGTATTTATTGTTAAATATCTTGAATATCACCCCTTAACCTGTGACCTTCAAATTCTGTGATTTAATTGTTGTCTGCCTGCATTTCTTTTCTTTTTTTTTTATTTTTTACAAATAGTTTATTGTCAAATTAGTTTCCACATAACACTCAGTGCTCATCCCCACAAGTGTACTCCTCCATGCCCATCCCTCCTCCCCCCCACATCCATCAGTCCTCAGTTTTTGTCAGCATTCAAGAGTCTCTCATGGTTTGCCTCTCTCCCTTTCCCCCACCATTTCCCCCCTTCTTCTCCCCCATGGTCCTCCGTCAAGTTCCTCCTAATCCTCCTATACGTGCAAACATATGATATTTGTCCTTCTCTGCCTGACTTATTTCGCTCAGCATAACACCCTCAAGGTCCATCCATGTTGCTACACATGTCTGCTTGCATTTCCACATTTGAGGAAGCTGCTTTTCTCCCACCACCCATGATTTCATGAACCTGTCAGTCAAGAAACTTGGCTTCTGCGGGAGTGGGAATGAATCCCAGGCCATGAGGGAGTTAACACCCAGTGGGTGTACTTGGGCCAGTGCAAGGTAAGAGACAGGAAGGAACCAGCAAATAATCTTTCTCTTTCACCCCACAGTGGGCCATTTCAAAACATGGTGGGTTTGCATAACTTTTTGAGAAGTCTCTTCTGTAACTAAGCAACCAAGTATGGTTTCTTGAAGCTACCAGGAGCTCAATAATATACCATCTTGCATTGCTTTTCTTCCTTCCCCTTGACTCTAACTTTTGCTCTAGGATAGCACCTCCCATTAATAACCTACCAAGAAATCTTTGCCTTTTGCTCTGTTCTTTAGGAAATGCAGGCAAAGACAATTTTCTGGGATCTTCTCCTTCAGAAAGGTAAAGAGCAGTGTTAGGGAATGTATGTATTTAATAAGCATTCTGAGTCTTATGATCAGACAAGTATGGCTGACACTACCTTAAAGCATCCTCGGGCTTCAGATCTCACATCAACAGGAAATAAGCTGCACACATTATATAGAATTCAGAAGAGAAATCCATCCCAGGAACCCTTTAGATGTGGCCATGGAGGACAATGAACAAGGGAGATGAGCAGAGAGTAGCCTGGAAGCAGTGAGGTAGACTGAGCAAGGCAGTTGTCTGCTGCCAAAGCACAGAGCACTCACTGCTTTTGTCTTGCAGGGGAGAAGTGTGTGCTTGGAACTGGTGACTACTTCTTGATGTTCTCTCTTTCTTTCCTGCTCCAAATGTGAGGGTTTTTGTTTTTGTTTTTGTTTTTGTTTTTTATGAGGTTCTTTCATCCCTCTTCCAACAATATGTGTGTTTCTTTGTGAGTGTTCTTTGTATGTTGCTGGATCCTGGAGAGCCACATCCAGCCTTAACTTAGAAGAGGGCAGCTAGCTCACAGCTGAAGGAACCCCCCCTTGCACACACACACCTTCTTGCAGCAGCAGGGCCTGACTTGAGCCATTTCTGTTTGGGGAGGGGATGTTTTCATTTCTGTGTCCCCAGCAGGCAAAGACTTGACTGCAAGTAGTTTATTTAGGAGAAAAAAAGAAAAGACAGGTAGGAGAGTGAGAAAGGGAGACAGAGAAAGTAAGGCAACCAATATAGGGTGCATTTTCAAGCCAGTTACCATTGTGTACAATGGGGCCTTAAGCCCATGGGAAACTCTGGGAGCCAGTACAGAACATGCATCCTAGTGTTACTCCACTACAAGGAGGCAGGGAGCCGGGCTGTTACACATCGACTCCCATCAGTCATTGATTGAGAGCAGCTCCCAGGGAGGAAGAAATATTAATTCCTCTGCACTTCTGGCCTGCTGTGTAAGTGACAAAGACAGAGTAAGGAATAATCAGAGAAAGCCATTATGCAAAGAAGTGCACGCGCTGGCAGCTGGCAACCAGGCCAGGATGCCCAAAAGTGGTAAGGACAAGGGGATTTGGGCAAGGCAGTGACAGCATCTGCTGTGAGAACGCAGAGGATTTCTCACCGCTTATTAGCTAGCTTCGTTACCTTACATGGGGACATTCATTTAAATTGTAAGCACATGGGGTGTCTGGGTGGCTCAGTTGGTTAAGCATCCGACTTTTTTTTTTTTTTTATGTTTTATTTATTTCTGAGAGAGAGAGAGCGTGAGCAGGGAGGGTCATAGGGAGACAGAGATACAGAATCTGAAACAGGCTCGAGGCTCTGAGCTAGCTGTCAGCACAGAGCCTGACGCGGGGTTCGAACCCACGAACCGTGAGATCATGACCTGAGCCAAAGTCGACGCTTAACCTGAGCCACTCAGGCGCCCAGAGCATCTGACTCTTAATTTCAGTTCAGGTCAGGATCTCAGGGCTATGGGATGGAGCCCTGTGTCAGGCTCCGTGCTGAGCAGGGATGGAGCCTGCTTAAGATTCTATCTCCCTCCCTCTGCCCCTCTCCCCAACTTGCACTCTCTCAAAAAAATTTTTTTAATTGTAGGCATGTGTGTGTGAGTTAAAGAAGTAAAATGCAGACAATATCTGATTCTGCTTTTCAGAATCGCCCTTCTGCCATTGCATATGATTCTAGGGGGACAGACTCAAAAGGTCCATCTCCCCTGCCTCAGGACATACAAATGACCCAAGCGGACCAATCATTGGAGTCATTGTAGTAGCTACTATTGATGCCCCAGTCAGATCCCTTTGACTGGTCAGTGCACGCATCCTCCAGTTCAGGTGAGTATTGCGCCTAGAGGCTCACAGCTGCATTTTTATTCAGAGAATTGCCCTTAGGAGGAGGGGGCCAATTTGGCTGGGATTATACACTCCCGCCACAGACATTCCACATCTAAAAGGAGATATAAACACAGCTCCTCTGTCTCACAGGGAGGTGGAGAAGACAATTCTGCAGTGTAGTTTATGCATCAGAACTCCCCCAAGAGATCAGCTGGATCCTCACCTTTGCCTAGTTTCTTCCCTGACACTATCCTGCTTCCCTTGCTCTCTAATAGGATTTTCCTGAGACCCACTCCTCAATTATTAAGGTGCAAGTCTCAGGCTCTGCTTCTCAGATGCCCAGCTAGCACCCATTCAGTGGGACACCCATTCAGTGGATTGGCCCAAAGGGAGACACATGGCCCCAGCAGAGCCCGAGCCTTTGGGGGCACCTCAGAAAAAGCAGATCTGTTTTTCTCTAAGGTTATGAGCTATATATAAGAGCATTGTAGTAGCCCCATGTTCGCTCCTTAAAATGTACTTCACTCTACTTCTTGGTTTTGGAGGAAGGGAGAAGGGACTACTTTTTTCTCTTATTCTCGGTTCTTCTACTTTGGGTGAAGGTGACTTCTTTTGGGGACCATAGGTGGACATATGACCCAGTCTAACCAATCACATTCCATGGCCACAGAAATTGTGTGGGGAGGTCTTGTGACCCAGTCAGGGTTATTGAAATATGGGTTAAGATATGAAAATCTCTTTTCCCCCTGGAATTAGAGCATCAAAGATGAGGGGACCTACTAGAGGAGAACCTGAATATAAAACCAAGACAGCAGAAGGCAGGACATTGTAGAAGGGTGAAATATGTCCTACTTTGACGTTATTGGATCTCTTGGTTCAAGCTCCACTCAAAGACAGTCTTACCTTAGATTATACTTCTTTGATTTCACATGCTAATGAGTTCTCTTTTTTATTTACACCAGTTTATGTTGGGTTTTATAACACTTAAGACCAAAGCAATGATGGAGCACCTGTTTGACTTCGGCTTAGGTCATGATCTCATGGTTCGTGGGTTCAAGCCCTGCATTGGGTTCTGTGTTGACAGCTCACAGGTCAGAGCCTGACACCTGCTACAGATTCTTTTTTTTTTTTTTAATTGTTTATTATCAAGTTGGTTTCCATATAACATCCAGTACTCATCCCCACAAGTGCCTTCCTCCATGCCCATCACCCCTCTTCCCCTTCCCCCCACCCCATCTGCCCTCAGTTTGTTCTCGGCATTCCAGAGTCTCTCATGGTTTGCCTCCCTCCCTCTCCCCCACTATTTTTCCCCTTCTTCTCACCCATAGTCCTCCGTTAAGTTCCTCCTAATCCTCCTATATGTGCAAACATATGGTATCTGTCGTTCTCTGCCTGACTTATTTCGTTTAGCATAACACCCTCAAGGTCCATCCATGTTGCTACACATGGCCAGATTTCATTCTTTCTCATTGCCATGTAGTATTCCATGGTATAGATAAACCCCATCTTCGTGATCCATTCGTCCGTTGATGGACACTTAGACTCTTTCCATGTTTTGGCTATTGTTGAGAGTGCTGCTATGAACATTGGGGTACATGTGCCCCTATGCATCAGCACTCCTGTATCCCTTGGGTAAATTCCTAGCAGTGCCATTGCTGGGTCATAGGGGAGTTCCATTGTTAATTTTTTGAGGAATCTCCACACTGTTTTCCAGAGGGGCTACACCAGTTTACATTCCCACCAACAGTGTCTGCTACAGATTCTGTGTCTTCCTCTCTCTCTGCCCCTCCCCTGCTCATTCACTCTCTTAGAAATAAATAAACATTAAAAAAATTAAAAACAAAAACCAAAGCAATGCTAAAGTGATGAAAGATGCAATGATGGCAAGTCTGCAGCTGCAAGAAAATATATTGCTGCCATGTGAAGAGACCCTGGGTGACAATGAAATCTACATATAAAAAAGAAAGAACTAAGAGAGGGAGAGAGAATTAGCGATTGTTTTGGCAAGAGCTAAGCACAAGGATCCTGCCATTCCTGAAGCATATTGCTCCTTTTGGTTCTCAGTTGATTGAACCAACAAATTATCCTTTTTATTCCTTACAGAAATAAGAGTTAAGCTTTATCACTTTCAAAGGAAAGAGTTTTGACTAATACCTTTTTCTCAATTTTCCTTGGGATCATTTTATTTTTTCTTGAATGAGTTGTAGGCATTCTTTAGGTATTTTAGACATTGAACTTTTGCCCACTATTTACTGTAAAAAAATGTATTCCAATCCACCACTTGTCTTTTACTTTGTCTATGATATTTCTCATTATTTAGAAGATTGTAATTTTAGGGAATCTAGATCAACAAGCTTAACCTTTATCATTCTTGGATTATTAGACATGGTTCTTTGGCTGAAAGTGATGGAAACCAAACTCAATTTAGTTCAAATAAAAAAACAGTTTGTTGGCTAACAAAACTGGGAATCCCAGATGTATTTGGTCCTGAGCCATAAGTAGAATCGTAACTCTAAGAGTGTCATGAGGATAATTTCTCTCTCAGTCTATGAGTTCTCTGGGCTTCCTTCCTATTGAAGCTCCCTTTGCCTTGTTGGAAACATCGCCCATATTCTTACATTTGATGGTTCCAAAGGGAGGGAGAGAGACTGTATGATGGGTTAGGCATAGGAATCCCATGAGAGCCTGCTAACCTGTTATGGGCGCTCTGACCGATATGTATTACATATTGATAGTTGGATCAGTCATTCCAAACTATTCAGAATGTACTCCACACAGGTGGTAAGAGTTTTGTCACGGAAGAATGAAGGAAAGGAAACCTAACAAGTATACAGTAGCTACCATACTTATCTTTGCCTCTTGTGTCTTGTTTGTGAAAATCTATTTCTCCCCAAATTATATTTGTATGTATTTATATGTGTATATATGTGTGTATATATATTTATGCCCTTTTAATTCTCTTATTGTTTTACTTTTTAAAAATTTGTATTTCATTTTAGATCTGTATTCCATCTGGAATGTATTTTTATTGATGGC
This sequence comes from Hyaena hyaena, assembly GCF_003009895.1. Taxonomy (NCBI): domain Eukaryota; kingdom Metazoa; phylum Chordata; class Mammalia; order Carnivora; family Hyaenidae; genus Hyaena; species Hyaena hyaena. The sequence continues at coordinate 752,216 of NW_024080650.1, read as the reverse complement.
TTGAGGTACAAATCTAATTTAAATTTTTCCCATATGGAAATCCTATTATCTCACAACCACATGTTGAATAGTGTCATTCCCCCACCAGTTAGAAATGACACATTCGTGCGGCGCCTGGGTGGGTGACTCAGTCAGTTAAGCGTCCAACTTCTACTCAGGTTATAATCTTTCAGTTCGTGGGTTCCAGTCCTGCATCAGGCTCTGTGCTCACATTTCAGAGCCTGGAGTCTGCCTTGGATTCTGTGTTTCCTCTCTCTGCCCCTCCCCTGCTCACGCTCTGTCTCTTTCTGTCTCTCAAAAATAAATGAATGTTAAAAAAGAATTAAGTTATGACACCTTCATTACAAACTAAATTCTACATTTATGTGGGTCTGTTTCTCGACTATGCATTGCTCCATTGATATGGTCTATTCCTGTGACAATACCATGTGGTATAAATAGCTGTTAACTTCTTGGGGAAGCTCTACTTTCTACTTGGTACTAAACTTCTTCTTTCTAACAAGCATATTTTGGGCTGTTCTCTTTGCTCCTATTGTCCATTAACCTGACTCTGTCACATTTTTTAAACGTATTCAATAATTTAAGATTTTATTTTAAATTGTTAATTTTTACCAAAGCAACAGATGAAAATGCTTTAAAAGTTTAATTAGTATCACAGAGCTCATAATGAAAAGTGTAATTCTCCTTCCAATCCCACTTAACCTGAGTGCTAAAATTATTTTGCGTAGTATTTATACTCTTCTTTCTTTCTTTTCTTTGAAGTAGTTTTTTAAATGTTTATTTATTTCTGAGAGAGAGTGAGAGAGAGTGTAAGCTAGAGAAGGGCAGAAAAAGAAGGAGACATAGAATCCGAAGCTGGCTCCAGGCTCTGAGCTATCAGTACAGAGCCTGATGCAGGGCTCGAACCCACGAACTACGAGATCACGACCTGAGCTGAAGTCAGATGCTTAACCGACTGAGCCACCCAGGTGCCCCGCTTTGTTTGCTTTAAAAAAGATTGTATTATCTTTTTAAGTAATCTCTGTACCTAATGTGAAGCTCCAGCTCACAACCCCAAGGTCATGAGTCTTATGCTCCACTGACCGAGCCAGCCAGGCACCCCTGTCCTTATTTCTAATGATCATGCTTCTAGTGCTAATGTTTTATTTTTTAATAAATTAACAAACCAGAAGGAAGAAAGAAAGAAAAGGCAAACAACAGACATACTGATCTATTTTGTTTGATCTATCAGTTCCTGAGAGATGTGTGTTAAAATGGCTTGTAATGATTATGGGCATATCTATTTTTGCTTCTAGTTCTATTTAGTCTTTTTTTTTTTTAATTTTTAAAGTTTATTTATTTATTTTGAGAGAGGGGGAGAGGGAAGGACAGAGAGAGAGGGAGAGAGAAGGACAGAGAGAGAGGGAGAGAGGGGATCCCAAGCAGGCTCTGCACTATAAGCACAGAGCCTGACACAAGGTTTCGAACTCAAGAACTGTGAGATCATGACCTGAGCCGAAATCAAGTCAGATGCTAAACTGACTGAGCCACCCAGGTGCCCTTATTTAGCTTTTCATGTTGAGAACCACATTAGGTATCTACAAATTTAGAATTTTTATATTTTCCTGGTGAAATTGAACATTTCACTCTTTGAAAGGTCTCTATTTCTAGAAATACTGTTTGGCTTAAAGTCTATTTTGTCTGGTATGAATATAACTACACTAGCTTTCTTTTGGTTAGTATCTGCATCATACGTATTTCTCATCCTTTTATATTTAACTTTTCTCAGTCTTCCTTTGTTTTCATGACCTTTATCTTCGTGAAGAGTACTTGCTAGGTATTTTTCAGAATGTCCCTCAATTTGAGTTTGTCTGATGTTTGCTATTTGGGGAAGAATAGCACAGAGGTGAAATGTCCTTCTGATCACATGATATCAGGAGACATATAATATCCACACAACTTATTACTGATGATGTTAACCTCGATCATTTGGTTAAGGTGTTATTTGTCATATTTCTCCATTATAAAGTTACTATTTTTCTCCTTTCCGTATTGTATTATTTGGGAGTGAGCCACTAAGTCAAAGGGAATAGGGAAAGGAAATAAAGCACGTCTGCTTATATTATTCAAAATAAGATTTGTTCCTTCTCCCCCATTTGTTTATTTATTAAACCATTTTATTTATACAAGTATAAATGTATATTTATTTTATACTTTAGGTTATAATTCAATACCACATTATTTATTTTGTTTACCACTTTTTTTCAGCTTTGGCCACTGGGAACTCCTCTAAGTTGGCTCTGGTGTCCCTTTGACATGTCCCATCCTTTGTTGTTGTTATTATAGTTTTTGAACACTTCCTTAATTTCTAGTACTACAAAATGTTCTGGGTTCATTTTGTATTTTTCTTGTCCTGGCCCTAAATTTGGCCTTTTCTCCGAAGAGCCTAGGTTCTTACCAGAGAATGGTATTAGAAAACAAGATCCAGGCACTGAGTGTACTTGTTTCTCTTGGGGTGTCACTGCTCCCAGGATTCCTCAGCAAAGTTAGAAGATGTATGTACATATACTAACCTGTGTAGGCACATATTTATTTCTAAAGTCATCTGTGTATCTATCTATCTGTGTATATATTAAATACACATGAGTTCATGTTGATTGTCTGTGTTTATACTTTTAAGTTTATTCATTGTGTTTGGTTCCTGGTGAGACCTTTCCAACAAGAACCCTGTGACCTTTGATTCTGGGAGATTGGATTATCTCCTTGACAACTTCCTTTCCCGATTGTCTCATCTCATCCCCCTTTCTCTATCTCTCTGTCTCTGTATGTCTTTCTGTGTGTCTGTCTGTCCCTGTCTCTATCTCTCTGTTTCTGTCTATCTCTCTGTCTCTCTCTGTCTCTATTCATATCTCACTGTCACTATCTCTGTCTCTCTTCCTCTGTCTGAATTTAGCTAGTGTTTCAAGGGTGTGCTGGGCAGGTGCTCATTTGTTCACACACCCATTCCCTGCCTGCCCCTCCTATGTTTATAAGAAGCTGACCCACGTAGCTTCTCCGTTTTCCTTGAGCTATGGGAGGCCATGGCAGGAAACTGGATGGTGGGAAGGGTGGAGACCAGGGTATTTCTCCCTGTTTCTCTCTGCTTTGGCTGTTGTCTCTGGCAAGGGCTGAAGATCCCCTACCACGATTTCAGTTTCTGCTGGCAAATTCCAGCTTCCGGAGTAACATCACCTCTCGTGACATCATCTGATACCTTTCTCTCCCAGTTCTGACGATGATGGCAGCTTTGTGCTGGGGCTGATCCTTGGGCATCTCATTTGGCTCTTGTAACTCTTCTGCCACTATTGCATGGAATTCTCTAAATTAATATTCTTCTACTGAACTCTATCGCCTGTGATTGGTTTCCCTATCTGCACTTTGATACAAGGGGAAGAGAGAAATTACACTTCCTGAACTGTTCTTCTAATCATCATAATTATTTTTCTCCTGTTCGACCTCTTTGTCTTTTTGTACTTTATAGGGAGATTTTTGCAATGTCATCTTTTATACTTTTAATTTTTAAAAAGGTTTCTGCCACAACATTTTAACATCCAAAATCTTTTTTTATGCTCGTTAAATGTTCCTTTTTTATATATAGCATTCTAATCTTGTTTCATGGATATAAGATCTCCTCTAATCTCTCTGGGAATATTAATTACAGTAGGTTTCTACAAGTTTTTTCTTGCTTCTTGTCATTTTCTCTGTTTCCTCAAGTTCCTTTTTTTGTTTGTTCAGGTCTCTGATTTCCATGTTAGCGGCTTTCCATGTTAGTTGACCTATGTATAGCCCTCTATTCAAATACACAAGAACTAGGGCTTTGTGTTTGTAGGTGTTTGTGGCTTCGTAGGCTCTGGCAGAGACCTAGAAGTTTCTTTGAGGGGAGTCTCCCCTTCCAAAATGTTATTTTCAGTGGGTACTTTTCTCTGGGCTGGTCAGTTTCTCTAATGAAGGCTCTTTCTATCTTAGGCCTGTTGGCAGAAAGCATATGTGTGAGTGGAAGGGAAAGAATGGAGAGTGGTAGAATCTGGCTCAGAGCAGGATCCATGATGCCAGGCTCTCTCCATTCATAATGCAGACTCCACTCCACTCCCCAGTGTCCACTCCAGCAGCCTCACTCTCTGCTGTTCCAAATCTCCCTACGGTGAGAGCATTGAGGCCCAACCTTTCCAAATGGCAATTTCTACTTCCCTGGTAGAGAAGGACCAAGATTTTCAACTATGTCTTCCTTTTCCAGCTCCAGCCCTCACTCATGACATCAAAGCTATGTGGTATTTCCAGTCTCTGCGCCTTTCTAGGGTACCAAAGTACAAATCGGTTTTCTTCTTGTTGACTCACTCCCATCTACCTGGCACAACTGAGAAAACTGAAAACAGTGCTAAAGCAAACTTCTGAAACCAAGAGATTGTGAGCATATATCAAAATTTTATTTAACTCCTAGAAGGAACTAACAAGTTAAAAAAAAAAAGTGGTTTGCCAATGCTTGAAAAACAGAGGTAGGTGTGTGTGTGTGTGTGTGTGTGTGTGTGTGTACATAAACACACACATAGAGTTAGATTTAATGAAAGGAATTCCAAAGATAATTTGCTAGGTAAGATTCAAGGCTGGTTAACTTTCTACAGGGAAATAAAATTCTGTGTTTAGCTCCACAACAGCTTACAACACCATAGAATCTATTGGTTTCTAGAGTTTAACTATATAGGACCATAAAACTGACCATTCCTTCAATAGCTGTGGATCAGTTAGATACATTTTGGTAATGAATTACGTTCCCCAGGCCACTAGGTTCTACTTTCATTAAGCAGGGTTTGTGAAGGTGTTTTCTCAAGGTACTAGGAAACAGTCAACCATAACTTTGCTTCATTTTCTCTTTTTCCCCTATGTCAGGTAAGAACATCTAATACATTATTGACATCACGGGGCATCTGAGTGGCTCTGTTGGTTTAGTGTCCATCTTCAGCTCAGGTCATGGTCTCACAGTTTGGGGGTTGGAGCCCCGTGTGGGGCTCTGTGTTGACAGCTCAGAGCCTGGAGCCTGTTTGGAATTCTGTGTCTCCCTCCTTCTCTGCTCCCTGCCCCCCTCCCCCGACCCGGCTCATGCTCTCTCTCTCTGCGTCTCTCAAAAATAAATAATAAGTGTTGGGGAGAGGGAAGGAGGCAAACCATGAGAGACTCTTGAATGCTGATAACAAACTGAGGGCTGAAGGGGGTGGGGGAGAGGGGAAGGGGGTGATGGGCATGGGGGAGGGCACTTGTGGGGATGAGCCATGGGTGTTATATGGAAACCAACTTGACAATAAACTATTTAAGGAAGAAAAATAAATAAATAATAAATGTTTAAAAAAATTTTTTAATTAAAAATATATTATTGACATCACTAGCCTGGTCTTGCCTGCCTCAAAGCCTGTTCTTATTATCTTTGTGGGGTTTGTGCTTTTTATTCTTTTTAATTTACTGTAATTTTAGTGAGGTTTGGAAAGGAAGCAGGCAAAAACGCTTCAGCACAATTCCCTTCTTTTGACCACACATTTCTTTCTGCTCTGTCTTCCAAGACTTTCTTAAAACACCTGGTCAGTTGGTTTTTCAGTTTCCTTTTTTTTTTAATGTTTTATTTATTTTTGAGACAGAGAGAGACAGAGCATGAGAGGGGGAGGGGAAGAGACAGAGGGAGATACAGAATCTGAAGCAAGCTCCAGGCTCTGAGCTGTCAGCACAGAGCCCAACGCAGGGCTCGAACCCACGAACATGAGATCATGCCCTGAGCCGAAGTTGGAGGCTTAACTGACTGAGCTACCCAGGTGCCCCGGTTTTTCAGTTTCCTGATGCTGTTGTAGACTTAATGCTTTCCCTCTTTCATATCCTTTCTGGATTTTATTAGAAGTTTCTAGCAGGAATGACAGTGTGTATTCATATATTCTTTCTGTTTGCCAGCTTGATCTAGGCTTATTTCTGATTATATCAATGTTTGATTTCAAATATCAAAGAGCTCCCCACCTTTGTGGATGGAAGCAAATGTTTCCCATTATTCAGAAAAACACTGCTGTAACATTGCAAGAATTAGTAGGTGTCTTGTCTCCCAATCTCTTCACCCACCTCATACTCATTCCTTCCCACCCCTGGAAGACAGACTTTTGTTTGCTGGTATTCTGGCCTTTTTTCGGCTCAAAAGAGTAGCATTTTCAAGTTTTAAGTGTATTGCCTTGTGGGTGTGGGACCACTGTTAACATAAACGACTCAGATGGTCCTTTGGAAGGGCTTCATCTCAGCTTTTCAAACTTTAATGGGCATAAGTAGCGCTAGGGGGAGCCAGTTATAAACGTAGAATCCCAGACTCCACCCCCAGAAGATGAAGAAGGTATCTTGGAATCTACATTTTTTTAAATTTCTTTGTGTTTGTTTATTTTTGAGAGAGGGCGTGCGCGTGAGCAGAGGAGGGACCAAGAAGGGAAGACAGAGGATCTGAAGCGGACTCTGCGCTAATAGCAGAGAGCCCTGAAGCAGAGAGCCCGATGTGGAGCTCCAGCTCCCCAACTGTAAGGTCATGACCTGAGGCCAGGCTGCCTAACTGACTAAGCCACTCAGGTGCCCCTGGAATCTTCATTTTAAAGAGGGCCCCATGTCAAACTTGGGGCAATACCAGACTCAAATGAATAATGCACCAGATGGGTTATAATATATTGAATGAAAATAAATCTATTCATTTATATTAATATTAACACAAAACATTTTAGGGACATAGAAAGGAAAGTTTTTCTTCATAGAAGAATGCCAACTAGCCAATGTAGGAATGGCAGATGGGAAAAATCATTTTATAAACATTCTAGTAATACTTGGTTTGGACAGGAATCATCAATGGAAAATAAAACCATTGTAGTGAAAGGGGATGGGAAAAAGGATATTCAAAAAGTCTGAAAGTATTACCCTAAGAATATTTAGTAATTTCAGAGAAGAATAGGTACTTTACCGTGGAGAGATCTGGTGGTCACCATCTTGACCAGTGGATTACACCTAGCATTATCACTAATGTGACAGACTGACAAATGTGATGTACTGAGGCAGACATGTAGGTCACTTAGGATTTTTATCAAAAATGTGAACCCAGGGGCGCCTGGGTGGCTTAGTCAGTTAAGCGTCCGACTTTCGCTTAGGTCATGATCTCACGGTTCGTGGGTTCGAGCCCCGCGTCGGGCTCTGTGCTGACTGCCAGCTCAGAGCCTGGAGCCTGTTTCAGTCTGTGACTCCCTCTCTCACTGACCCTCCCCTGCTCACGCTTGTCTCTCTCTCTCTCTCCTAGAAATAAATAAAACATTTTTAAAAAATGTGAACCCAGATTTATTTTTAAGAAAATCAGGTAGGGGCGCCTGAGTGGCTCTGTCGGTAAAGCATCCAACTTCGGCTCGGGTGATGATCTCACGGTTCACGAGTTGGAGCCCTTGTACAGAGCCTGCTTGGGATTATTTCTCTCTCCCTTCTCTCTGCCCTTTCCCCACTTGCACGTGCTCTCTCTCTCTCTCTCTCTCAAAATAAAGAACTTAAAAAAAAAAAAAGAAAATCAGGATCCTGTGCATTATGATGTCATAGTGATTTTATTTATTTTTATTTTTTAATCCATTTTATTTATTTTTGAGAGTGAATGGGGGCAGAGCAGAGAGAGAGACACAGAGGATCTGAAGTGGGCTCTGCACTGACAGCAGTGAGCCCGAAGCAGGGCTTGAACTCATGAACCAGGAAATCATGCCTTGAGCCCAAGTCAGCTGTTCAACTGACTGAACCACCCAGCAGCCCCTTAATGTCATAGTGATTTTAAACACAATGGCTTATTTAATGGACATGACCAACCCTTTGAAACTTTGTTTCCCTCTACCACAGCCTCCGTATGTTCTGAAAGTGACCAGGGGACATTCCTGTAGTCCTCTCAGCATCCACCATTCTCCCTCTGGAAATGTCACCATCCAGGTCTCTGTCGTATGAAAAGAGTGAGCACGGTCTCTGACCTATTTCTTATGTATTTGTTAAGTGTGTCTGATGCCAACGTCACTCTGTGCGAAAGCTGCTGCATATATCTTGAGGGCACTTTCTTACATCATGGTCCTAAAGGGACCACTTTAGACTTGCAGCATCTCACCAAGATTTCCTAATATTTAACCATCCTTATATTCCATAAACTTGCCTGCAGTGTGTGATTCTTTGATTTATGGCTGACTTTTGTAAACCAATTTTTTTAAAATTTTGTTAATGTTTTATTTACTTCTGAGAGAGAGAGACAGAGACAGAGACAGCATGAGCAGGGGAGGGTCTAAGAGAGAGGGAGATACAGAATCTGAAGCAGTCTCCAGGCTCTGAGCTATCTGTCAGCACAGAGCCCAACGCGGGGCTCGAACCCACGAACCGTGAGATCATGACCTGAGCCAAAGTCGGATGCTTGACTGACTGAGCCACCCAGGCGCCCCTGTAAACCAGTTTTTATTGTGACAAAATATACATAACGTAAAATTTACCAATTTTAAGTGCAGCTTAGTGGCCTTAAGCAGTCACATTGTTGTGCAGCCATCACACTGTCCACTTGCCATAATGTCCACAACATTCACCTACCTGCTATAGCAGGTGTCAGAATTTCCTTACCTTTTTAAAAAATGTTTATTTTTGAGAGAGACAGAGACAGAGCATGAGCAGGGGAGGGGCAGAGAGAGAAGACACAGAATCCAAAGCAGGATCCAGGCTCCAAGCTATCAGTAAAGAGCCCGATGCAGGGCTCGAACTCACAACCTGCGAGGTCATGACCTGAGCTGAAGTTAGATGCTCAACCACCTGAGCAACACAGGCGCCCCAGAACTTCCTTCCTTTTTGAGGCTGAATCATATTCCTTTCTATGTATAAGGATCTTTATATTGGGGCACGTGGGTGACTCAGTCGGTTAAGCATCTGACTTTGGCTCAGGTCATGATCTCACAGTTTGTGAATTCGAGCCCCACTTCAGTCTCACTGCTGTCAGCACAGAGCCGGCTTCAGATCCTTTGTCCCTCTCTCTCTACCCATCCCCCTCTCTCAAAAATAAATAAACATTAAAAAAAAAAAAAAGAGGATCTTTATGTTCAGCCCCGAGTGTCCATGTCATAGGTTTGATTTAGATTCTGAGATGGAATTTGAGGTGCAAGATATTTATTTTTTTAATAGTTTATTATCAAGTGCCCTCCTCCATGCCCATCACCTGCCTTCGCCTCTCTCCCACCCCCCCTCAGCCCTCAGTTTGTTCTCAGCAGTCAAGAGTCTATCATAGTTTGCCTCCCTCCCTCTCCCCAACTATTTTCCCCCTTCTTCTCCCGCTTCATCCTCCGTTAAGTTCCTCCTAATCCACCTATATGTGCAAACATATGGTATCTGTCCTTCTCTGCCTGACTTATTCGCTCAGCATAACACCCTCAAGTTCCATCCATGTTGCTACACATGGCCAGATTTCATTCTTATTGCCATGTAGTATTCCATTGTATAAATATACCATATCTTCTTGATCCATTCATCAGTTGATGGACACTTAGGCTCTTTCCATGTTTTGGCTATTGTTGAGAGTGCTGCTATGAACATTGGGGTCCATGTGCCCCTATGCATCAGCACTCCTGTATCCCTTGGCTAAATTCCTAGCAGTACTACTGCTGGGTCATAGGGGAGTTCTATTGTTAATTTTTTGAGGAATCTCCATACTGTTTTCCAGACGGGCTGCACCAGTTTGCATTTCTACCAACAGTGTAGGAGGGTGCCCGTTTCTCCACATCCTCGCCAGCATCTAGAGTCTCCTAATTTGTTCATTTTAGCCACTCTGACCAGGGGGCGCAAGATATTTATTATGGGAAAGAAGGAGGCAGAAGCCAGAATGGGAGGAGGAAGAAGTCAAATTGTGACACAGGCCAAATGAAACCTCACTGAATGAGTACTGCCCAGTAGAGTGTGTTGGTTTATAGCCTCCTCAGGAGTTTCCTGGGTGTGATCTGAAACTGGCCCCCAAATGCAGAGGGCAGGGAGAGACCAAAGAAAGAGGCAGGTCACTCCAGGCTGGTGGTGGCAATTGTTTGTACGTGTGTGTGTGTGAGTGTGTGTGTATGTGTGTGTGTGTGTGTGTGTGTGGTATCCTCTGATTTTTTTTTAAATTTAAATTCAAATTAGTTAACATACAGTGTAGTTTTGGCTTCAGGAGTAGAACCCGGTGATTCATCACTTACATACAATACACAGTGCTCATCTCAAAAAAGTGCCCACCTTAATACCCATCACGCATTTAACCCATCCCCCCACCCACCTGTCTACAACAACCCTCAGTTTAGGTGGCAGTTTTAATAGGCAAAGGGAACTTACATACAGGGTTTGTCTTGAGCAGCAGCAAGACAAGTAGATCCCCACAGTTGCCCACCAACTCTTGAACATTTATACAGAGGCCTTAACTGGGGTCAGTCGCATACACCATGTACATATTCTCAATACCAGCCACATCGCTATCTCAAGGTTATGTCCTTGGAGCAATCTATGGGACCATGAAAGGCAAGTAGAACCCATAGTCCAAGGACAGTGGAGGAAGGGAGGAGCCTCTGATTGCCCAGGTCCAACTCATGGATCAACTAGTGGTCATATCCTTCCAATGACCTTTCCCAACAGAATGCCCTACATTGGACCAAAAACAGCCAGGTCTTTGTACCTCCACCTGACCCAGTCTTTAGGTAGGCTGCCTCAGGAATGGTGTGACCTTGGAAGAGCCAGCTGTCTATAGCTGAGGCAGACCGTGAAGGAGCTGATGGCTTGCTGCTGAACATGCTCTCTGCAGCTGGGCAGCAAGCCTTCCCTTGAAAGGTGATTTGGGCAGAAAATCTCCATGTCTACCACAATTCATCCATATTACTGGAGTGGTGATGGGGATTTGATTTATTGCAGGAAATAAGCAGAGAGGATTTTTTTTCAGCTTTGAACATTCACAATAGAGTTTTGCTACAAATCAATAGACTTCAAAGCAAGGCATTGTCAAAGGGAAATAATTTTCTAAATTCCTGTAGCTCTCATTTGACATATCAATAGCTACCACATTGAAGCATTACTTCCATAGTGTACTTTCAAAACCTAGGCCTTGGCCTGAAGATATTATGGAGAGGGAGAGGAAGCAGAGAGAGAATATGGAATGCATGGGCCCTGGTCTTTCCGTTGTAGACTTTAACCTGGAGAAAGAGAGACAGTTTGAGAATTCAGCTAGGCCCCAAATGTAGGAGGGATCACTCCATTCCACATTTAAGGTTCTAGGAGAAAGCCACCATGTAGGAGAGGGATGGTTGAACCTCCTTGAACCTGGTGAAGAGCAATGTGGGGGGGGGGGGTGTCAAGCAGGGATACAGTTTTTACTAGGCTCTTGTGATTCCTATGATCCCTGGGTAGAGCAAATGCTAGCTGAGAGCCAGGAGGTCTGTCATGGGGTAGCAAGGGCTGCTGGGTAGACTGATCATTAAGGACAAGGACTCAGAGGTGTCCAAAGGGCAAGCAAAAGCCAAAGACAATGAGATGCTAGGTCACCAGACCCAGCTCAAACTCAGAAAGAAAATGGGTTTTATTGGCTATGGCTGTTAGAGGGTAGGAGGTAAGTCCACCTCCCCCTAGTCTTCCAGGTGTCTTTTTTGAGAATGGGATAGATGTAACGTCCCAAGAATCTGAACATTTATTCCTAAAAAGATTCTTTTAGTCATGCTTCTACTGTATGACAATCTTAAAACACAATGCCTTTTAACAACAAGCTTAGATTCACAGGTTTGAGGTTCAGGTACAGCTCTGATGGATTCAATTAGGATCAACTGGACTTGGCTCCAGGCCATGGGTACAATTCAAGTCTATTCCACAAGACTACTCATTCAGGGACCAGCAGTTACTATGATTTGCTCTTCTCGCGACAGAAGACAGGATTGCAAAAGGCAAGCCAAATCGTGCTCACATTCAAAGCCTCTGTTCTCACATCCTATCCGCTAGCATTCCATTGGCCAACGTAAGTCTCACAGCCAATTCCAACATCCACGGGGAAGGAATGAATACTGTACATCAGGAAGGGAATAAAGAATTGGGGATAATAATCCCTTCTACTGCAGGGACTAGGCATTTCCTAAAGGAACTATCCAAATCATTATATTAGACCAACTTTGCTGACCAGGACAGAAATTTAATTTTTTCCTGCTACCCAGTAGGTGAGACCCAACTTGGACCAAGGTTCCCTAAAAGCAGAGATTGAGATGGAGATTCTTGTGTACCTAATTGGCTGAGAAAGTACTCTCAAGAGAAACATGTCAGGAGGTAAGACAAGGATAAAAAGGGAAAAGGAAGATGATCAGGAGTGAAAAATGTGTATCAGGGAGAGAGTGAAGAAAGGGACCTCAACTGGAGTCTGGTTTGAGCCTAATTCCACTGGAGAGCTCTGGAGTGAGAATCCTATCACAGAGTTATCTCCCTTGAGGCAAGAGTTGGGCTTTTTTTTGCCCTTATGTCAGTAAATCATTGGTTGTCTCCCTCTTCCCTGGGGCAGGTATAACCTCAAAGGCATTTCTTTGTGACATGGCAACTGTAGGGCAAAGGCAATTCTCTGAAGAAGGGCACAGTTATAATCCCAGATTAAAACTCACACACATGGGTGTGCTAGGTAGGTTAAAGGGATCTGGCAGGGGCACCAATATCATCTAATACATGGTTCATGAAAGACCATATGAAAATAAAATTACTATTTTTTTACATATTCATAGTAAACACTATTGTTTCTTTTTGAATATATCCACTCTCCCTCTTCCTTTACCAAAAAGAAAAATGAACAAGGTAATTTTGCTGATCCAGAATAAAAATCAAATTTCTCAGGGTGGCTTGATTGGTTAAGCATATGACTTCAGCTCAGGTCATGATCTCATGGTGCATGAGTTCGAGCCTCATGTCCGGCTCTGTGCTGACAGCTTAGAGTCTGGAGCTTGCTTCAGATTCGGTGTCTCCCTCTCTCTCTGCCCTCCCCAATTGCGCGGTCTCTCTCTCTCTCTTTCTCAAATAAATAAACATTTTAAAAAATTTAATTAGATTTCTCAGACTCTCTTCTAACCAGGTGTGGCCATATAACTCGGTTCTGGACACCATATGAAGGCAAACTGTCTGTCATGCGGAACTTTCCTAAGGAGAAAGCCGGTGTCACCCTGTGCTCCTTCCTCTTTGTTCTTCCCTCCACTATCCTGGATTGAATGCATATTTGATGGCTGGTACAGGAACAGCCATCAGGCACTGTGAGGCGACCTGGGTAATGAAGGCCAGCAGAGCCACAAGTTAGAAGGGGCCCTGGTTCCTCAGATTGCCATGACCCACAGCCACCACACCTTCATTATAGAGAGATACAATCTTCTGCCCAGGTTAAACTACCATTAGTTACCTTTTACAGGAGAAGACTTATTTGTAGCACATTATTACCCTAATCAGTCTAACATTCAAGCCAAATTGAAAATGGATTTGAGAACGTGCTACATATATTTTACCAAAGCACCCTCCAGCAAGACTGTGCCCTTTTAAAGTCCATTTAGCACATATTAGAGTTCATTTCTCCATTCTGGTTATTTATTTATTTTTTGGATGGGTTAATTTGATAAGCAACAATTCACCTTATTTCTTTTTAATTTTCTTTTCCCAGATATCTGGTCAGGTTGAAATATATATATATATACATATGTATATATATATATATATTTAGCCATTTGTATTTCTTTCTTTGTAAATTGCCTGTTTGTATCATTTGTCCATTTTCTGTGGGGGAGTTTATATTTTCATAGTGAAGTGTTTCATAAGAACAAAAGCTTATATAATAAATACCTGGGTACCAGTCACCAAAATGGATAAATGTTGGTATTTTGTCATATTTGAAACAAATGTTCTTTTAAAGAAATAAAACATTATAGATTAAGATGCCGCCACCAAGTTTGCCTTCCCCAGTCTCAGAAACAGCAACTATCATGTTTTGTTTTTTATTTTAATATCAGGACTGATTTCTTGCTTTATTTGTAGTAGGTTTTACACCCAGGGTGGGGCTGGATCTCACAGCCAGGAGATCAAGAGTCGCATGCTTTACCAACTGAAGCAGCCCAGCACCCCAAAACTATCATGTTTTTATACTTTTGCTGCAATAGACATAGTATTATTTGAAGTATGTTTAATTTACATCAATGAATGGTATTGTGATAATTTTTTGTATCAACTAGATTGGGTCATGGGTTGCCCAGATACTTGGTTAAAATATTTCTAGGTGTGTCTGTGAGTGTTTCCGGATGAGATTAGCATTTTAATCAGTATAGCAGTAGAGAAAATTGCCCTCTCCAGTGTGGGTGGACATCATCCAATCCATCTGAGAGCCCAAATAGATCAAAAGATGTAAGAAGGAAGAATTCACTCCACCTGACTGAATGAGCTAGGACATCCATCTTTTGCTCTCAGACTGGAATTTTTATGCCATCAGCACTCCTGGTTCTCAGGCCTCAGATTGAGACTCGAATTACACTGCTTGGTTTCCTGGGTTTCCAGCTTGCAGACAGCAGATCATGAGACTTCTTAGCCTCCATAATTGCGTGAACGAATTCCTCATAATAATACATTTACATATACAGTATATGTTTCTCTGGAGAACTCTAATATAGGTATCATATTGCAAATATTCTCTCTGTGTATTTCTGTGAATGAATAGTACACATTTGATTCACATTTCACATTTGATCCCCTATAGATGAATATTAAATCCCCGTCCCAAATTTTGCTATTATAAACAATATGCCATAGACATCTTTGGATTCACTTCCCGTGTTCTCACATGATAGAGTTTCTTTTTTTAAAAAAAAGTTTTTAATGTTTATTTATTTTTGAGAGAGAGAGAGTATGCGAACAGGGGAGGGGCAGAGAGAGAGGGAGATATAGGATCTGAAGCAGGCTCCAGGCTCTGAGCCATCAGCACAGAGCCCGATGTGGGGCTCACACTCACAAACTGAGAGATCATGACCTGAGCCGAAGTTGGATGCTTAACCAGCTGAGCTCCTCAAGTGTCCCCCATGTGAAGAGTTTCTTCAGGAGCACTTCATTGACTCAGTTGAAAGAGCATGTGTGACTCTTGATCTTGGGGTTGTGGGTTTGAGCCCCCACATTGGGTGTAGAGGTTACTAAAAATAAATAAACCTTTAAAAAAAGTTTCTTTAGAACTGGAATTGCTGGCTTGTAGGGACATGCAAGCTTCTTTTGCTTTACTAGGTATTACTAAATTGCTGTCCAAGGTAGTTATATCAATTTATACTCCCACCAAAAGTGTATAGAGTTTCCATTTTCCCATATTCTGGCAACACTAAATAATGTCAAGCTTTTAAATATTGTTTTCCAAATTAATGAGTGTGATGGTATCTCATTATTTTAATTTTCTTCTCCCTCATTCCTAATGATGTTGAGCACACTTGTGTGTGTTTACTGGGTTTCTGCATCTTTGAATTGCCAGTTCTTGTGCATTTTCATATTGAGAGGCTTGTCATTTTTATTGCTTTCCAGAATTGATATAATCTGTCAGTAATATTCATGGCAAATCTCTTCTCCCAGTGTGTGTCTTGCCTTAAAAAAAAAAGTTTTATTGAGAAATAACTCACATACCATAGAATTCCCCCCATTTAAAGCGTACAATTCATTGGGTTTCAGTTACAGTCAGAGTTGTGCAATCATCACCACAGTCTAATTTTAGAGCATGTTCATCATCTCTTAAAGAGATCCTGTACTTATTAGCAGTCATTGTTCCTTCTCCCTCTTCTCCCAGCCCCTGGCAACTACTAATCTACCTTTTGTCTGTGTCAATTTGTTTATTTTGAGCCTTTCATAAAAATAGAATCATACAATGTGCGATCTTTTGCAATTGGCATCTTTCACTTAGCTTACTGCTTTCAAGTTACACCCATATTATAGCATGGATGGTTAATTTGGTTGCTTATACCATGTGTTGTACATATGTTTCAGATTTTGATTTGATCAAATATATCAGTCTTTTCTCTAGATTTCTGATATTTTTCTGGTTCAAGAAATCCTTCCCCTTCCCTGAATTATAAAGATAACCTCGAATACTTCTAAAGGTCAGTTTTTTATATTTAAAGTATCTGCAGTTTATTTTATATGTTATGTCACATAGAAGTTTAATTCTTTTCACAAGGGAATTCAGTTGTGCAGTGCTGCTTATTGAATAGTCCACCAGTTCCTGCATACTTTGTAATGCCCCGTTTATTACACAATAAGGTCTCATATATGTTTAGGTCTGTTTGCCCCTCACTATGCCATTATGATAGCTTTAGAGTGAATCTGAGATACTAAGAGCTTTATAACAAATCTAACTATTTGGGAGGGCAAGTTCCCTCTCTTTGGTTTTTTGTTTTGTTTTTTCCCCATAACCAACTTTGCTATTAATGGCCATAGGAATCAGTTAAGTTCCATTTAAAATATCCTGTTAGAATTTTGTTGGAAATTGCATTTAACTCATAGAGTCGGGAAGACTCAACATTTTAATGAGCATTTGAATAAACTGTGGGATATATTACCTTGTAATCCATGTTTCATTTTGTAGTCCTCCTTTTCCCCTTGCTCAGAAGTAAATCCTGAGATAAGAATTTAAGTGCAAGTACCTATTTGGGGAAGTAATCCCAGGAAGAACCAGCTGGAGAGTAGGGAAGAGATTCAGGGCAAGGAAAGCAGTGTATGAAGTGCACGATTTCCAGCAAGTTATCACTGTGGGCAGCTTGAGCCTATCCTACCGAGGAACCTTGAGAAACACTATGGAGTATGTGCCTCTGAGTCGTCCTGCTTGGGGAGTGGTAAGGCAGAGTATTTATATAGCAACTCCTTTCAGTCATGGGTTGAGGGCTTCCAGCCTGCTGACATGGAAGGTAGGCCGAGATGCAAGGAAGTGGTAAGTGCCAAGGAGCCCCAACATCATCTGGGAAACTACCCAAGGGTCTTTTTTTTTTTTTTTTTTTTAAATCTTGCTGAGATTTTTTTTTTTATGTTTTTTATTTATTTCTAGGAGAGAGAGAGAGACAGCGTGAGCAGGGGAGGGTCAGAGAGACAGGGAGTCACAGACTGAAACAGGCTCCAGGCTCTGAGCTGGCAGTCAGCACAGAGCCCGACGCGGGGCTCGAACCCACGAACCGCGAGATCACGACCTAAGCGAAAGTCGGACGCTTAACCGACTAAGCCACCCAGGCGCCCCTACCCAAGGGTCTTTTGAAAGCTCAGAGAAAAGCAGGTCTCGGGCGCCTGAGTGGTTCTCATCAGTTGAGCCCCCAACTTTGGCTCAGGTCATACTGTCACAGTTAGTGAGTTCAAGCCCTGCATCAGGCCCCCTGCTGTCAGCATAGAGCTCCTTTTGTATCTTCTGTCCCTGTCTCTCTCTATCTCAAAAAAAAATAAACTATTAAGAATTGTTTAATGGTTTTATTTATTTTTGAGAAAGGGGGGGAGGGGCAGAGAGAGAGGGAGATACAGAATCTAAAGCAGACTTCAGGCTCTGAGCTGTCAACACAGAGCCTGACGCGGGGCTTGAACCCACAAACTGTGAGATCATGACCTGAACCAAAGTTGGACGCTTAACCAACTGAGCCACCCAGACAGATGCCCCTAAATAAACATTAAAAAGAAAAGAGAAAAGAAAAGAAAAAAGCATGTCTCTCTGTCTAATGTCTTTTACTGTAGAGAAATCCAAGTATGCAAGGCATATAGGTTTCTCCACACCAACTACCAGTTCGTTTCCTGTCTCACTCACCACCTCCTTTTCCAGGAGGTCTTCTCTCTAGCCACATTGAACCACTGTCCATCTGTTCCCTCAGGAGCAGGTGGTTTCTGTCAACTTCTTTGCATTTGTTGTTTTCTCTGCCTCTAAAGCCCTTCCCTTATTCTCTTCCTAGAAAACCCTTCTAGAAGGCAGTGTTTTGGGCATTGGGGAAAGATAGAGCTAGAATCAAGACTGAGTTCTAATGTAACCAGCATTTGCCTTGTTTAGTGAATACTACCAGATAACAGGATACAGAGAGAAGAGTATGAAGTTGGGCAGGGCTGAGGGTTTGCGAGAGAAGATGATGGAACATTGGGGAAAAATAAAAGAGGTCCAGGGAGGGCCTGAGGAGATTTGCTATCTGAGCTGTGATGTTTTTCTTTATTGTTTTTCCATGAAAATTGCAAACAAAATTATTTGTCAAGGGAAAAATCTGCTCTGATACTTATTTGGGCAAGTCATTTAATCTTTCTGAACCTCAGTTTCCTTATTTGCATATAAGAAATATCCCTAATTCTTACCTTATAGAACTATAGTGAGATATATTAGTTATCTCTTGCTACATAACAAATTTCTATAAATTTCAAGAGAAGACAAAACAAATCTATGACCAGTAAGATCTAATTAGTGGTTGTCTGGGGCAAGGGTGGCGGATTTGACCACAGAGGGGCCCCAGGGAGCTTTCTATAGTAATGGAAATTTTCTGTATCCTGACTGGGTGGTGGTGGGGGGGGGGGGGGGGGGAGGGGGGGGCAATGATTTACAACTGTATACATTTGTCAAAACACATTGAACTGTACATTTAATTATCCATTTTATTCTAGGGAAATTGTACCTCTAAAACAAAAAGATTGTTGGGGAAAAGCTTTTCAAAAGATCCTCATAGATTGCATATAGTACCTCAGATCATCCATGAGGAGAATTGCCAGATTTAGTAATAAAAAAACAGGGGGACCCATTAACTTTGAATTATACTAATTGTTTATGCATATGTACAATGATATAAAAGAAAACTATTGTATGGGATATATACTAAAAAGTAATTGTTATTTAAAGGAAATAAATTATAAGTACCTAAATTATATACTTCTTCCTTTAATTATATTTTTGACCTTTTGGTTCTTTTTAATAGTTACTCTTTTTGTGGAATTTGCTTATGAAATTCCTTGCAAATACAATCTATGTTCTTTTCCTTTATATCATAGCTTCTGCAGTCGTCACATCTAACTTATTTAGTTCTTTTGTCTGTTGATCAGTCATTAATGGAAAATGTGTTCAACATTAGCATTATGAGCCAGTATACTGAACATGTATTAGAATAGAGTAACAACCTTGAGAACTGCTCTTCAAACTTGGTTTCTTGAAGCCGATACCATCTTTCATGGCATGACTTGCTTTTCCATTCCTCAGTATTATGTTGCATCTCTTAGTCAATAACTTTTTAAAACATCCACTAACAAAAAACAGTACTATCATTAATTTTTATTCCCTTCTTCTTCAATACTACACATGACGATTCCACTTGTTCCCATGCTGTCAGATATGATTATTTAGCAATATCCATGTACAAAAAAAATCAAATTCTTTAAGATAAAATCCATTTCAAAAAGTATTCATGACATGTGCTGTAAGAATTATTCACTTCAAGTTAGAATTTCTTTTCCTTTTCATATGTAGTGTTGTTCCTTTTAAGAACAGCCTTGATACTTAAAGGGATAAATTTTTCTTCATCAGTCTTCCTTTTAATACACTCAACAGTTTCCTTAAGCAATGGGTGTCACAATAACACTTATCTTTCAGTTTGCATAATCCGATTGCTAAGGAGATATTGTAAACTATGAACAAGAAATAATTGGTTTCCTTTAATGGATTATTTTTAAAGCCAGTAAGAACTTTGGGAGCTTTTATTAAGAATGAAAGTAAGATTCCAGTGCTTCGAACAAACTGAGGATTCTCTCAACTCCATTTGTTAAAGAGAGCTAACAAGAGAAATGAAAAATATTAAATGCCAGCAAAATCACAAAAATCCCTTAATTGTTCAGTTTTAACGATATAAATGCTGGCATAAGAGTACAATTAAAAAAAAGAACAATATCATGACAATTACATCAAAGAAATGGAAGGACATGAGCTGCTATTTGAGCAGCCTTATGCGTGATATAAGCAGGACAGCCAACAGCTTCCATAGAATCATTCATGCTTTACCTTCAGCTTTGAATAGACAACATCGGGACTTCATGCAAACATCTACCGACATTTGTATTTGTATCGTCACCACCAAAAGCAGTATAACTTTCTTCATTAACTCCTAACTCAATTAGAGTCGGAACAAAAATTTGCTTTTGTTTCTGAAATCTCATTTGGAAGGGATTTTTCTCAAAATAGACAAGTGAGCCTTTTTACAAGAAGAGTATTGCACAAAGGAAAAAAATTTTTCTGCGCTGTCAATCATTACTGGCATCCAAGATGATGCCATAGAAAGATGAAACATTTAGAGCTTTAATAATCACTACAGCAGCAAATGGAGTCATTACATTTTTAATTACTGCGGTAGATATTTTGTCTTGGCATTTGAAATTTTGCTTACAGTTTTGGAATTAGAAAATACTTTAGGTAGGTCAACTAATCTTTGACAAAGCAAGAAAGAATGTCCAATATAAAAAAAGACAGTCTCTTCAGTAAATGGCATGGAGAAAACTGGACAGTGACATACAGAAGAATGAAACTAGAGCACTTTCTTACACCATACTTAAAAATAAATTCAAAATGGATGAAAGACCTAAATGTGAGACAGGAAACCATCAAAATCCTAGAGGAGAACACAGGCAACAACCTCTTTGACCTCAGCCAGAGCAACTTTGTACTAGACACGTCGCGGAAGGCAAGGAAAACAAAAGCAAACATGAACTATTGGGACTCATCACGATAAAAAGCTTCTGCACAGCAAAGGAAACAATCAACAAAACTAAAAGGTAGCCTATGGAATGGGAGAAGATATTTGTAAATGATGATATCTCAGAAAGGGTTGGTATCCAAGATCTATAAAGAACATATCAAACCCAGCACCCAAAAAAACCAAACAACCCAGTTAAGAAATGGTCAGAAGGTGTGAACAGACACTTTTCCAAAGAGGACATCCAGATGGCTAACAGACACATGAAAACATGCTCAACATCACTCATTATCAGGGAAATACAAATCAAAACCACAATGAGATGTACCACCTCACCCCTGTCAGAATGGCTAAAATTAACAACACAAGAAACAACAGATGTTGGCGAGGATGCAGAGAAAGGGAAACCCTCTTGCACTGCTGGTGGGAATGCAAACAGGTGCAGCCATTCTGGAGAACATCATGGAAGTTTCTCATAAAACTAAAAATAGGTGCACCTAGGTGGGTCAGTCTGTTAGGTGTCCAACTTCCCTCAGGTCATAATATTGCGGTTTGTGAGTTCAAGCCCCACATTGGGCTCACTGCTGTCAGCACAGAGTCCGCTTGGAATCCTCTGTCCCCCTCTCTCTCTCTGCCCCTTCCCTGCTCGCACTTTCTTTCAAAAATAAACACTTTAAAATTTTTTTTAAAAAAGGAATGGTGCTAAGACAACTGGATAGCCACATATAAAAGAATGAAGTTGGACCCTGTTTACCTCACACCAAATAAAAAATTAACTCAAAATGTACCAAAGGCCTAAATTTAAGAGCCAAAACAAACTCTGAGAAGAAATTGTGGGAGTAAATCTTTGTGACCTTGAATTAGGCAATGGTTTGTTAGATATGACACCAAAACACAAGCAACAACAACAATAAATGGATAAATTGGATATCATCAAAATTAAACATTTTGTGCTTCAAAGGACACTATCAGGAATGTGAAAAGACAACCCACAGAATGGGAAAAAATTTTTTTTGCAAACCATATACCTGATGAGAGACTTTTATCTAGAATATATAAAGAACTATTACAGGGCACCTGGTTGGGCATCCAACTTGGGCTCAGGTCACCATCTCACAGTTCATAAGTTCAAGCCCAACGTCTGGCTCTGCACTGACAGTGCTGAGCCTGCTTGGGATTCACTTCCTCTCTCTCTGCCCCTTGCCCACTCATGCTTTTTCTCTGTCTCTCAAAATAAATAACGTTTTAAAAAAGAACTATTACAACTTAGTAAAAATAACCCAATAAAAAGAGGCATAAGATCTGAACAGACATTTCTCCAAAAAGATATACAAATGACTAATAACTACATGAAAAGATGCCCAACATCATTAGCTATCAGGGAAATGCAGACCAAAGCCGCATTGACATACCACTTCACACCCATTAAGATGGCTATAATAAAAAAGATATATAATAAGTGTTGCTGAGGATTTGGAGAAATTGAAACTCACATACATTGCTGGTGAGAATGTAAACGGTGCAGCTGCTTTGAAAAATGGTTTGAAAGATCCTCAAAAGCTTAGAGTTACTATATGATCCAGTAATTTCAGGCCTAGGAAATATACCCAAGAAAACTGAAAACATATGTCCTACTAGAACTTGTACACTAATGTTCATTGCAGCGTTGGCTAAAAAACATAGTAAAAATGTGCAAATAACCCAAATCTGTATTAACTGATAAGTCGATAAGAAAGATGTGATTTATCCATTCAATGGGATATTATAACCATAAGTGTGAAATTTTAATACATGCTACAACATGGATGAACCTTGCAAACATTATGCTAAATGAAATAAGTCAGTTACAAAGGACTACATACTTATGATTCCGTTTATAGGAAATGTTGAGAATGGACAAGTCTGTACAGAGAGATAAAGATTCATCGTTGCCTAAGGCTGGAACCATTGGATACAAATGGGGGAATGGCCGCTAAAAGGTGTAGGTTTCCTTGTTGGGGTGATGAAAATGTGCTAAAACTAGTTGTGGTGATGACTGTACAAATTTGTGAACACACCCATAGAACTGCAAAAAAAAATAAAAGGAAAGGATAACATCAACCATCGCAAGAACTGAAAATTTTGTTTGATAAATCTCATGGCTGAGTCATTGAATTTGTCACAAGCCCAAACTCATATCACTAATGTTAGCTGGGAGTTGAATCTTAAAAGGATTGTGAACTTCGGATTAAAAAACAATTGATCTCAATATCTGATGCAGAAAAAGATGAACTTCTCTGCCTGCAAAGGAGAGCTGTACTGGTAAAGCACAGGCTCCCTGAACAAAGCCAGAGGTGATCTTATATGATGTTCTGGGAAGCCCTGCGTTCCGGGATTGGAGGTATTTCAGAAGCGGAAGCATCCAGCTCCCCACGGACTGACTTCCAGCTGTGTTAGCTAGGTTTCCAAGGCAGCTGAAGACCCGGCTAACTTCTGAAGCCTGGTCACCCGAGCGAGACACTTGCTGATTGGCTGGTGTTTAGAAGCGTGGAGCTGTCAATGATTGGCTGACTTTCAGAAGTTTGGGACTGTCATTGATTTACTAACATTCAGAAGCCTAGTTACCGGAGTGAAGCTGTTGTTGACTGGCCGATTTTTAGAAGCAAAGCCCTGGAGCGAAGCAGTCACTGATTGGCTGCTTTTCAAAGCTTGTTTTTGATGTGAAGTTATTTCTAAATAATGGTAGTTACTTGTTCACGACTCGAAACTTGAGCCAAGAAAAGTCTTTTGAATAAGAATACGTACTTTTAATTTCTAGCCCTTTCTTTTGGTCTTCCTCAGCTAAACCTGCTGGAGCAACTATAGATACTATCCAGATCTTTTTATTTGCAGAGGTATAGGATATTTCAAACAGGGTTGCCAGTTAAGCGATCTAAGCTCCAATTACCTTGGCGACAAACAGTTCTAACATTTTTGTAATTGCAAAAAGATGAATACGAGGCATGTATAGCATCCTGACAAATCAATACGGGACGCAAGACAAAATCAAAATATGTCGTGCATAAGTGAAACTCCTGATAACCCTAACAATTAAGTGTATTTCCCCCATTTTACACACGAAAAGATTGAGTCTCGATGCATTAGGTTTCTGGTAAGGACGCGGTAGTCGGAAGCAGGTCGAGCCAGGATCTGAACGGTAAAGGGCAGGGATTCCCTGAGAACCTATGAGCCCCTGACGCCCATGCCCTGTGCACGAGTGTGCGCGCACTGCTAACCTGAGGTCGGCTAGGAATAGGCAGGATATTTAAAGGGAAGTTGCGCAGCTGATTAGCAGCGGGGGAGGGAAGAGCAGCGAGGCACCAGCCTGGGAGATCTGGAAGAGCGAGCCGGGAACCTGGGAGGTGCTTTAGGTTCCCGAGGCGCCCCGGGACGCGGCTGCTGCAGCGGAAGGCTTCGCTGGAGGCCGAAGCCGGCGGTGTGGGGCGGGACGGAATAAGGCCCCGCCCCCGGGCGCGTCCGTGTGGGTGGCTGGGGGCGCAGCAGAGTCCCATTCCGTGATGCGGGATCTGAGGATAGGGCAGAGCCCAGGCGTGGAAACCCTCACCCTGGGGATTCGCGTTCTCAACGTCCCGCCCGGCCGCCTCGCAGCTTAAGGACAGCGCTGCCCTGCGGCGGCGCGCCCACCCTCATCCCAGCGGGTCCCGACGCCCCCACCCACGCTCCGTGCGCGCGTCCGGCCCCGCCCCCGCCTCGACGTGCCCCCTGCGCGCCGCGCCCCCCGCCCACCCGGCACGCCCAGCCGCCCCGCCCGGCTGCAGCGGGCCTGGAGCTGCCGGGCGGGCCTGAGCGACCCTCGCAGCCGCAGCGTCCTCTTCCGCCGCCATGGACGTGTATCCCCCGCACCGGCTGGGGCTGCCCCGCGGGCGGTTCCCCAGCGGCCCCGGCCGCGGGTCGCCCTCTGTCAGGTACGCGGGGCCGAGGCCGTAGAGGGGAGGCCGGGCTGGGGGTTGCGGGCTGTTGGGGTCCGGTGACGCCTCCAGCCGCAGGGCGTGGTCCGACATGGCTTCCTTGCAGACGGTTTTCCCTAAACGGCTGCCAGAGGAACGTTTCCCCAGGAACGGCGCCCTGTGTAGCGGCTCCCACAATGGCTCCCCTGCAGACGACTCCACAGCGGCTCCTCTGTAGACCCCCTACTATGACATCCCCACCCCCGTAGTTTCTCCCAGAAAAGACATCCCTGTGGAGAACCTCCGCAGTGGGTTCTCTGTGCGTAACCCACTTGCCTTTCCCTTGGAATATTTCCCCCCGAAAGGATTATGTATGGAGACACCCCGCTCCTACAGTAGCTCCCCTAGGTAGAATTCCCAAATAGATTCCTCCAGAAACGGCTTCCGTGTACTCTCCCCTACAGTAGGTCTCCTCTAGAGCCTTTCCCCTTGACAGCAGCGTCCCTAAAAAGTGACCCCCTTCTGCCTCCTGCATATACACACGCTGACAGCATCTTCCCTGTTGCGCGTCCCCCCACCTCCCCGTGCCCCAGCCTGCATCGCGACGCTCCCTCATTCCACAATAGGGAGCTCAGGTTGGGGGGAGGTGGAGGTCATTAGGCTCGCAGGAGAGAAAACTAACCGGATGAATAGGAAAAAGAGGCCCAGAACCCCCGAAATTAGCGGACCCCAACCCCCTGAGGAATTGGCGGACCCCAAGCCCCTGGGGTTAGAGACCCAGCCTCTGGGTGCCTCGGTATGGGGGTATTGGGGAGGGTCCCGCCCCCTTTCATTATAGGAAGACCCATTTCCGATTTCTGCTCCCAGTGCCTTTGGGGCTGACCTTGATAGTCTGGGCATTGTTTGCGAAGGAGCTGTTATGGGGCTGCTAGCAGAATATGGAGGTTGGAATGAAGGAGCATTTGCAGCAGAGATCGTTGAGAGGCAAGAAAGGAAAGAGAGAGACATCGGCTTTGGGATTGCTAAACTGTCTTTAAATCAGGAGAGAGGGTTTTTTGTTTTCCATTTTCCGTATTTTAGCAGTTTAGCAAAGAAAATCTGTTCCCTTGAAAGGAAGTTGTTAACTTACATGTTAAAATGGCTTTTCTTGTATCCTTGTTATGGTACTTAAGGCATTGTATTTTTAACTTTTTGCTAGCCAATCTGTTTTTTTGTTTGTTTTTGTTTTGTTTCAGCAAGAACTAAATCTTAGAATCCTGTACCTCTCTCACTTCCTGGCATTCCTTCCCCCCACTCCAGCAACTAATGCACAATTGTTGAATGAATAAAGAATGGAGGAGGTAGCGCTAGATACCCATTTGCATTTGGGAGTCCTAATTTGCTTCAAATTTGGCAGGTGACGTTGTTTGAACTCCTGTGCTGCCCTTCAGTGGAATTCCTTGTGTTCCAAGTGTTTAGCTGCTTATGGTAATCATCTTCAATCTGTCCTAACATTTTTGGCAGCCACTTTCACTGTTAGAAAATATTTGAACTTTGTACAGAATAGAAACTGCAGAGGATACTTTTTTTTTTTTTAAGTAGGCTCCATTCCCAACAGTGGGCTTGAACTCAGGACCCTGAGATTAAGAGCTGCATGCTTTACCTGCTAAGCTAGCTAGACACTGCTGCACAGGATATTTTAGAATTTGGAGCAGCCATCCGTTAAATCTAAGCTCTCTGTAGACTTGGGGTTCATCCTAGATCATCTTCAGCTCAGGAGTCTTGAGTCTTTGAAACTTTTAGGAGAAAAAAGCTTCTCAGTGAAATCCACCTCTGACTGCTGCCTTTCTGGTTTCTAGGAGCATGACAGTGCACAGGATTTTTTTTTTTTAAATAGTGTTTTTATGTTAGATTAATGTTGGCTAACTTTGCTAATCATAAACTCTGAGTCTTAAGTAGTTTGAGTGAAACTTGGTCCTCAGACAAAGGATAGTGCAAGGAACCCCAAGGCCTGGCTGTTCCATATACCTTTGGTAAAAGAAATTTAGTCAAAGTTCCCCTCCTTTATCCTACCTCCACAGAGCTGAACAAGCTTTTCTTACCCCTTTAAGCCCTACCCTGACTTTTGACATTGAGTGGCAGCTATGGGCTCCACACTTTCCTGTCACTCATATTTGGCTGCCTTGCTGCGCTCTAACTCCTGACTGATGAAAGAGGCAGGCCTAACTGGTGAAGTTACATTCCTAAAGACCCATAGATAGTAGTTTGGAAGTGTGTGGTTCTATTCTAGCAATGGAGTTCATTTTCAAAGATGAAGAATAGAGATCAGGAGTTAAAATGATGCTTAGAACTAGAAGCTTCTTTATCAGGATGTGGTAGTCATCAGTGTTGCCCATCAACTATTTTTGGCTTCCACCTCCTGGGCATGTGCTGCAATTATACTTGTTTGCCCCCTTGAAGTTGGGTATGGCCTTATGAGTTCTTTTTAATCAGTGAAATGTGCTCAGGAATGGTAAAAGCTTCTGGTGCGTAATTTGCCACTATCATTCCCTCTATTGTGACTGTTGGGGCTTCAGGTGGTAGCTTGCCCATTAGTCTGGCAGCCAGAGCAAACCTCCAGGTGACCTATGTTTAACATACAGAGAAAGTAGTGAACCTTCGTTGTTTCAAGCCACTGAGGTTTTGGAGTTAGTGCTGACTATCTTGACTTATATAAAGAAACCAGTGTAATTAGCTGAAATATGCTTTCCTCCAAAAATCTTTTTCTGCAGAGGAACCTGATCCTGCTCAGGACTTGTTTGTTAGTTTAAATTTTAGTGCTCTTTATATACATAACACCTGTGCTAGGTGTTGTGGCTTCAGACAAACAAGGCAGGCCCCTTACCCTCAAAGAGCTCCTTTATAAGTGGAAAGAGACAGAAACAGTAAAAATCATAATAAAGAGTGTTGAGAAATAAGCACAAAGGAAGAAAAAGGGCTGAAAGAACAATAATGTAAGAAGATATAGTCAGTTTTGAGCTCAACTGTTGGAAGGATGAAGTTGCTTCTTACTGATAGTGGAAACACTGGAATTAGAGCAGGTTTGTGGAGAAAATAGAGTTCAGTTTTAGCCTTATTCATTTTGAGTTGCCTAATAGATATCCAGATGGAAATAATGGATTTGGAGTTCAAGAGAAAGACTGCAACTGGAAGTACCATACTGATGACTCTCACATTTTTATTTTATCTATGAGCCTGGATAGAGATCCAGGAAGTAAATGTAGATAGAGAAGAAGACCAATGTCCAAGTCCCAGGATATCCCATATAGGAAAGACAGTGTAGAAATGGTTTCCAAATCCTAATGGATAGTGGCTTCCCACTTTTGAGACAGGAAAAAAAGAATACAGGACACTCCTGAAAAGCCAAATGACAGATACCGTCATTTGGCTTTCCGTGATGGGCTGGTGAGGATTAAGAATAGACTATTAGGTTTGTTAACATGGAGGTCATTGGTGACCTTGACAAGAGCAGATTTGGTGTAGTGGGTTTAAGAGAAAATGGGAAAAGAACTGAAGACAATGAATATAGATAGCCATAATGATATTGTTTCAAGGATTGAAGAGCAGAGCCCTAGGGGGATGGCTGTGACAGACAGCAGAATAATAGGGTGTGGCTAAGAGAGAGCAGAGTAATAAGGCTGTGGTTGGAAGAGTGGAAGTGTTAGAGTTCTTTTTGGTTTTAGGTGGGCAGACATTATAATCCACCTGAAAATGTTTAAGATGATTGGGAATGATGGTGTACAGAAGGGAAAATTGCAGGGGTGAAGTCCTTGAGCAGGTGAGAGGGAATGGGATGTAGGACGTAGATGAATATTTTGGCCTCAGACTAGATAGGTACATGGACAGTTCATCTGTGATGAGTGTATGGACTCAGATGCTGGTGGTTTGGTGATCAAGAAGCTAAAAATCTTTAGGGAATGTGGAGAACTGAATGACCCAGAGGTTTGTAGGTTTTTTTTTTTTTTAAATGTTTTATTTATTTTTGAGAGAGAGAGAGAGAGAGAGATGGCATGAGCAGGGGAGGGTCAGAGAGAGAGGGAGATACAGAATCCGAAGCATGCTTCAGGCTCTGAACTAGCTGTCAGCACAGAGCCTGACGCGAGCCTGACGCGGGGCTTGAACCCATGAGCCGTGAGATCATGATCTGAGCCGAAGTCGGATGCTTAGCCAACTGAGCCACCCAGGCGCCCCGGTTTGTAGGTGTTTATAACAAGAAGGGATAGTGGAAGAAGGGATAATGGGTGGTTATTGTTGGATGACATGAAGAAATCAGCCACAATAAAATAAAGCAAAAAGTTAAATAAATGAATTGTCTCAAAACCAGAGGGCATGAGTTTCCAGATTAAAAGGACTCTCCAGTAGTCATGCACAACTATTTTAAAAATATCCCTGCCAAGGTAGAACATCATGCAATTTTTGAGCACTATAAAGATAAAAGAATATCTACAAATCACATAGATAGGGTCAGGAATCATAGGATTGTAGCAAGATTGGAAACTAGAAGCTAATGGAGAAGCAGTGCCTTCTGAAGGAAAATGGATTCCTACCCAGAATTCTGTATCCAGACATACTCTTAGGCAGATGTAAGGATGAAAACATTTCACACATGCAAATTCTCAAAGTTTGACCTTCCACACACCCTTCATTAAGAAGCCACTGGCACAGGGGTGCCTGGGTGGCTCAGTTGGTTGAATATCCAAGTCATTTCAGCTCAGGTCATGATCCCAGGGTTGTGGGATTGAGCCCCACGTAGAGCCCTGCTCAGAGCGTGGAGCCTGCTGGGGATTCTCTCCCTCTCTCATTCTGCCCCTCTCCATGTTCTCTCTCTCTCTCGCTCTCTGTCTCTGTCTCTCTGTCTCTCAAGAAAAAGAAAAAAACACTGGAAGATTTGCTGTAGCAAAGCAGTCTGATGAAGGGGTTCTTGTGTTGGGAATCATCTATAAGGGACTCATAAGCAAGGGCTTTCTTTGTTACCCCTGGAAATTACCAAGGGGATGGGAGCATTTTTTATTATAATTTCCCACATTGCTTACCCTAGTACTTAGATCAATGTGTGGCACATAGACAGCATTCACTAAATATGAATTGCTATTGTAAGCTGTTATGAAATATTGCTTGCACTAATTATTTATTGAATGAATAGAGAATAATTACAGTTGAAGCTGTGGGCTATGTTAAATTTCAGGAGTGTTCAGAGAATGAAGAATCACATGTGAGCTAGATGGTGAGAAGTGGTTCACCACAGTGATGTTCTTATAGAGTGCCTATAGTAAAGCCTCACAGAACCAAGTTATCTCTTCAGGAGATGTATAATTGGCCAGTGGCCAATACTCCTGATACTCTTCCAGTTTACACATCTACAGAATAATTGCTATTGTACACATAATCCTGCCTTGAGGAAACTCAGAATGCAAAGCAAGGCTTTGACTTTGTATACCTGAAAATGCAAAACTTTACCTCCTATACTTGCTTAGATGCTGGACAGGGAGGGTTGGTGTGGTGCATATAGAAGCAAAGAGGGTTTGCTAGTTAGCCTTTTATGGTCTCATTTCTGGCCCAGAGGTAGAGGTCTGAGTATCTGCCTCTTTACTTGTGTCTAGGATGATCGTGTACTAAGGACTCTTATTCAGTGAATATTCTGGCATTAATAGTGCACAGTATCTTGATAATGTTTCCTAGTTTCCTAGCCTTTAGGCTTGTCTATGATGTTCTAATTTTAAGAGAAGAGTGAATGAGATGCAGATGCCCTCCAGAGTTAGACAGCTTAAGTTGTTGTTTTTGCCCTGAAAGTTTAAAGAAAAAGAAAAGAAAAAGCAGAGTTTGCAACTGAGTTTAAAATTTTTATCTGTGGGTGTCTCAGTTTGTTGAGCATCCAACTCTTGATTTTGGCTTAGGTCATGTTTTCAGAGTTCATGGGATCTAGCCCCAAGTTGGGCTCTGCACTGGGAATGTGAAGCCTGCTTGTGATTCTCTCTCTCTCTCTCTCTCTCTCTCTCTCTCTGCCCCCTCCTGCTCATACTCACTCACACACTCTCTCTCCCTCCCTTCCTCTCCTTCTCCCCCCCCCCAAATAAATACATATTGGGGCACCTGGGTGGCTCAGTTGGTTAAGTGTCCAACTTTGGATTAGGTCATGATCTCACTGGGCTCTGTGCTGACAGCTCAGAGCCTGGAGCCTGCTTCTGAGTCTGTGTCTCCTCTCTCTGCCCCTCCCCTGCTCATGCTCTGTTTGTCTCTCTCTCTCAAAAATAAACAAACATTAAAAATTTTTTTTAATGTTTTAAAATTTTTGATCTGTGATTTTAAGCCCCGGTTTGAGGAAAAGTCAGCTCATTTGGTATGCTTTTTATTTTTAGCTTCTTATTTTGAAATGATTTTAATTTTTTAAAATGTTTTATTTATTTTTGGGGGCGGGGGGAGAGAGAGAGAGCATGAGCAGGGGAGGGTCAGAAAGAGAGGGAGACACAGACTTTGAAACAGTCTCCAGGCTCTGAGCTGGCAGAGCTGGCACAGCCTGATACGGGGCTCGAACCCACGAACCATGGGATCATGACCTGAGCCAAAGTCGGATGCTTAACCAGCTGAGCCACCCAGGTGCCCCGAAATGATTTTAGATTTATATATGAATTGCATATATGGTAGAGTGTTTCTATATAGCCCTCATCCAGCTTACTCTGATGTTAACATCTTACATATAACCATGTGCATTTATCAGAATCCTGGTATAATGCTTTAGTTTACTAAGTAACTTTTGTTTACTTGGTGTTTAGCACTCCAGATTATTTATTTGAATTTCTTCAGTTTTCCCACTAAATGTCTTTTTTCTACTCCAAGATCCAACCAAGGATCCCACATTGCATTTAGATTTGGCATGCATTTAATAGTTAAAGAAGTGAGAGTGAAAAGTAATTGTGGATGCTTTCTGAATGAAGACTTGTGAAACTGACTTTACAAAGAGCAGATTGTGTGAGGAAATGCTCAGAGAAAGCTGGGGGAAAGGAAGAAAATGGAAAATAAGATGTTGTTACAGTAGGGTATCATGAACAGACTTCAGATAACATTTTCCATGTGTGGTAGGTAGCATTTTCTGAAGTTCTTGAATTCAGTTTGCATAGTATTTTATATACCCTAGTTCATGAAATATGTGTAGACATAATTGCAATTGGGCACCACTTTTAACCATTTTAGATAACGTGGCCTATCGGTTAAGAACTACGTTTGCTAGCTGGTAAAAGATGCTTAACAGTAATGACTTAACTTTGAGGTTTATGTCGTAGAAAAGATGTCTGTCTAAGGAGAGTAGGCTAGTCCTGGTATAAAGTCATCGGGGAGGGAACCAGGCCTCTTCTGTGTATTTTGATATTCTTAGCAAGTGGATTCCATGACTTCATGGTCACACAATGGCTGGAAGAATTCCAGCTATCATGTCTGTCAGGCAAGGGGAAAGAGAAGGGACAGCTCTCCTAGTTAAGTTGGTTCTTTCTCTTCAGAGAGTTTCCCCAGAAAGTTACACATGATAGCTTCTTTCTGCATATCTCCTTGGTTAGCTCTAGAAGCAGAGGGACTGGGCGATTGCTTGCCCTAAATAAAATTGGAGTACTGTGAGTGAAAAAGGGGAGAATGGATATGGACGAGGTAAGTGATTGTCTTTCCCACAGAGAGGTAGCATCATGGAATGAAAGTTACATTACTTAGGATTACTAATAGCTTTGGTGAGCTATATCAAAGTGCTAGGAGAAAATGAAAGTCATTAAATGGCTGATGATATCAGTGAATTTCTCATTCATACCTCTGTGTGTATGTGTGTGTCCTTTCAGTTTACATATTGATTGTCAGTGGTTAACCATGTTTTGACCATGAAGGTGGTAGTGTTGGCTTTGCTTTCTCCATTGTAAATTGTTGCTCCAGCAAAGACGTCAGTGGGAAATATTTCTTGCCTTGCTGCACATCCTGTCTTCTTGCCTTTCTTCCAAGTCTCTAGTTTTTTTGTTACTGTTTTGTGAGTTTTTTTAGTTTATTTGTTTATGATGTTTATTTTTGAGAAAGAGAACATGAGCAAGTGTGGGAGAGGGGCAGAGAGAGAGAGAGGGAGACACAGAATCCGAAGCAGGCTCCACGCTCTGAGCTGTCAGCACAGAGTCTGATGTGGGGCTTGAACCCACAAACCATGAAATCATGACCTGAGCCGAAGTAGGATGCTTAACTGACTGAGCCATCCAGGCGCCCATAAGTTGTTTTTTCAGTAACCTCTACACCCAACATAGGACTCAAATTCACAACCCCTAGATCAAGAGTCACATGCTCCACTGATTGAGCCAGCCAGGCGCTCCTCAAGTCTCTAGTTTTGCAAGGCGAGTAAATAATTGCCACTTTTACTCAGAGCCAAGTTTCTTAAACCCTAGTGGTCCTACAGTAGCTTCTTTTAATCAGTACCTAAAGATTAGGCTTGTTTGTATTACTCCTGCAGTTGATTTCCCCCTAGCATTTATTATGAAAATGTTCATAAGCACAGAAAAATTAAAATTGTTCAGTGACATTTATGCATATCCATACTTAGAGTCTACGCTTAATATATTTGGTATATTTGCCTTATACCTCCATCCCTCTATCAGTCCATTCTATATTTTAATGATCTTTTTTTAAAAAAAACTTTTAATGTTTATTTTTGAGAGGGAAAGAGACAAAGCACAAGTGGGAAGGAGCAGAGAGAGAGAGGGAGACACAGAATGCAAAGTAGGCTCCTGGCTCCCAGCTGTCAGCACATAGCCCGACGTGGAGCTCAAACTTATAAACCGCAAGATCATGACCTGAGCTGAAGTTGACGCTTAACTGACTGAGCCACCCAGGCGCCCCATAGAGTTTAATGATTTTTAAAGTAAGTTGTAGACTTCGGTATGCTTCAACCCTAAATGTTTCCTGCAATTGATTTTGTATTAACAAGAATGCATTCTTTAGCAAATAACAGAAACGCAGCTCAAAGGCTTCAAGTAAAAAGAATGTATTGCCTTATTTGGTTGGGATAAATAATGGGGAGATAGACTTGTAGGAAGAAATACAGAAACTAGGGCCTCAGAAACTGGAACCAACATTCTTTTATCAGAATATTGTCTTTCACCATGTCGCCCCAAATCCACATTCTTCCTCCACTATGACCGTAAAGGCCATTTCTCTTCCAAGTCTAAAATGGGAAATCCGGGGTGCCTGGGTGGCTCAGTCGGTTAAGCATCTGACTTTGGCTCAGGTCATGCTCTCATGGTTCTTGGGTTCAAGCCCCGCATCGGGCTCTGTGCTGACAGCTCAGAGCCTGGAGCCTGTTTCAGATTCTGTGTCTCCCTTTCTCTCTGACCCTCCCCTGCTCATGCTGTCTGTCTGTCTGTCTCTCTCTCTCTCTCTCAGAAATAAATGCATGTAACACTTTAAAAAAATAAAATAAAATGGGAAATCCTTGGCAAGGCTTCCAGTTGCTCTGGCTTGCTCCTGGTTATGCCCTGGGTAATTGGAAACCGTGGCTGAGAAGGTGTGCAGTGTATGTTACGAGGGGAGATAGAAGTGGAAAGTATGCCGAGTTAGGTATGTAACTCAGAAAACCTTCCTGCTTGTTTTCTGAAGTTGGCATAATCCTAGTACTTTTGAGAAGGAGAACACAAAAGAGAACTGCAAATGCAAAAAACCTAAATTAAATAATAGTATATTGAATCTGAAAGTATGGTAAAACAACTTTATACACAAGTTGGGATTTGTCCCAGAAAGCAAGACTCGTTCATCATTAGGAAATCTATTAATAAAACTAACAGACTACTAGATGCCCCCCCCCCAGCTACTTAAACTTTAATATTCATTCCTGATTTAAACCAACTAACATAGTAAGGTTTCAGCTAATATAAGATAAAGAAAAGAAATAATCATCTCCTGCCCATATTAAAGCAGTAGGCTCTTCATTGTTCTCTCAGTTTCAACCGTTGTCCTCCTTTGGTCTGTTTTCAAAACAGTAAATAGGGGCGCCTGGGTGGCTTAGTCGGTTAAGCGTCCGACTTTCGCTTAGGTCATGATCTCGCGGTTCGTGGGTTTGAGCCCCACGTCGGGCTCTGTGCTGACTGCCAGCTCGGAGCCTGGAGCCTGTTTCAGTCTGTGACTCCCTCTCTCTCTGACCCTCCCCTGCTCATGCTGTCTCTCTCTCTCCTAGAAATAAATAAAACATTTAAAAAAAACAAAAAACAAAACAAAACAGTAAATAAAGTGATCTTGTAAAAATAGAAGTCATCTCATAAAAGTCATCTCTCTCTTAAACACTCCAAGAAAAACATCCAGTCGTGAACTACAAGACTCTAATCTGTTTTCCACCTTTTTTCCCCCTCATCTCCTGTTAACTACTGTCTTCCTTACTTTGCTACAAACACAGGTCTCAGGGACATTCCTGCTTCTGGGCCTTTGCACTTGCCGTGCAGCTTTGCTCTCTAGCTTCCTTTAGGTCTTTATGCATATATCCTCTTGGTGAAGACTTTCCTAATCTCTCTCTTTAAAACTGCAACCCACCCTTCTCTTAGACTCCCAGTCCTTCACTTATCGCCATGTGACAAATGTATTTTTCTTATTTGTTTTGTTTATCTCTCCTTTCTCCCCAACCCATTTCCCAATTAAAATGTAAGTTCTGATATTTTCATCCCGAGGGTTTTTGCCCTTTTATTCATTGCTTAATCCCCCCCAGGCTCTTAAACAGCCAGTGCCTGACACATGGTAGGTGCTCAATAAAAATGTGAAGAATTAATGTGTTGAAATAAAAGCTGTAAATATTGAAAAGAAAGAGATAAAAATGCTATAATTTACTACTTGGAAAACATTGGTAATAGGTAAAACTATTAGTGCTAACAAGTTTATCAAATTGTTTGAAAAAGGTAATGGACTCAAGATCACACTCAAAATGGGAACAAAAACCATAACATACCTATGAGTCAACCTAATAAGGAATATGTAAAGCTTATGTAAATAAAAATACAAATCGTGGGGCGCCTGGGTAGCTCAGTAGGTTAAGCATCCAACTTCAGCTCAGGTTGTGATCTCACAGTTTATGGGTTCGAGCCCCATGTCCAGCTCTATGCTGACAGCTAGCTCAGAGCCTGCAGCCTGTTTCAGATTCTGTCTCCCTTTCTCTCAGACCCTCCCCTACTCACGCTCGCTCTCTCTCTCTCTCTCTCTCTCTCTCAGAAATAAATTAAAAAAAAACAAAACAAAAAACAAATCTTGACAGAAGTGCACAGAACAGGAGGGGAGTGAATGGAGAAATACATCGTGTTCCCGAGTGGGGAGCTCAGTGCTGACCAGATTGTATGATCACAATACAAATTCTCAGTGTGAATTTTTCTGGAACTTGTCAAGCTGATTTTATAATTCGTCTTAAAGAGAAAATGTTCAGTAAAAGCCATAGGATCTTTGAAACAATGATAGAAAGACTTCATTATCAGATGCAAAAATTATCTATTACAGAGTTCAAGTAATAACATAAAACTCTGTTTATTGTTTTAAGTGTACTCTGTGAGAATAAATAGATCAAATAAAGATTGAAAATATGGATCCAGTTTTATATAATAATTTATCATACGCTAAAAGTGGCATTCTATATCAGAGGATTAAAAGGATCAATATGTAGTCTTGGGACATTTGTTTATATTTTGAAGGAAAAATACAGTTATATTCCTACTTCACAAAGTAAAAAAGCAAATTCCATAGGAATAAAGAGCTAAATGTTTCAAATACGCAAATAAAATGAACTAATTGGCATTTTATTATTTTTTAAATAATAGTGGGGAAGACCTAAAATTCCTAAGCCTACAAGTAGAATTAGATGGATTTGGTTCTATAAAACTTGACAGCTCCTGCAAGAAAAAGATACCATAAACAAAGTCTAGAAGTTTAGAGAAAATAGTTGCAACATATGACCAAAACACAACTTTTAAAATATGGGATATATAAATTGTGCAGACCTCCCCATGACTAAATAGAAAATGGGTAATGAATAAGAATAGGCATTCACAGAGGTGACTGGGTGGCTCAGCTGGTTGGTTAAGCATCTGATTTAGGCTCTTCATGATCTCAAGGTTCTTGAGTCCAAGTCCCACATCCAGCTCTCTGCTGTAGGCACAGAGCCTGCTTGGGATCCTCTGTCTCCTCTCTCTGCCCCTTTCCTACACATGTGTACTCTCCCTGTATCAAAAATAAACCTGAAAAAAAGCATTCGCAGAAAAATGTAGATGATCAGTAAACATTTGACAGTCTCTCTAGTGATTAGGGGAAAATGTAAATTATGAAAATAAAAATTCTCACCATTAACATTAATTGAAAAGTATAACAACACATGGCTTAGAAAGTTGTGGGGAAACTGGTATTCTGGTATGTTGTAGGTGGCTGTTTTAAGAAAACATTTGGCAGGGTGCCTGGGTAGCTCAGTGGGTTAAGAGTCTGACTTCGGCTCAGGTCATGATCTCACAGTTCGTGGGTTCGAGCCCTGCGTTGGACTTTGTGCTGACAGCTCAGAGCCTGGAGCCTGTATCAGGTTCTGTCTCCCTCTCTCTCTGACCCTCCCCTGCTCATGCTGTCTCTCTCTCTTTCTCTCTCTCTCTCTCTCTCAGAAATAAATAAAACATTAAAAAAATTAAGAAAACATTTGGCAGGATCTATCAAAATTTTAAATGCAGTTACCTCAACTTGTTAGTGCTACTTTTTAGGTCTCTACCTTGCAGAAACTTGTGCCAAAGATGGATATAGTTATTCTTCGAAGCATTGTTTGCTATTCAAAAATAATAAATATCCTGAATGTGCAGTCATAGTGGCTAAAAAAAAAAAATACAGTACAGCACTTTAAAAAATGCAGTTGAGTTCTGTGTACTAACTTGGAAAGTTCTTTAGGTATACAGTTAAGTGAAAACATGTTTCAGAGCAGTTATGTATCCCATGATTATGATTTCATGTAAAAACAATCCACCCCCCAAAAAAGCCTCACCCAAGCTATATGGTACTGAGAGATTCACGCCAAACTGTTCACAACAGTTTTCTATAGTGTGAATAACATTGGTATGAGCATTCACTTTGTAAAACAATCAAAACACAAAGCACACAGAATGTAAGGACAGTATATTCATTAATTATTTAATTTTGAAAATAAAACAGTTAACTTATGGAGAAAAGATGGGCAAAAATAAATTTTTCACGGTTTTTTTTCCCCTTCACTTCCAGGGAATCAGGATAATGAAATATAAACGGGAAAATATACCTGGCTGTGTATATAGTAACTTATGAAAGCAGTGACCAATGAATGAACTGTTACACATAAACTAAAGATGAGAAAAATAGATGACTGTTTAGAATTCAGAAATACTGTTTTTGTAGCAAACTTTATTGTCAGGAAATCACTGGTGTAGCAGAAAGGAAAAGTTCACACATAGGGTATCTGATGCTGGCTCACGTTCTGGTGTTGCTAATCTTTACTCAGCCTTGTGATTTTGGGTAAACTTTTTCTGTTTGGGTCTTGGCTTCTTCACTTTATCCTCTATCATGTCTATATTTTGAGTCTGAATCGAGGGAAGTTAGAAATAATGTATAGTATACCAGCAGCATATTGGGCAGAAACTACTACAGTCTCTGCTGAGACTACAGATGTTCTAAAAGAGGAACTTTGTAAAGTGGTGGTGACCACAGGCCATCTGCCTATGATGTGCCAGCTGTGCTCAGGTAAACTAGAAGCTAGATGACAGTGCTCTTGCTGGACTTGGTATATGTTGAAAAGTTTTCTTTTGGGGCGCCTGGGTGGCTCAGTCGGTGAAGCGTCTGACTTCAACTCCAGTCATGACCTCATAGTCTGTGAGTTCAAGTCCTGCGTTGGGCTCTGTGCTGACAGCTCAGAGCCTGGAGCCTGCTTCAGATTCTGTGTCTCCCTCTCTCTCTGCTCCTCCCCGCCTCATGCTCTGTCTTTGTCTCTCTCTGGAAAATGAAGAAACCTTAAAAAATTTTTTTAAGTTTCTTAAAAAACAAAAAAGACTGGTGGATATACAGCAAGCTCTGTGGTGAATTCTAGGGGTGAGGAACAATGACAATTTTAGTTACATAATGTAATATTCCTTTTTTTTTTCATCAAAAAAAGGATAATATGTGTTTTACATGTGGCACTGAGGTATATAAAAGCAAGTAAGTATGCCAAAATGTTAATAGAGGCTAATTCTGGGTGCTGGGAATATGGGTGATTGTGGTTTTCTCCATACTTACTGAGGTTTTTTAATAGGTAAGTATTTCAGTAAGTGACAAGTTT
Source organism: Hyaena hyaena (assembly GCF_003009895.1). Classification (NCBI taxonomy): domain Eukaryota; kingdom Metazoa; phylum Chordata; class Mammalia; order Carnivora; family Hyaenidae; genus Hyaena; species Hyaena hyaena. The sequence goes on along the minus strand of NW_024080650.1, from coordinate 713,256 downwards.
AATGCTTCAGTGACAAATAATAGGCTATGTTCTGGTTAAAAATTAAATTTGGGAAGCAGGAAAATGTATAAAAAACTGAATTTAGGTTTACTCATGTGACAAGAAAAGAGATACTAATTAGGATAATGTTTTACTCTGGGAAAAGGAAAGTCTTTCTACATTTTATATGCTTCCACTTTATTTGGCCAAGCTACTTGTGGAAAAGAAATGCTTTTTGCTCCCGTTCTCAGTATTGTCTTGGCTTTCCACAGCAGTAGTTGGGGGAGCTGTTTGTGTCCTGGTCACATGACCTAGTCATGCTTTTTGTCACTGGCTGTAGTTAGTTTGAAAACCAAGGAGCTCTGGTAACCTTGGCAGTCAGTCGGTCTGCTGTTCGTTTAGGTTAGGAAATGGGCCAAAGGACCAACTTGATGAAATACTTCTGGTGCAGGGAATGATTGCAAGATTGGTCTTGTATTAAAAATGAAGAAGGGGGAGGGGCAGATAGTTTCCCAAGGAAAGAAGGTTTCTTAGTTTAATCTTGATTATCTTGCAGTTCCTGTTCTGCTTCTAAAAACCCTAAAGTTACTCCATGTGACTCCCTTAACCTCCAGCCCCAGACTTTTATTAAGAAAATGTTCAAGTAATACAGAAAAGGTGAAGGAATAGTATAGTGAAGACTTGATTTACCTACTACCACTTAGAGACAATAATTTTTAACATTTTGCCATGTATGTTATCTTTATTTTTCTTCTACGCATTTTTTTCCGGTTAAGCCCTTTCCAAGTGAGTTATAGACATGACACTTCTAAGTACTTCCTCGTGTATCTGCTTAAAAAAAAGACATTCTAGGTATAACCACAATAACATCTCACTAAGAAAATTAACTAATTCCTTACTACCATCAAATTCCCAGTCCATATTCAAATTTTCCCAGATGTCTCATGGGTATTTACTGTTTTTGTTTTTAATAAAATTAAGGTTTTTACATTGTATTGTTACTATTGAATCACTCACATTAGAAGCATTCTCCCTCTTTGTTCTTCTTGTTTTACATGACGTTGACTTTTTTTTAACTTAAAATTGTTCTTAATTATGCTAAAATAACTAACAAAATTTACCATCTTAATCATTTTTAAATGTACAGTTTAGCGACAGTAAGTACATTCATATTGTTGTATACTCACCCACAGAATTCTTTTTGTGTTATAAAGCTCTGTACCTGTTAAACAGTAACCCCACCTCTTTCCCCCAGCTCAAAACTACCACTCTACTTTGTCTCTATAAATTTGACTGTAGTAAATATACCTCATAAAAATGGAGTCATGTAGGGGCGCCTGGGTGGCTCAGTCGGTTAAGCATCCGACTTCAGCTCAGGTCATGATCTCATGGTTCGTGGGTTCGAGCCCCGTGTCGGGCTCTGTGCTGACAGCTAGCTCAGAGCCTGGAGCCTGTCTTCGGATTCTGTGTCTCCCTCTCTCTCTGACCCTCCCCTGCTCATGCTGTCTCTCTCAAAAATAAATAAAACATTAAAAAAATTTTGTAAATGTAATCATGTGATATTTGTCTTTTTATGAATGGCTTATTTTTCATTACTATAATCTCAAGTTTTTAGGAATCTCATCTATGTTTTTAGCAAGTTTCAGAATTTCCTCCCTTTTAAGATTGAATCATCCACTGTATGTAGCAGAGTTTGTTTATTCATCTGTTGATAGATAATTTGCTTCTACCTTTTGACGATATATAATGCTGCTATGAACATAGGTATACAAATATCTCTTCAAATCCTTGTTTTCAGGTGTTGTTTTTTTTTTTTATTTATACCCAGAAGTGAAATTGCTAGATTATGAGGTAATTCTCTTTTTCACCTTTCCTCACCCCTGCCCCTCTATTTTTAATTTTTGAGAAACTGTCATATTGTTTTCCACAGCGGCTACACTGTTTAACCTCCCACCAGCAATACCCAAAGGTTCCAATTTCCCCCATCCTTGCTTGTGGTTTTCTTTTTAATAGTAACTATTCTAATTTGTGTGGGAATAGTATCTCTTTGTGGTTTTGAGTTGCATTTCCTTTATGAATTGTGATGTTGAACTTCTTTTCATGTGCTCATTGGCCATTTGTATATTGGAGAAATGTATATTTAAGTCTTTTGCCCATGTTGAATTTTTTTTTTTTTTTGCCTGTGTATGGTTGAATTGCAGGAGTGCTTTATATATGTGCTTGCTTTGGCAGCACATATACTAAAACTAGGAGTGCTTTATATATAAGAGGCTAATATCCAGAATTATAGATATAGTTTAACAATATGAAGTCTTCCAGTGTGTGAACATGGATGTATTTCCATTATTGGTATCTTCTTTAATTTCCTTCAGAATTACATATTCTGGATATTAGCCTCTTATCAGGTATATGATTTGCAAATATCTCCTTCCATTCTGTGGATTGCCTTTTCACTCTGTTGATTGTATCCTTTGATGGACATAAGTTTTTAATTATGATGAAATCTAATTTACATGTTTTTTATTTTGTTGTTTGTGCTTTTCGTGTCATGGCAATAAATTGTTGCCAAATTCAGTTTCATGAAGCTTTTTCCTATATGTTTTCTTCTAAAAGTTTTATAGTTTCAGGTTTACGTTTAGTTTTTTTTTTTTCCTGGTTCGAGTTAAATTTTGTTTATGGTGTAATGTAAGGGTCCATATTCATTCTTTTCATGTGGATATACAGTGTTCCCAAAGCCATTTGTTAAAAAAGTTGTCCTTAGTGCATGGTCTTAGTTCCCTTGGAAAAATCATTTGACCATGAGGATATTATAATAAGTGAAATAAGCCAGTCACAAAAGTTTATTTCTGAGCTCTCTATTCCATTGTCAATGTATCTGTTTTTTTTTTTTCAATGTATCTGTTTTATTGCCACGTTGTTTTGATTTCCATAGCTTTGTAGTCACTTTTGTAATTGGGAATTGTGTCCTCAGGCTTGATTCATTTCAATGTTTTTGACTATTCTGGATCCCTTGAGATTTCTTATGAATTTTAGGATGGATTTTTCTATTTCTACAAAAAGCATCATTGGGATTTTGATAGGGCTTATGCTGAATCTGTAGACTGCTTTCTGTAGTATTGACAGTTTAACAATATGGAGTCTCCCAGTGCATCAACATGGATGTATTTCCATTATTGGTGTCTTTAATTTCCAATTGGTGCCTTTAACTGAATGACCCAGTTTCTCTGAATACTCCCCAGGATAATTTTGCTATTATCACTGTTATTTTAGCTTTTCTAATAGATATATAGTAATATCTCGTTGTGGTTTTAGTTTGCATTTCCCTAATGGATAATGATGTAGAACATGTTTTCAGGTGGTTATCTACCATTTCTATATCCTTTTTGGGGAAATGTTTCTTTATACCTTTTGCCCATTTTCTAATTGGATTTAAATTTTTTTACTGTTGTTTTGAGTGTTCTTTATTCTACTTTGTCAAATATGTGCTATGCAAATATAGTCTGCCAATCTGTACCTTGTCTTATTCTCTCAACAGGGTCTTTCACAAAGCAAAAGTTTACAATTTTGATGAAGTCCAGTTTATTGATTTTTTCCTTTCATGCATTATACTTTTGGAATCAAGTCTAAGAATTTCATCAGATCTTACATTCTGAATATTTTTTTCTGTTACCTTCTAAAGATTTTAATTTTTTAAATTAATGTTTATTTTTGAGAGACAGAGTGTGAGCAGGAGAAGAGCAGAAAGAGAGAGAGAGAGAAGGGGGCACAGAATCCAAAGCAGGCTCCTGGTTTGGTACTGTCAGCACAGAGCCTGATGCGGGGCTCAAACCCACAAACCTGCGAGATCATGACCTGAGCCAAAGTTGGACGCTTAACTGACTGAGCTACCCACATGCCCCTATTGCCTTCTAAGGATTTTGTAGTTTCACATTTAAATTTTTAAATCTGTGATTTATCTTGAGTTAATTTTTGTGTAAGGTACAAAATTTAGGTTGAGGTTCATGTTTTTGTCTATGGATATCCATTTGCTCTAACAAATTTATTTATTTATTGAAAAGACTATCCTTCTTCCATTGAATTGCTTTTGAACCTTTATCAAAAGTTAACTGGCTCTGTTGTATAGGGCAGTTTCTGGCAACTCTGTTCTGTTCCACTGATCTATGTGTCTCTCTCTCAGTACCACTCAGTCTTGATTACCTTAGCTATGTAGTAACTCTTAACATCAGAGTGATTCCTCTCCCTATATTTTCTTCTTCAAAACTTCTTTTTAGGTATTCTAGTTCCTTTGCCTTTCTGTGTAAGTTTTGGACTAATCTTGTCTGTATTTACAGAAAATCTTGGTGGGATTTTGAAGGAATTGTGTTAAACATATACAGTAATTTAGGGAAAATTGACATCTGTACTATCTTTAGTCTTCCAATCCATGAACACAGTGTCTCTTCTCTCTTATTTAATTTCCTTTATTACTGTTTTTGTAGTTTTTAGCATGTAAATCCTCTACATATTTTGTTAAATTTATATTTAAATGACATTGTATTTTTAAATTTGGTTTCCATGGCTTCATTGCTTTGATACATAAATAGAGTTGATATTTATATGTTGACCTTGCAACCTTGTTGAACTCACTTATTCTAGGATTTTTTTGTAGATTCTGTGAGATCCCCTACATAGGCCATTATGTCATCTGCAAATAAGGATAGTTTTATTTCCTCCTTTTTAATTTGTATGTCTTTTATTTCTTTTTCTTGACTTACTGCATTAGCTAGAACTTCCAGTTATCATGTTGAATAGGAGTGATGAGAGCAGACATTTTTTTTTTTTTCTTATTCCTCCTTTTAGGGCAAGAACATTCAGCCTTTTGCTATAAAATAGAATCTTAATTCCTACTTCTCTGAGGGTTTTTATTGTGAACAAGTGCAGAAAATGGTTTATCTGCATCAGTTGTACAGTTGTGTGATTTTTTTTCTTCTTTAACCCGTTAATATGATTAATTGATTTACCAGTAATGAACCAGCTTTGTATCCCTGGGATAAACCCCTCTTGGTCATGGTGTAAAATTCTTTTTATATGTTGTTGAATTCTATTTATTAATCACTTATTACGGATTTTTACAGCTGTATTCGTGATGGATATTGATCTGTAGCTTTCTTTTTTGGGAGTACTGTCTGGTTTTGATGTTAGGGGCTGTATGTGAACATCTTGAGAGAAGACAGTGATAATGACCACTAAGTCATGGGAGGGATGAGTTGAGGAGTAGAAACATCAGAAAGAATCCAGGGGGTGGAAGAAAGCATTCAGGGAAGAGAAATAGTGTTGTTTGGCTGAATACTGCTGCTTGGGTGAATATAGGGTGGTGTAATGGAGTGATACAGCAAGGAGTGAGGATGAAATCTGATTGCCATAGATGGGACACTTAGTGTTGTTCGTTTATGGAGGATCTTAATAATAATGTGACAAGGCTGGGAATATTCTGACTGTAGGGAAAAATTAATAGGAGTGTTAGGCAGTGAATAGTAGAGGCAGATCCTGAATCTGGGGGTGACAGGAAGAGACCTAGTGGAAGGATCAATCTGATCCTTGATCACTTGATCAGTCTTGAGCACCTTTTTCTGGGACTACTAGGAAGGAGGAGAGGTTGGTATGGAGAGCATGGAGTCCTTAGAAGTGATATTAATATCAGGGAGTGCCTCCTCTTATACTTTGGGAGGCGGGGGTATCCCTGAGGCCACAGAAATAGGCCTGCACAGAAATGGAAACAAGTACCCTTTGCTAACATTCTCTTTGGGGGTAGTTGTGGTGATGAATCAGAGCTTCATTTAGGTCCTTAAACCAATTTTTTATTTGTTTTTGGCAAACTAATGAGGACCACAGTAAGGGCAAATCAGTGTGGTAACTCTTCTTTGATAATCCTCAAAAATGAGAAGCCATTGGACGGCCCTTGGTCAGCTGCTGAGTCCCAGTCCTGTCCAGCATTGGCTCCATCCTCTATTGAGCCACAGAGCCGTGGACTCTCAAGTTTGTAATCAGTAGTTCAGATAAATCAGCAGTTCAGGCTTCAGTTAAATTCTGCATAATCTCTTCCAGAAAACAGAAGAGAAGGGAGTACTTCCCAGCTCATGTCATAGTTCTGATACAAAAACCAGGCAAGGACCAGTTTTCATTCCTAGCGTCATTTCTCTTCCTCATACCTTCACGTGCTGGCACTCAGGAGCTCATTTCTGTTCTTGTTGCAGCTGCAACCGACTCCGCCAGGTTCAGAGCATCTTGACCCAGAGCAGCAAGTCTCAACCCGATGGGATCCTCTGCATCCTAGGTCAGTGCTTTTAACAAGCTGGGGCAAATGGGCTTTTGTTCAAGAAAGATATTAATAATAGTATCATTGTGAGATAAGCTTGAGTTAGTGTCCTTCTCCCAGCTCTTGTTCCCTTGAAAACTGTTGCTGTTCTAATGAGGTCAGGTGAGATATCAGTGGGATAAGGACCCACAACCACAGGGCAGTCACTTTGTGCATGGTATCTCATTTCTCCTCACAGCAGCCTTAAAAGGGGGCAGTGTAGTTTCTTTTTTTTTTTTTTTTTAGAGAGGGGGATACTGAGACTCAAGGAGATGGAACAGACTTTTTCAGAACTATAGAGTGGCAGAATTGGGCATTTATTTGTTAAGGTTTTTTATTATGAAAATGCATCATATAATTTAAAAATTAAGACAGTCCTCAAATGAAAATGAACAGAGCTTCCCAACCAACCGGATATGCAGTTCCATTCCCCAGGGATAACATTGTCAATTGTATCTTTTTAAACACAAATGGAAACATTTTATTCATACTGTAATTAACCTAATTTTTAAACTTACACTTGACAGTATATCTTGGAGATTTTTCTGTATCAGATTGATCTTCTTTATTTCACTTATATCCGTTGAGTCGTGGAATTGGAATTGTTAGGTCTGGTGGTTTGTCCATCTACCACCTAATTTCCTTCCCAGAAGCAAACTGCCACTAGTTTCTTATTTGTCTTTCCTCATACATTCGATGCATAATTTTGTATTTTCACTTAGCAGTGCTTGCATTTAGGCTTAGGAGAGGTAGTGTGCAGAGTAGTTAAAAACATGCCCTCTGGAACCAGGCAGGTTTTCGGTTTGAATCCTGGCTCCACTACAAAGCCCAGAGGTTAGCAAGTCTCTATGAAGATAGACTTATGGTAAACCTGGAATTCCCGCCAGAGGTTTCAAATATTTAAACAACATTCATTGGATTCTCTGTCTAGCTGCAACCCTCGAAAGGGTGGGGTCTGTCTTTGCCATGAATTTACCTATGAATAAAACCACCTGTTTGTTGCTGTATTTATGCTCTTATTTCATTTGGCTTTGTCTTTTCCTTTGACATACCATCCCGTCACAGTTTTGTTTGTTTAGCACTTACGTGCTTTCTGGCAATATAAGGTACTCTAGGCTTATTTTGTGTATTTCCTCCTCCAGTCCTAGAATCAGCCATTTTTACAGGGAGCACTGGGATTCCTTTTCTTGGAGAACAGTGTTAGAAACCAATATCTGGGCATTGGATACACTCTCGTTACTAGATGTCACTGCTTCTAAGCTCTGGCAGCTGACAGAGTAACAAGATATATATGCGTACATTAACTGTAAATGTTATGTACCCATCTGTATGTATATTAAGCTAAATGTGAATTCATATTAATGTCTCCAGCCTCACCAATTACCACATAGATTTTTCTAGCTTCCCCCTGTTGCTTAGCTGTAAACTCCTACTTCATCAGTGAGAAACTTGGCACCCATCATCCAGCATCTGTTTACTTAATTCTAGTATACATATGCAGCAATATCAGAATTGTTAACCCGTGATACCCTGTGAGAAACAACATTATCACCTTAAGCACAATGCCTACATATAGTTTCTTTCTTTCGTCTTTAATTTTACATAGTCTTTTTCATGTTAACAATTTATGCAGCTGGAATCCCTGGAAGTAGACATGCTGAAGCTAGGTCTGCCAAGTCCACTGTTTATTTTTTAACTCTGAAGCCCTTTAAACATTGGGCCTTAGATAGACCAATCCTTTCTGGCTTTTGATTCTTTTTCACCCCTTCCTTGACTGAAGTGTTGAATGAGATAGAACAGGGAGGGCTGTGCTGCTTTAATCTCAACTGAGATGGGAGTTCTCTTATAAGTCCTCTGCTATAAGCAGTCCTGGGCCCCTCTAGTCTAAGTGACCATTACTTTCTACTTTTCACTTATCTGGATGACCTCTGACAGTCCTCTTTCCCAGGCTCCAGCCATATTTCTATTCTCGGAGCTCTCTCTGCTCCAACTCCTTCTTCAGCCTCAAATAGACAGCTACTGCCTTGCCTGTGAGATGTTCCACAGCTCTGAGCTTTCATGGATCCTCAAGAGCCAGGTAGTACATATGCCCATGCCATTGAGAGGCAGTAGTGAAGGCAGTATTGTTTAATTTCCTGTTTGTCTCTGACCCAACCCCACTAGACTGTAAGCTTCTTGAGGGGTGTTTGTAGTCCTGTTCACCACACACTCCAGCATCCAGCACAGGGCTAGACCTTGAGCCTAGTAAATATTTGTGAAATTATGAGTGTCTGTGGTTCCATTCTCTTGTACTTTTTTTCACTTCTTTGAGTTCTTTTCAAACCACCTTAATCTGCCTTTATTTGATCCCCATGTTTTGTTAAAGCTGTCTTTGAAAAGTGAATATTTTCTCTCCCCTATTCCTATTTCAACTGAAAAGTATTTCGTGGTATTTAATCAGCCATCACAGGACCTAGACCATATTTTCTGCTTCATTCTATACTCAAAAATTACTTTTTGGAAATTAATAGCTTCAATAATGTATACTGTTTGTTTCAACTATATAGATCTTGAAATCCAAATAAGAGTACTTGATGCTTCTTTCACAGAGTTGCTTAGTTTGGTTTCTGGCACAAAACCGGTGTGAGCTTCTGCCCTTAACGTAACCATCAGGGTTTTGCTGAGCAGGAGAAAATTACTGGGACTTAATTTGCTTCCCATAGTACAGTACAACTTATCAGAACCTTCTTTGCCTTGCAGGAATTGATAGCAGGTACAATGAAGGCTGCAGAGAGCTGGCAAATTATCTTCTGTTTGGTTTGTACAATCAGAATGCAAGTGATTTTGAGAAAACAGGGTTTTCTGAAGAAGTTCTAGATGGTGAGTATATGTAGTAGTAAGTAGTATGCTCCTTTTGGTCACCTGCTGGTTGATATGAGACTAGTGACCAGTAGTTTTCAGAATATGTTTAATGGGTAAATTAGCTTTAGGGGAAAAAGTACATATCAGTTTGGTTTTATGTCTTCTTGGCAAAGCACTGTTTTTCCTCTGAATTGCCCACTGCCTGTGTGTCCTGGGAGGTTCAGATTATGCGCTGTTTTCCTGTGAAAGCACACTCAGCTGTGAGTAAAGGATGAGCCTGCAGGCTACTCCTACAAGGAAGATTTCTTGTGGACCTTAGTTTAGGAACAAAGGCTCTTTGTCCTGCTCCATCTTTGCGAATTGTTTTCAGTGTGACTTTAATTCATGACGATGCCCATGGTTACAATGGAGGCTTTCTGCTTACATTCCCCTTTCTTCAGCTCTGAGACACTCTCCCCGTGTTGATGCTGTTGTGGGCTGATGCCCAGGAGCTGTCTCTGATATCACATACTTAGTCATGACTTGTCTGCCAGATGGGTCAGGAGACACAGGAATAGACAAATCCAGCTGGACAAGAGACAGGCAGCTCTTGTAAAGCAGCCGGGGAGTGCATGAGAGCAAACATCTGCTATAAAGTAATCTTGCAGTGGATGTGGTGCAGTGGGTTTTTGTTGTTTTTTTTTTTAATGTTTTATTTATTTCAGAGAGAGAGAGACAGCTTGAGCAGAGGAGGGTAAGAGACAGAGGGAGACACAGAATCTGAAACAGGCTCCAGGCTCTGAGCTAGCTGTCAGCACAGAGCCTGACGCGGGGCTCAAACCCATGAGCTGTGAGATCATGACCTGAGCTGAAGTCGGACATGCAACTGACTGAGCCACGTCCGCCCCTAGTGCAGTGTTTTTTTTTTTTAATTTATTTCTAGGAGAGAGAGAGAGAGAGAGAGACAGCGTGAGCAGGGGAGGGTCAGAGAGAGAGGGAATCACAGACTCTGAAACAGGCTCCAGGCTCTGAGCTGGCAGTCAGCACAGAGCCCGATGCAGGGCTCGAACCCACAAACCGCAAGATCATGACCTAAGCGAAAGTCGGACGCTTAACCGACTAAGCCACCCAGGCGCCCCGAAAATGTTTCTTTATGCTGTACAGCGTCTACTGGTTTAGAAAGAATTTACCTTGGCAGCTCATTTAGAGTTGTAAGATAGATGCTCCTACCAGCCATACATTTCACTGAAGCCAAGGTTGCTAAGGACAGTATAGTACTGAAATTAAGGAAAGTTTAAATCCTCGAAGGTGTGCTTTTTATCATTGTCTTTAACCTGTCACTGGCACAGTGGGTATTTATGAAATGAGAATTTTCTTTAAAAGAATTCTTTGAAGAAAAATAAATCATTAATGAATTGAAATTGAAATTTTTAAATCCAAGTAGTTGGCAAACTGAATCACTGGATTTAAGCATCTATATATTTTTTTGAAGTTTCCTCTTTTAAAAGTCTATTTATTTTGAGAGAGAAAGCACAGGAGCAGGGGTGGGATAGAGAGAGAGGGAGAGAGAATCCTAATCAGGCTCTCCACTGTCAGTGCATGGGGCTTGAATCCACAAACTAGATCAAGAGTCGGACACTCAACTGACTGAGCCACCCAGGTGCCCGTACCTTTTTTTTTTTTTTTGTTAAGTAGGCTCCAAACCCATTGTGGGGCTTGAACTCATGACTCTGAGATCAAGCGTTCTATGCTCTTATCGACTGAGCCAGCCAGGTGCTCCTGTGGATCTACATTTTGATCTCTGTGAGAGGAAAAGAGGCCAACACAAAGGATTTATTTAAAAAAGAAAAAGCTTGGGGCGCCTGGGTGGCTTAGTCGGTTAAGCGTCCGACTTTCGCTTAGGTCATGATCTCGCGGTTCGTGGGTTCGAGCCCCGCGTCGGGCTCTGTGCTGACTGCCAGCTCAGAGCCTGGAGCCTGTTTCAGTCTGTGACTCCCTCTCTCTCTGACCCTCCCCTGCTCATGCTGTCTCTCTCTCTCTCCTAGAAATAAATAAAAAATATTAAAAAAAAAAAAAAAAAAGAAAAAGCTTTTAATGACATCAGAGTGCTATGAGATTCTGAGATTGCGTAAATAGGCTTAGTAGCTGTTGCATTATTTCTTTTATTGGATCCTAATTCTTTGTGGAGTGTTACACGGTCCTGTAGAGCACAGTCTACTCAGGAAGCCCTCAGGCTCTCCAGGCGATGTCAGACTCTCCTCAGCACACATTCTACAAGTAATTCAGGGCAAGACTGTTCTTAGAGAGCCGGTGTGAAGTGGACCAACAGGATGAAAGTAGACCCTTTTCCCATCTCTCGCTGCCTTTTGACTCTGGTGCTTAACCAAGAGTCACCAGTGAATATGCTGCAGCACACTGGGCTCCCTAGGGTACCTGGGTCTGATCAGGTGTGGAATACAGTGATTTTTTAAAAATCAGAGGCCAGCATCCTGGAGCTTTATTTCAAGAGGCTACCTAGTGGTATCGTCAGCTGCCGTCAGTATTCATTGGGCTTAGGTTTTTGTAAAATACTGGCTGTCACACTAGGTTACTGTGTTGGCATTGTCCTAAGCCTGCTGCTTCAGGTGTTCCCTGCCCCCATGCTCCTCTCACTTCAGCCACCTCCTCCCGCACCTTCCCTGGCATCATCTTGTTAGAGAGATGCCTGAGACGGCTCTGGTTCTGAGGAGCCGTGCTGTGGAGCTCTGCTTTTCTTTTGGGAATATGACTGCTTGCTCAGTCTTTCAAACTGCCTTAATATTCCTGCCCCTTTCTATGGCTCTTCTGTTAATTTACCTAGGTTTATTTGCGCCCTTGGGATTGTTTTATTTGACCCACCAACATCCATGATTATTCCTTAAGTCTGTGAGCTGTGGATCTATTTTTAGCAGCCTTGTCCATTTGCCTCTACTTCCTTCCTCTCAGCCTTTCCTGTGTACAGAGTTCACCCCAGTACATAGTAATAACCCTTCCCAGAGCTGAACAGTGACATACTCAGGCCCATGATTGCCTTGGGTCAACAGCCAGGGGCTTTACACACTAATGTCTGCAGGAGAATCATCACTGCCATATTCAGTGATATTTCCTGCCTCAGTGGCTTTAGGCTCTGGGGTTTCCACTTGGTGTTTATCTCTGCCACAAAATACCCAGCTAAGCCTGATACCATAGAAGTGACTGTGTTGAACTTTGCAAAAGCAGAACACTTTGAAGGCTGTTCTTTTGACTTCTTCTTGTGCCTGCATTATCATAACCAGAGAGCCACAGTGATTGGAGCATCTCATGGAAACTAGAAAATCCTTGCTGTCCACACATGATTGTTCTATAGTCACTTTGAGGCACATTGTCTAGTTAAAGAATTTTCAGTTTAGAGTTTTGTACATTATCTCTGAAATAGTTTTTTAATGGTTTTATTAGGTGGACAGAAAATGTATAAAAGAAATGCCTTTGACAGTCTTGTGTTTAAATTTGTTTTTCTTACAGATGTAATTATATTGATAAAATCAGACAGTGTCCATCTGTACTGTAATCCTGTAAACTATCGCTATCTCTTACCCTATGTGGCACATTGGAGAAATCTGCATTTCCATTGCATGACCGAAAATGAGGTAAGGAGAAAAGATAGAACAGGCACTTAGAGACACTCTAAGGATATTCTTTCAGAAAAGTGTAGACTTGGAACAGGAGGCCCCTTAAAAAAATGACTTTGCAAGATGTGGTTATACAAAAAAAGTTACTTGTTTTAGTGGAACTTTCTTAATTCTATGTGAGGCTACCTTATAAATAAATTGTATGCCTGACAGAGACAAAAAGGGCTCTTCAGATTGGGACCTAGTCGTAGGCTTGTGACCCTAGCTTCCTGTCTTACTTGCTCATCACCAGCCTGCACCCATTCTCCCGGAGGACTAGTGCTGTGGACTGCCTCAGGAGAATTTGATAAACTTTGTGACATTTCCATGTTTGGATTTCTTGGTATTTGTTTCTTTTTGGGTTCTTTTTAAGTGTTTGGCTGGAAATCAAATTGGGACTTGAGATTTAGTATTTCATAGAAATTGTGACGTGATGTGAGTTAAAACCTCTTTTTTTTTTATGTTAAAGATGTTTAGTATAAATTCTAAGCAATCACTAAAATAACACAACAGACTTATAATCCAACAAGAAAAATAGAATCACCAAGTATACGGATATACAGTTGACCCTTGAACAACATGGGAAGAACCTTTCTTTCCATGTGAGCATTTGGGGAATTTTAGAGGCAAGTGTTATCTCTTGCATTTTGGTATATTTTGAGTTGATTCTTATGTGTGGTCTAAGGCAAAGGAATGACAAGTGATTCTGACCAGGAAACACAAGAAGTTGGCTTTGGAAACACCCTCTTGGGTACAGTTCTCTATAAATGTCATTTGCATAACTGTGATTGATAAAATACTGAGAAAATAGGGGATTTTGCATGATGTCATCTCAGAGCCTGTTTTCTTTCCAATTTCCCTCTTTAGTATGAAGATGAGGAAGCTGCAGAAGAATTTAAAATTGCCAGCTTTGTGGACATGGTTCGAGACTGTAGTAGAATTGGCATTCCTTATAGCTCCCAAGGTGAGTATCTGACAGCAAGGCATATTAGAACTTTTCTTGGATGATTTGTGAATCCAGTGTTTCTACTTCCCCCTTCCATTGGAGGCATTCACTTGGGAAACCCAGTGGTCTGTTTTTACTAAAGGCAGAGGCTCAAGCAGAATGAAATTCAAGGATTTTTCTTTGCAAGCTGGTGCTCATAACTGAAGTTTCTATAACAACACAGTAGGCCATCTAGTTAGATGGAAGAACTGATAAGGGGTTTAGTTAGATGGAAGAACTAATAAGGGGTTTACCACAGCTGCCATCTAGCTGCGCCACTTACTGCTGTATATAGAATATAGCTGTGGAGCCTCTTGGTAATAAGAAATAGTAGCCGTTAAAAATATGCTGACTGTTGGGGCGCCTGGGTGGCTTAGTCGGTTAAGCGTCCGACTTTCGCTTAGGTCATGATCTCGCGGTTCGTGGGTTCGGGCCCCACATCGGGCTCTGTGCTGACTGCCAGCTCAGAGCCTGGAGCCTGTTTCGGAGTCTGTGTCTCCCTCTCTCTCTGACCCTCCCCTGCTCACGCTGTCTCTCTCTCTCTCTCTCCTAGAAATAAATAAAACATTAAAAAAAAAAATATGCTGACTGTGAGGCTCAAAAATGATGTATAAAAATAAAGGAAAAAACACATTTAGCAGTGCTTATATCTTATTTTTTTCCAAAAACTTTGCACATTGGATCTATTGCTGCAATAAAAGGAAAATTTTTGATTTGGTAATTTTTCCCTTAAGGAAGTTGATTGGCTATGTTTCTTAAGAGGGGGAAGAGCCCAGTTTGGGTCTGTTAATAATTATATCCACTAAGTGATGCAATTCAGATGTAATAGGCCACTATTTATTCACTATTACTTACTTAGGAAACCAGAGTGTGCAAATATACTGTAGAAAAATCTGAATTTAGCTTGTTCTGGTTTGAATTTTCTTTGACTTTTATTTTATATTTCTAGTTTTAATATCTAAGCATTTTATCTGTTTCACTTTTATTCTGATAACAGTGACTGTTGTGAACTTGTGAGAGATGCCTCTGTAACCACTTTAGATCAGGTTTAGACTGTTATATCCAGGATGGTATTTGATACATGTTGTTGTATTTGATTCCTCTAGGTCACTTGCAGATATTTGATATGTTTGTAGTAGAGAAGTGGCCAATTGTACAGGCCTTTGCACTTGAGGGCATTGGAGGGGATGGATTTTTTACCATGAAATACGAGGTATGTATGAAAGATAGGGTGTCTGGCTTTTGTCTCCCACTTGCTATCTTTATGAAGGGCTCCCACATTGTGATTGTGCATCATTATAACACTGAAAAGCTAACAGTGACCTCTCAAGAAGCAAGTTAAAAGACTTGAAATAAATGGAAAATTGTTGCTGTTTAAAGCTAGTCCCTAAACGGAACTCATAAGTCCTTTCTTCTAGGAGTTTCTCTCTGTCCTCCTTTCTCTCTTTTCCCCATTCTGAGACCATTGTTCTTTCAGTCTACTCTTGTAGCACCCTAGGCTGAGTCCTCTTATAGCTTTTTTTTCCTGTCCTATGTTATACGTTTTCCAACACCCCTACTTATGTATCCACCTGCCCTTGGTCTCTGGACTGGAAGCTCCTTAAGAAGAAAAATAGTCTTTTCATTGTTGTGGCTTGTATCTCAGAAACTCATATAACTTGAGAACTATTCAAGAGCAATGAAAAGAACAGTACAAAATTTTGTCTAAGTACATACAATACACTAGAGGGATAAAGGGTTATCTTTTGTGTTAAGAACAGTGTCTTTTATTTCAATGTTCCTTTTATCTTTATGTAGGAGATGACCCATAAATGTTTATTAAGTGAATTAATGAATAAGTCTGGGTGAGGGGGTCATCCAGAGTACATATTAAGGAAGATGGCTTGGTAGGTTAGCAGAATCCCCACAAGCATTCACGGGCCTCTATAGGGTCCCTAATGAGGTGACCTGCCCCCAGCACAGAAATAGAGAGTGAGTATCGACATGCTCAAAATGGGGACATACTATTAGGTATAAAGTGGGACCTTTGGGAACACAGCCCAGGGCTAATTGCTACCCCTCCTTCCTTTTCAAGAAGTAGCAGTATCCCTAGGAAGTGAGTGGGTGCTTGCCTGGTAGACCCTCAAATGTGGAAAAAACATGGGCTGTAGGGTTGAAGAGAAGCACACCACTTGGACTCTACTTTTCCTGCTCTAAAACTGTAGTAGTCTCGCATTGACTACAAGAGTATAAGTTCAACAAGGCTGCGGAAGCTGCCCCCATTAGGAAGTAATGCCCTCTAATTTGGAAGAGTAAGGGCTTGCAGGGGAGCAAGCCGTAGGAGGTTGAGAAGAAGCTTAACATTTTTAGCAATAATGGTAATATTTATATTTAATTAATTGTATAACTAGGCATTTATAGTGTTTCCTATATGCCAGGCACTGTTCTAAGCACTTCATATGAGTTGACTATAATTCTTACAAAAGAACCCTCTGAAGTAGGTACTATTAGTCCCTGTTCTACAGAGAGGTTAAATGAATTTCCCAAAGTCACAGAGCTAGTAGCTTGTGAGGGGCAGGGGTGGGGCCAAATCCAGAGGGTCTGGCTTCAGAGCCTGTGCTCCTAAACCCTAGGCTATGGGTAGATTAGCTTGAAAAAGCAGTACACTAGGAGGCAGCAGGCTTCTGGCAGATCAAACGAGGCAGGCCTTTCTGGCTTCTACCGTGAGGTGCATTACACTGTGCAGACACGTCCGAAAGGCACAAAATCCCCTTCTAAAAAAACCGTTACAATTGGGGCGCCTGGGTGGCTTAGTCGGTTAAGCATCCGACTTTCGCTTAGGTCATGATCTCGCGGTTTGTGGGTTCGAGCCCCGCGTCGGGCTCTGTGCTGACTGCCAGCTCAGAGCCTGGAGCCTGTTTCAGTCTGTGACTCCCTCTCTCTCTCTGACCCTCCCCTGCTCATGCTGTCTCTCTCTCTCTCTCTCTCTCTCTCCTAGAAATAAATAAAAAAAAAAAAAACATTTAAAAAAAAAAAAAAACCGTTACAAGGCAATGTAGATCTTTTCTGTAGGGTGGAAGAACCACACACACCATGTAGTGGGACTACTATGAGTCATCTCTCAAGATCTCTTTCTCCAGATTCTTCCCTTCTTTGTACTTAATAATTGTCATTCTCTCCAGTACTTTCCTTTTGTCTCAATCTCATCTCCCCATGCACCCCCACCCATCCCCAGTTCTCTTCCTTACTGGCCTTTAGGGTATGGAGGAGTACTCCACTCCGAGTCACATATCTAAGGCCTGATAACTGTCTGAGCCAGAAAGCCTTTTGCATCTTTCAAAGACCAAGAGAAGGAGAACTACGGACACTTAATTTTATTAAAAATTTTGTTTTGTTTTATGTCCATACCCAGAGCAAAGTCCTTAACCCAGAGGTTGCCATGTCACTGATGTGATAGGTGCCATCATGAGAGAGGAAACCAGATTCACATAGTTTTTACTTGGCATTTAGGCTGAGCCAAACTCAATTATGAGATAGAGAACTCTTCCTGGGAAGCAGCACAGGGAAGTTCCTCTGCTAGGGTTTTCCCTGCCTCCAGCTTCCTCCTTCTTAACTCTCCAGCTGCTGGAACTGTGCCCTAGTAAAGTAAATTTACATCAGCTAGCTCCCCAAGGAGAGGATTCTAATAACAAACTTCTGGATAATGAGAGTAACCCTAGAACAAGCATTCATTTACCTTTTTATGGACAAGCATAAGATCTTCATATTGAAAGGCGGAATAAGTGTGCCTGCTTTAGCAGCACGTACACTAAAATTGAAAGGGGGAATAAGACTTATGAAAACATTCAACAAAATATAAGAAGGAAACCATAGCATATTAGGTGCAGAGATAGGTAAGCATTCTTTTTAAAAAAGATTTTCTCCAGGAAATAAAATAAAAATGAGAAAAATGATGATCTCTTTTTATTGTTTAAGAATGGAGTTTATAAAGGGATGCCTGGGTGACTCAGTTGGTTAAGCATCTCATTCCTGATTTCTGCTCAGGTCATGATTTCACAGTTTTGTGAGTTCAGGCCCCATGTTGGGCTGACACTGCAGAGCCTGCTTGGGATTCATTCTCATTCTCTCTCTCTCCCTCTCTCTCTCTCTCTCTCTCTCTCTTTCTCTGCCCCTCCTCTACTCATACTCTGTCTCTTTCAAGATAAAATTTAAAAAATTAAAGAAGAAAAAGAATGGAATTTGTGAAAAGAGAAATGAAATATGGTAGGTAGCGTGCACAGAATTAAAAGGGAGGATGAATGATATAAGAAAATATTGTAAGTCTCAAAATTATTAGTAAAAGTTAAGGTTTGCATTTAAAATTAGAAATCTGATTCAGCACCCTCAAGAAATCCAATTAGTTGACACTTGAAAAGCTGTTCCAGAATACAGGGAAGGGGCCAAATACATTAAATCAATTTATTGTAATTTAGAATATAATGGAGTAGGGATCCTGAATAACTACCTCCCAGGTGTCTGCTCTCCCTAAAAAAATCTTTCTGGTAGTTGACAAGCTCTGCTGAAAGCATGAAGCTTCCAATTAGCCTTTACATTTAGAAATAAAAACAGGCAACCAAAGATCACCAGACATTTGCTTAAATACCTGTAACTTAAAAGGAAAAGATCAAGATTTTTTTTAAAAGATTGGATAAGACCCAATGATATAGAGGAAAATTTAAGACATAAAACTCCCCTTAGGATGCCCAGACAAGATTTGGTGACCATAGAACAAATGTTATGTTATGATAAATTAACATAAAGAAAATAAGAGTTCTGGAATATTATAATTGATAAAATTAGTAGAGGGCCTGGGAGGTAAAGTTAGGAAATTCTCTAAAAATGTAAAATTTGAAAATCAAGAAGAAAGTATGAGATAAAGGTTAAAAGATATAGAGAACTGTTCCAAGAAGTCTGCTCTCCAACAAGTTATGAGAGTTGCAGAAAGCTAGAGGAGAGATACCTGGAGGGAGAAAAATTTTTTTAAAAGAATAAACAATTTCCACTCATAAAGAGAAAAAAACTTTTAAATTAAATGACTTAGCAAATATAAATGGAAGAAAAAAAACCCTTAAATCTATCTATGCCTTTTTTTACACTAATAAAAGAATATCACAAAAAGCTTCCAGGAAGAAAAAAATAAATCACCTACGTAAGACAATAGGAACCAGATCTCTCTCCTTCCCAAAACAAGCCAACCTAACCAAACCAAAAGAACAAACAAAAAACAAAATATGTTTTTAAGACACTAGACACCAGACAGTGAGAAATAGTGATTCCCTAAGAAACAGAAATAAACAAGGTCAGGGGCACATGGATGGCTCAGTCGGTTAAATGTCCAATTCTTGATTTCAAGTCAGGTCATGATCTCATGGTTCATGAGATCAAGCCCCACATCAGGTTCTGCACTGGCAATGTGGAGCCTGCTTGGGATTCTCTCTCCCTCTCTCTCTTTGCCCCTCCCCTGCTCGAGCGTGCTCGCTCGCTCGCTCTCAAAATAAATAAACAAGCATTAAAAAAAAAAAAGTAAGCTCAGCCCCATGATTTCACTAGTTTACTAATTTGAGAAAATTTCCAGGCCATGGCACTGGGAGGGGGTACCCAGGCGAATCCCAGTGTGTTTCCTCAGTTGAGAAGATGCGGTAAAGAGTCTGGTGAGAGAGCAAAGCAGCTAAAGCACTAAAAAGCAAAGTGCCCAGAGAGAGTACTCCAAAGATCTGCCAAGATTCCCCTGCCCTCCCCCCATCACAAGTATTCAGTAGAGTATTGATCAATTAATTCATGTGTCAGGTAACAACCAAAGGCAAGAGTTAAACAAAAGACATCTGAAAAGTAGCCAGGTACAGTGCCTGATACATGCTAACGGCTGGGAACAGTTAGACTGGAAAAATACATAATTCAAACGGCACTTGAGTAGAGTCCTCAGAAGGGTTCTGTCTCAGTAATGGGGAATAGCCCTAAACTGAGCACTGCTCTAGACCTTCCTAAAAATGCATAAAAGCAAGATCTAAAATGATCAAACTGTTTCCAGATAACTTAACTGCATTCTGGAACAAAGCACAAGAATATTTATAGGCATACAAAAATACCTAGTACCCAACAAGGTGAAATTCACAATGTCTAGCATCCAGAGATCTCCGCTTTACAAAGCAGGAAAACATGACTGATAATAAGGTAATCATTCAAAATTGACCTAGAATTGACAGAAATGTTAGAATTAGCAAAGAACATTAAAATAGTTATTCTAACTGTATTTCATATTTTCAAGAAACTAGGAGGAAAATGGAACTTGTTAAATAGAAACAGAAAAAATATTCAGAAGATCCAAATTCAATTTCTGGAGATGCAAACTATATTGTCTGCGATGGTCAACAGTAAGTTAGATACTTCAGAAGAAAAGATTAGTGAATTTGAAGCTATTGCAGTAGAAACTATCAAGGTAAAGCATGGAGAGAATGAAGAATCCAAAAGAACTGAAAGAGAATCAGTGAGCTATCAATGAGGCCTGAGGACAGAATAAAGACATTTTAAAACTTAAAAAAAAAATTGCCTCCTATTACTCCTTTCTTAGCAAGCTATTGGAGGGTCACCTGGGTGGCTCAGTTGGTTGAGCATCCAACTCTTAATTTCAGCTCAGCTTACAGTTGATGAGATCAAGCCCTGTGTTGGACTCTGCCCTGACAATAGAGAACCTGCATGGGATTCTCTCTCTACCCTTCCCACCCCTCAAAAATAAATAAATAAACATTTTTAAAAAGCTGTTGGAGGATGTACTCCAGGAAACAAGTGAGTTGACCACGAAAGGGAAGTAAGCCATGGAACCAAATCCATCACCTGAAAGCTTCAGTAGGATAGCAAAGAGAACTCCCAAAGTGAAAGTTGTAGTTGCACAGCAAGCTTACATAACAGCTGAGCCAGGATGAGCCAAGAAAAAGCAAAAGAATTAATAGATTATCTGATATGTTTAAGCCATTGGTTATCAGTCAAGATGATTTTGCTGCCCCTTCCCCAGCATCCCACCCCTGAGACATTTTGCAGTGTTTGGAATTACTTTTGGGTTGTCTGGGGGTAGGAGTGTTATAGGCATCTGGTGAGTAGAGACAAATAATGCTGCTAAACCTTCTACAATGCATAGAGAAGCCCCTCGCAGCAAAGAAATATCTGGCCCTAAATGATAGTGTTGATGTTTAGAAACCCTAGTGTAAACATTACTAGCTAATTGGGTGGAGCAATTAGAAAAAACTTGAGTGTTGGTTTTTATTTTAATTGCACAAGTGAAAAAATAATGATGCTGTCAGTAGCCCTAATAAAATTGGTTTAAGAAAGCAACTTTCTGGGGCGCCTGGGTGGCTTAGTTGGTTAAGTGTCCGACTTTCTCTTAGGTCATGATCTCGCGGTTCGTGGGTTCGAGCCCGGCGTCAGGCTCTGTGCTGACTGCCAGCTCGGAGCCTGGAGCCTGTTTCAGTCTGTGACTCCCTCTCTCTCTGACCCTCCCCTGTTCACACTGTCTTTCTCTTCTAGAAGTAAATAAAACATTAAAAAAAAATTTAAAAAAAAAAGCAACTTTCTTGTAAAGTATATACATTCGTATAGTAAATTATATATATATATATATATATATATATGTGATCCTAATGTTATAAACAGTAATTACCGGTATAATCAAAAAAGTCATGATGTTAGATGATGTTAGGGTATAGGTAGGTAGAGAAAAAGTGTGAGAATGGGGATGAGCATAAAAGAACTACATCTTTGCTATAAGCCAATATTTAATTTCTAAACTGATAAATCAAATAGTGATAGAAGCATGTTATATTGGGGCACCTGGGTGGCTCAGTCCGTTGAGTGTCTGACTTCTGCACAAGTCGTGATCTCAGGGTTTATGAGTTTGAGCCCCGCATCAGGCTCTGGGCTGACAGCCCAGATTCTGTGTCTCTCTCTTTCTCTGCCCGTCCCCGTTCATGCTCTGTCTCTCTCAGTCTCTCAAAACTAAACATTAAAAAAATTTTTTTAATAAATAAATAATAAACATTTAAAAATTTAAAAGAAAGAAGATTATATCAAAATTTGGAAGTAACTACCAGAAAGAAACTGTTAAAAGACTTCTGAGTGATTGCCTCTGTGATACTAGTGGAGTTTTGGAGGAAGATTGGAGTAGGGGATTCACATTTTTTATCCCAAGCCTTTAGTACTGTTTGATTTTTTTAAGCCATGAGTATGTATTATGTTAATTAAAAATTTTAGGCAAAGGCATAAAATGTGTGTATGTACATAGATATCTGTATATCTATATGTATATATCTATATCTATACCTATACCTGTATCTATATATGTGCCCATCATTAAAGATAGTCAAAAGATGTACCAAAGTTTCTGTAAAACTAGTTTCCTTGAATGGGATAGCATTTATTAATATGTATTGGTTTTAATATAATTGATAAAGGTTTGGTTTATTATTCCAAATACTGAGTTTTCACCAAGATAGTCATTTCTGATAAATCTGATTGTGTAGTGATACTGACTCAGTTATTTCAATGTTTTGCCCTTATGTTGCAGCTGCAGGATGTGAGTTTGAATCTATGGAATGTCTACAGCAAGATGGATCCTATGTCTCTGGAGAGTTTGCTTTCAGAAGTAAGTAGCCTAACTATATTTAACTTACAAATATTAGAGCCAGCTCACTTATCCACTAACAGTATTTAACTTGAAGAAATGCAAGAGATATTTTTGTTTGAACAGTTTCTTCCCTAACTGTTACCTTGAACTCCTCGGGAATAGAAGTGGACCTGGTAAAATGATACTGCCTGTTTCGCTCTGAGGAAGCCTCACCTGAGGCGAAGTCAAGTCTGCCTCCCAGGGTTTACGTTCCACCTTAAGACATTCTCTCGGTTGGGCTTCAGAAAAACAATACAGAGGGTGTCTTTTTGTACTCTTTCCCTGAGACAAGAAGAAAGCAAAGATGGGGTTTGATTTAAACAAATTAAGAATTAGAGCAGAGGTCAGCACAGGTAGGCTTTGTGTGCTCTCCACCTCTGTTAGAACTGCTCAGCGGTGCTGTTGTAGCCTGAGAGCTCCTGTGGACGGTGCTTAGATGAATGGGGGTGTCTGTGTTCCAAGGAGACTTTATTTACAAAAATATGTAGTCTGCCCACAAGCCATAACTTGTTGATTCCTGGATTAGGGGGTCAGGCGTTATCTGTTCATCTGAACTTGGAAGAAAACATGAAGTTGGGTGGAACAGTTTGCAGTGAGAATCAACAGATAAAACTAAGGCTACAGGATACTTGCTGTGATGAAGCAGCTCAGCAGTGTCCCTTAGTGGCCATGGCTAGATATGCATAGAAGAACAGTGTCCAGCCTTTTAATTAGTTGTATTATTAAAACCCAACAAAAGTAACAAAAATGAAAACTACAAACCAGTCTCACTTGTCTGTGTTGATGCCTATATTTTAAGTAAAATATTAGCAAGTAGAATCCAGTACCATGTTAGAATATTCTCTGATGAAGTAGAGCTTAATAAGGGTACAATATTTAGTGTCAGGAAATCTATTATTGTAATCATTGTACTAATTATTCTTGGAACCATTTGTGATGACTCCATAGATGTCTAAAAGATATTTGATAAAATTGAACATCCATTCTGTTTAAATCTTTTGTAATTTAATAGAAATATAAAAGAAAAATAAAACCTGAACTTTTGTGCTTTGAAGAGACCATCATCATCATCAATCCATGGCTAACCTAATTATAGAAAAAAGTGAAAACACAAAAATTTATAACATTAAGAATGCAAAAATGATCAAATTTAACCACAAGGAAAAAAGATAAGTAGTTTAGGAGTATCTACAACTGTCTGAGACCCGTACCCAACTTGCATGCAGTCCTCTGAATGTGAGGATGCTATTTGTCACACATGGAAGCTAAACATCGCACTGTAGTTTGGAAAACATTGGAAGCATCTCTGGAGCCCATTAAGAGGGACCACCTCCGTTAAGTTCCTCCTAATCCTCCTATACGTGCAAACATATGGTATTTGTCCTTCTCTGCCTGACTTATTTCGCTCAGCATAACACCCTCAAGGTCCATCCATGTTGCTACACATGGCCAGATTTCATTCTTTCTCACTGCCAGGTAGTATTCCATCGTATAGATGAACCACATCCTCTTGATCCATTCGTCCGTCGATGGACACTTAGGCTCTTTCTATGTTTTGGCTATTGTTGAGAGTGCTGCTATGAACACTGGGGGTACATGTGCTCCTGTGCATCAGCATTCCTATATCCCTTGGGTAAATTCCTAGCAGTGCTATTGCTGAGTTCTATTATTAATTTTTTGACGAAGCTCCACACTGTTTTCCAGAGGGGCTGCACCAGTTTACATTCCCACCAACAGTGTAGGAGGGTTCCTGTTTCTCCACATCCTTGCCAGCATCTAGAGTTCTCTAATTTGCTCATTTTAGCCACTCTGACTGGCGTGAGGTGGCATCTCAGTGTGGTTTTGATTTGTATTTCCCTGATGAGGAGGGATGCTGAGCATCGTTTCATGTGTCTGTTGGCCATGTGTCTGTTGGCCATGTGGATGTCCTCTTTGGAGAAGTGTCTGTTCATATCTTCAGAAGGACATTTTGAAGTTTATTTATTTTGAGGGGTGAGTCGAGGGGAGAGGGAGAGAAAGAACCCCAAGTAGGCTCTGCACTGTCAGCACAGAGCCCATTGTGGGGCTGTAACTCATGAACCTTGAGTCTCTGACTTTGGCTCATGTCTTGATCTCACAGTTTGTGAGTTCGAGCCCCATGTCAGGCTCCGTACTGACAGTGCAGAGACTGCTTCAGATCCTCTGTCCTCCTCGCTCTCTCTGCCTCTCCCCCACTGGTTCTCTCTCTCTCAAAAATAAATAGTTTAAGAAAAATCAAGAATCAGCTGTTTAACCATCTGAGCCACCCAGGCACCCCAGAAGGACATTTTTAATTGCACCTGAATGGTTAGTGACATCTTTAGGCTGAAGAAGCAGTAGTGGTAATTACCATGGACTATAGACCAGGCCCTTCCCTGGTTTTCTGACTTCCCATGAGCAGAGTCTACTGAAGTTCAGACCCTACCCTCAAAATATCTTAATTTAGTAAATAACAAATGCAGTAAGACCCAGACCTTGATCAATTATAGATCAAAATTACTTGGATCCCTATTTTAATGACCTGATAAAAGAAAAGATACACTTTTCTAGAGGTAAATATTATATACTTCAGTTTTTACTATTCTTTTATAACAAAATGGCTAGCATATGATAAAAAGAATGGGAAGATATGAAGCAAGAAAATTTGTTATCAAGCAGCAATAAACAGGGTGCACCTCCTGGCTCATTAGGTAGCGCATGCAACTCTTGATCTCAGGGTTTTGGGTTCAAGCCCTGCATTGGGTGTAGAGATTATTTAAAAATAAAATCTTTGGGGCACCTGGGTGGTTCAGTTGCTTAAGCATCCGACTTCAGTTCAGGTCATGAACTCATGATTCGTGAGTTCGAGCCCTGCATCGGGCTCTGTGCTGACAGCCAAGAGCCTGGAGCCTACTTTGGATCCTGTGTCTCTGTCTCTCTGCCCCTTCCCCACTTGTGCACTGTCTCTTTCTCTCTCTCAAAAATAAACATTAAAATTTTTTAAGAATAAAATCTTTATTAAAAAAAGGTCAAGAAAATTAGATCCAAATATTGAAATTAACTAATGGAGAATTTTAAACAACTAATAAAAATGTTAAAGAATCAGGGGCCCCTGAGTGGCTCAGTCAGTTAAGCATCCAGCTTTAGCTCAGGACAAATCGTATGGTTCATGAGTTTGAGCCCCACGTGGGGCTCTATGCTGACAGCTCAGAGCCTGGAGCCTGCTTTGGATTCTGTGTCTTCTCTCTCTCTGCTTCTCCCCCGCTTGTGCTCTTTCTGTCTCTCTCCCCGCTCCTCCCTCCATGCCTCCCTCTCCCCTCCTCTTTCCCTCCTTCCCTCCCTCCCTCTCTCTCTCTGTCACTTGCAAGGATGAATAAACATTAAAAAATGCTGAAGAATCTGAAAGCAAAGAGAACAGCATACATGAAGAGATGAGAAATTTCAGCAGAGACTTGAAAGCTAGAAAAAGAACTAAATGGAAATGCTAGAAATAAAAATACTATATCTAAAATGAAGAATTCATTAGCTTGTCTTAACAGCAGGCTAGATACAAATGAAAAAGTGTTCTGTAAACTTAAAGATAAAGATAGTTTCTCAACTGAAGGACAAAGAGAAGAAGAGCAAGGGGAGTTGAACAGTACCTGTCAAACAATGTCAAATAATCTAACACAGTATGGTTAGACTCCCAAAAGGAGAGTAGAGAGAAAATGCAGCAGGACATCTGAGTTGATACTGTCCAAGAACTTTCCAAGTTGGTAAAATCAGTTCACAAATCCATGAAGCTTATTGAACCCCAAGTGGGATAAAAATTACTATAAATATGTATAAAAATGACCATAAATCTGTGCAGGGATCTTTTGTGGTGAGTTTACAAATGTCCTTAATAACATTCATATCCAACAACCAAAAGTATTTAAAATGCAATTCTAGGGGCGCCTGGGTGGCTTAGTCGGTTAAGCGTCCGACTTTCGCTTAAGTCATGATCTCGCGGTTCGTGGGTTCGAGCCCCGCGTCGGGCTCTGTGCTGACTGCCAGCTCAGAGCCTGGAGCTTGTTTCGGTCTGTGACTCCCTCTCTCTCTGACTGTCCCCTGCTCATGCTGTCTCTCTCTCTCCTAGAAATAAATAAAACATTAAAAAAAAAAATTTAAAAAAATAAATAAATAAATAAAATGCAATTCTAGTCTTTGAGTCTCTAGAGGATCACTGGAAAGGGAGTGAGCCATACCCATATTACTTTTTTTTTTTTAATCTGCCTTATTTTCTTCTCTCTTCTCTCAGCTATTTCATAGCTTCCAAACTTCTCTGAAACCCTCTTTTTGGTCCACCGTCCAAATATTTTTAGTGCTCATGTTTATTTCCCCTTTGCTAAGACTTGTAATCTTAAGTCAGAATTGACATTTGGGCTTTAATTCCCATTGGCTGATCACTGCTGGTGCTCTTTGATGGCCAGTGAGCCTACAGCTCCATGCTTCCTGGTCATATCCCACAGATCTCAGGCGGGAGAGTGCAGCCTCCTCTGAGAAGTATATTTTTTCTTTTATTGATTATTTTTCCATGAAATATTTTTTAAAGCTTATTTGTTTATTTATTTATTTATTTTTTGAGATAAAACCAGTGGAGAAGGGGCAGAGAGAGGGGAACAGAGGATCGGAAGCAGGCTCTGCGCTGAACAGCAGAGAACCCAATGCAGGACTCGAACTCACGAACTGTGAGATCATAACCTGAGCCACCCAACTGCCCCTCCATGAAATATTCTTTACAGATGAACTGTACCAGCTGTCACAAATACACTAAACTACAAGGAGGTGCTATTTTTTTCATCTGTTAAAATGCTAGAGATTTGTAAAAGACAAGATTGAGTTGCCAACTGTGAAAGAGTAAGAGTGAGGCCTTCAATGGAATAGGTGAAATGCCTGTCTGTAGTAAACATTTGGCATCCCTATCCAGCAATTTAAAGAAATTTTTTTAAATGTTTATTTTTGAGAGAGCAAGCACGTGTGAATGCACTAGCAGGGGAGGGGCAGAGAAAGAGGAGGACAGAGAATCTGAAGCAGCTCCACGCTAACAGTAGAGAGCCTGATGCAGGGCTTGAATTCATGAACTCTGAGGTCATGACCTGAGCAGAAAAGTTGGATGTTCAACCGACTGAGCCACCCAGGCACCCCCCAGCAATTTCAGTTTAGTAATTTATCTTAAGAAATTAAAGATGCCATTGAAGAATGTCCGCTGAAGTATTGTTTATAAAAACTGTTAATAAAAACTGAAGACAAAGTAAATGTCCAACAATAGGAATTTGATTAAATAAAACTATTCAAGGGGCACCTGGGTGGCTATCAGTTGAGCAGTGGGCCCTTAATTTCAGCTTCGGTAATGATCTCACACAGTTCATGAGTTCGAGCCCCACAACTGGCTCTGCACGAACAGAGCAGGGCCTGCTTAGGCTTCTCTCTCTTTCTCTCTCTCTCAAAAAAAAAAATTCTTTCTCTCCCTCTCTACCCCTCTCCCTTTTCTGCTCCTTTCCCCAGTGTCCATTCTCTTAAAAAAAAAAAAAGAAATTATTCAGTGGCCAATTATACTGTCATTTGTTTTTTTGTTTTTTTTCCTTAGATAGTTTATTGTCAAGTTGGTTTCCATACAACACCCTGTGCTCATCCCAACAAGTGCCCTCCCCCATCCCCATCACCTCCCTTCCCCTCTTGCCTACCCCCATCAGCCCTCAGTTCTCAGTATTCGAGTCTCTCATGGTTTGCCTCCCTCCCTCTCCCCAACTATTTTTCCCCTTCTTCTCCCTTGTGGTCCTATGTTAGCTTCCTCCTAATCCTCCTATACGTGCAAACATATGATATCTGTCCTTCTCTGCCTGACTTATTTCGCTCAGCGTAACACCTCAGGTTCCATCCATGTTGCTACACATGGCCAGATTTCATTCTTTCTCATTGCCATGTAGTATTCCATTGTGTAGATAAACCACATCTTCTTGATCCATTCGTCCGTTGATGGACACTTAGGCTCTTTCCATGTTTTGGCTATTTTATACTGTCATTTGAAATGATGTTTTAGAATTGGATTTGATACAGAAAGATGTTCAAAATATATTTGGCAAAAGAGTAAAAGGTATTATTTCCATCTTTGTAAAGTTTGTGTTTCTGTGTCTTAGAAACTTCAAGTGATAGTCTTATTGGTCTCTTGTTTTCATTTTCCCATTTTTATTGCAGTGTGTAATTCATAAAAATACTTTTAAATATTGAAATTGAGCTTTTTTCCCCACTTGGTCAGTCAGTATAGTGCCTTTGAGGCTTTTTGCTTGTTGATTTATTAAATACACGGTACCTGCTATTTCTTGGATACTGTGCTTATGCTAAAATCACAGAAATAAGTAGACCCAGCCCCCACTCATGCTATTTAATAATGGGCTCTTAGGCCAATAATAGCAGTATACTTTAGTAAGTGCTGTAATTGCAGTGGAACATAAAGGGTAAGGAAAATAATTCTGCCTGGAATGTGTGGTGATCAAAGATTTTCCAGACCAAGGAGGAGGTGGTATGAGCATTCTAGCCATAGGGAAGGAACCTGTCTGAAAGCCCCAGAATTATCTCCTTTTCAACATTGAGAGAAGCTGTTCATATGTGGCTGCTTTCCCCTTGCCTCGTCCCTAAGCCAGCTCAGCTCACCAGTGGTGCCATGGATGTGGACTTTGAGCCTCCAGAGAGCAGGATGCCAGCGTAGGGCCAGGAGTTCTGACTCAAGTTCAGCATCTTTTGCCACCAGCCAAGAATGAAGGCGCACTGACATGGTCTTGAGGTTTTCAGACCTTTGCTACATATCTGACCTGGATATGTATCTGGGGCTGTCTTCTGGATTTGGCTTCAAAGAACCTGAGCAGATAAACTTTCCCTTCTTCATCATGAGATGTAACTGACCAATTCTACCTACACACACAGTATCCATTGGAAAAATTGGAGAATACTGTGTCTGGTGGAAAAAACAGGTTCTGGATATCTCTTGCCTAGATATATTTCCACTTCTGCTCCTTTTTAGTATTCCATGCTTATGTAGGTCACTTTACTCTGAAGTGCCTCACTCTTCTCATCTATAAAGCGCGCATAGAAAATACAAGGATGTTAGAGCTTTTCAAGACTCTGTGTGTGTGTGTGTGTGTGTGTGTGTGTGTTTGCGCGCGCGCGCACGCGCGTGCGCATTTGTGTGGGTATTTCATGTATAATTCTAGTTATTTTTAATATGAAAATTCATTGCATCTTTCATTTCACTCATAGCATGGAGCTGAAAGCAGTATTTAATGATTCATTCTGTCTTATTCTGTAATTAGTACTAACACATCTGACTCCCTTGAATTTTTTTGGAACAGAGTGCCCCATCTTTTTTTGTGTATCCTCCAGAACACACAGACTGTCTTGGACCCTGGATTGAACCTGATAGCATCAGATCAGGATCCCAAACTCAGGAGGTCTGGTTTACTGGACCAAGGCACAGAGGTGGTAGGGCAGGGCAGTCTGACCCAGTTAATTGTAGATTACCAGTTACAAATATGCACATATTTGGGGCCTCCTGGGAGGCACAGTCGGTTAAGTGTCTGACTCTTGATTTTGGCTCAGGTCTTGATCTCACAGTTCCTGAGTTGGAGCCCCGCATCGGGCTCTGAGCTGATGGTGCAGAGCCTGCTTGGGATTCTGTCTTCTTTCTGCCCTACTCACTTGTGTTCATGCTTGCTCTTTCTCAAAATAAATAAACTTAAAAAAAAATATATGCACATATTTGTATGTATATAATACATCTGTAAAAATAGAATGAGAATATTTTCCAAAATGTTTTTCCTTTTAATTTTTTTTAATGTTTATTCCTTTTTTGAGAGAAAGAGAGAGACAGCATGCGAATGGAGGAAGGCAAAGAGAGAGGGAGACATAAATTCTGAAGCAGGCTCTAGGCTCTGAGCCTACAGCACAGAGCCCAGCACAAAGCTCGAACTCACAACTTGTGAGATCATGACCTGAGCCGAAGTCAGACCCTTAACCAACTGAGCCACCCAGGAGCCCTGTATTTTCCAAAATGTTAATAGTGATTTTTGTTTTATATTTTCTGAGTTTTCTGGAATGAATATATATTATTTGTGTGTCTGTTTTTAAAGACTTTTTATTAACACAGACTCAGAAAAGAACATAAAATTAATGTATAATTTAATAAGTAATTATAAAGCAGAACAACAGAGTCTTGCCACCCCGGAAGCAGTTTGAATGCTTTTTGCCAAACCTACACCTCTCTCCTTCTCCCCCAAGAATAACTCTATCATTGGGGCGCCTGGGTGGCTTAGTCGGTTAAGCATCCGACTTTCGCTTAGGTCATGATCTCGCGGTTCGTGGGTTCGAGCCCCGCGTCGCGCTCTGTGCTGACTGCCGGCTCAGAGCCTGGAGCCTATTTCAGAGTCTGTGTCTCCCTCTCTCTCTGACCCTTCCCTGCTCACGCTGTCTCTCTCTCTCTCTCCTAGAAATAAATA
Organism: Hyaena hyaena; assembly: GCF_003009895.1. NCBI lineage: Eukaryota > Metazoa > Chordata > Mammalia > Carnivora > Hyaenidae > Hyaena > Hyaena hyaena. Next base: position 682,295 of record NW_024080650.1, on the reverse strand, counting down.
AATAAAAATATTAAAAAAAAAAAAAGAATAACTCTATCATGAATTCTATGACAATAACCCCATTACTTTTCTTTGCAACTTTATCATCAAAATGTGCTTCCAAAAAAAATAGTTTAACTTTGCCTGTGTGTGTGTGTTTAGGCTTCTTTTAATCTATAGGTTCTCCCTCCATCTCTTTGTCCCTACGCCCCCACTCACTGTCTATGTATTAAGGAAACCAGATCATTTGTTTATAGTTGTCCTCATTGGGGTTTGTTGTTCACATTCCTATCATGTAGTTTAACATTTTCCTTGTTTCTGTATTTCCTTATTATTGGTAATTGAATCTAGAGGTTTAATCAGTGTCAGGATTGGTTTTTGGAGGGAATATTCCTTCTGGGAGGGTATTGTATTCTTTACAAGAAGTATATATGTGTAATTGAATCTCTTTATTTTGTGAACAGTTGTTGATGTGCAGTCCTTAGATCTTTAATTGATCAATTAGATCCTTAATTCATCATTTTAAACTGGTAGTATTCCAGTTGTATAATTCCTTCTTCATTTATATTCTCTAAAGAGAAATAATTCAGCTTGCTATTTGGTTATGTAGTGGTGGAGTTCATGTGGGAAAAACAGGATAATTGTTTGAATTCTTTATTTATCAATTTTCAAAATAAAGTTGGGTCCCAGCCATTCCCAAAAGTAACCAGTTAGTTCTTTTTAATATATCTCATTTTGAACTCATAAATTGAAACCTATTTGATGTGTTTCTATCCATTGTAGTTACCATCTTTGCTGATGTTCACATTGTTCCATCTTTGGACAGTGGCTTACTTAAAGTTGTTACAAATTGTTTTAACGCAATCCTAATAGTCCTTGATAACTTCCTTGCCACATACTCTGATAAGCTATTCTTGGGTTCTTTTATACATTTCCTGTCCCAGGTCTGAAATCTGTCCTTTCTCTAATAAGTTCTGGTTTGTTTGAGGAATGGTATTTTAGCACAACAGTCTGGGTGCTAGGAATGCTCATTGGTATTGGTTTGGTCATCGTTTCTAGATCTCTTTAATAGATACAGCTAGGAAATTCTCTGTGTGTGTGTGTGTCTGTCTCTCCATATATGTATACAAATATTCTCACATATGTACCTGATTTTTTTTATCCCAAATTATATATAAAACATATTGAGAAAGTAGTATCAGCACTGTCACCTCCATGATTACTGAAAATAATTTTAGATGTATATACACATATATATCTGTATGTATCTATAAATAAAATATAGATCGTCTGGGCAGCAAGCAGTGGAGCCATCAGTAAGAATGTTGTTTACACAAAGAATTCCTAAGCAGGAGTCCATTGTGTTTTATGCCTAGGGCCAGAAGTAGAGTCAATACCTGGCTGACACAGAGCGTTAGGTCTGATACTTGTTTATCCCCGACTGGGAGAGAAGAATGGAGGAGAGCATAGATCCAGCTAATCAGTTTTAGTGCAGCAAACAGAATGCCTGCTGTGAGCAAGGCACTAGGCCAGCGCCCAACATACAGACACTTAAACTGTGTTACATGGACAGTGAAGATAACTTATCTGAGTACAAATTATCAGCAACTTCAGAATAAGACAAGGATACTATTTGGGTGTCTTAAGCAACTCATTGCTGATTTTTTTTTTTTGGTTACCTGATGATATTAGAAGGGAAAGCCAGTAGCACACAAAGCAATGTGTGGTGACTGGGAACCAGAATGAGTTCAGAGAGAAGGCTGAAAAGCAGCTGGGATGGGGAGGGGAGGAGGCTGTACAAAGAGGAGAGTCAGCTGGGAAGGACACAGAGTTCCACAGTCCTCCCACTGCCACTGGAGGAGGGTGTGAAGGAGGAGAGGGCTCTGGGCCACTCGTGGCACCACCCAACTTCTAACTAAGGTCATCTAATTTGTCCTTAAAGCTCCACTGATGTGACCCTTTTGGCACTGGATGTACCTTTCTTTAAGGTACATCATAAATAGATCCCTCTCTCCAACAAAGACTGCTAAAGTAAGGCACAGGGTGGCCATTACTGCCCTTTTTAAAAAAAAAAAAAACAATTTTATTATACTATAATTTATATACCGTAAAATTCACCCATTTAAATGTACAGTTCAGTAATTTTTAGTGAAATTTACAGAATTGTACAACCATCACCACAATCGAATTTTAGAATATTTTCATCAACCCCAAAAATTCCCTTGTGTTCATTTCCAGTCAGTCTCTGTTCCTCCCTGGCCTCATTCAGATCACTGATCCTACTTTCTGTCTCTATAGATTTGCCTATTCTGGATATTCCATATAAGTGGAGAATACACCAGGTGCTCATTTATCTGCCCTCTTTCATTTGGCATAATGTTTTTGAGGTTCATTTATTTTATAACATGTATCTATAGTTTGCTGTTAATTTTTTTTAATGTTTGTTTATTTATTGAGAGAGAGCGAGTGGAGGAGGTGCAGAGAGAGAGGGAGACAGAGGATCCAAAGCAGGCTCTTCACTGACAGCAGTGAGCCTGGTGCAAGACTTGAACTCACAAACCATGAGATCATGACTTGAGGCGAAGTCAGACACTTAACCAGCTATGCCACACAAGTGCTCCTTCTGCTAACTTTTAAAACATATTTAAATAGTCTGGGACTTTGACATCTGATTCATGATTCTTAATATAACCAAATGCATTATCCTTTTCATTTTCTTCATAGGATTTGGTGGCTTTTGAACATCAGTGGACTAGCTTCTTTGCTAATTTTGACACAGAAATCCCTTTCCTGCTGGAACTTTCTGAATCTCAAGCGGGTGAGGTATGTAAGGGAAGGGTCAAAGAGAAAGAAAATCTTGATTAACTTATTGTTTCTGTTTTTGTTAATTTTTTCAGAATACAACACTACCAATCCTAATATGTTGGCTATTCTTTCCTTATGCTTTGTTGTATGCTGTACAGAAGTTTTTAACCCCCATGCCAGCCTACCAACCTCTATAAGGAAGTTGGGTTTTTTTGGTACCAGCTTCTGAATAAGGATAGTCATTTTTCAGTGTCATGATACCTCTGTCAGCAAGGAATTCTGTTGGGCACTACTTAATAACCCTAGAAATAATTCTTCACGTATGACACCTTTGTCAGTTGAGCCTCTAGGTAAACTTTTTTTTCCATGCAAGCAATGATGAGGTTACTGGATTGAGGGTGAGATTCACTCCATGAATAAACAGATGTGTCTAAATCAAGAACCGACGCACAGGCCTGCCTCCAAAACTAGTCAGTAAGAAGAATCAGAAGAGAAATCTTGAGCTTGCACTTGAGCCTACTTTGGTTTTGCATTACCAGCCTCAGCTCACCTGTGTTGAGCTGACCCCTGATCTTGGGAGCTGATGTTGACCTTTGCTGTCATGCATTTTACTTTTACATATGTTATAAACCCCACCAGTACATTGCTATTATTTTTGTTTAAGCAGTCAGTTATCTTTTTAATCTTGTTTTATTTCTTTTTAAAAATATTTAAGTAATAAAAAAAATCTTACATATTTGCCCATGTAGTTACTGTTTTTGTTGTTTTGTTTTGTTTTGTTTTTTTAATATTTTTTTATTTCTAGGAGAGAGAGAGAGAGACAGCGTGAGCAGGGGAGGGTCAGAGAGAGAGGGAGTCACAGACTGAAACAGGCTCCAGGCTCTGAGCTAGCAGTCAGCACAGAGCCCGATGCAGGGCTCGAACCCACGAACCGCGAGATCATGACCTGAGCGAAAGTCAGACGCTTAACCGACTAAGCCACCCAGGCGCCCCTGTAGTTACTGTTTTTGATACTCTTCATTCCTTTGTGTAGATCCAGATTTCCATTTGGTATGATTTCTTCTTCCTGAAGAGTGTCCATTAATATTTTTCATAGTGAAAATCTTCTGATGATGAATTCTTACAGCTTGTGTAGGTTTGAAAAAATAACTATTTCACTTTCATTTTTCGAAGACATTTGCCAATTCTTGGTTGACTGTTTTTTTTCCTTCTCATAGCTGGAAGATGCTGCACTGTCTTCTCACTTGCATTGTTTCTGATGGTCTGCTCTTTATCTTTGTTCCTCTCTGTATACCTGAGCTTTTTTTCCCCTCTAGCAGCTTTTAAGATTTTCTCTCTCTCTCTCTCTCTTTTTTTTTTAACTGGTTTTGAGTTATTTCTGGTGTGTCTCACTATAATTTTCTCTATGTTTCTTGTGCTTGGCTTTTGTTGAGCTTCTTGGATCTGTGGATTCATAGTTTTCATCATGTTTGGGAAGGTTTTGGCCATTATTCGTTCAGATATGTTTTCTGCCCTAATTTTTCAGAGACTAATTACCTCTATATTAGGCCACTTGAAGTAGTCCCACATCTCACCAATAGCCTTTTTAGTTTTCTGGAGGTTTTTTTTCTTTTCTCATTACTGTGGTTCCAAGAGTAAAAGATACTCAAAAAGGTATATTCTGTGACCTGTCCCTCCTTGTTTCCTACCATCTTCTTCTCATTCACTCTGTGTCTCCACCATTTTTCACCTACTCTACTACCAGTAGATAACAAATCTCTTCATTTCTGATTTATCTTTTTTTTTTCTTTTGCACAAATGAGCAGATACATGTATATTTTCTTATGTCCTCTTGCTTTTTTTCATTGAATGGCAACATACATGTAGTCATTTCCACTTTTTTCATTTAACAAGAATATATCCTAGAATTCTCCAAGTCAGTTCATTGAGATCTTCTCATTCTTTGTTATGAGTCATAGTATTACAGTAAGTAGATTTGTAATTTATTTAGCCATTCTCTTATGTGTGCTTATTTAAAAACTTTTTTTAATGTTTTTTATTTATTTCTGAGAGAGAGAGAGAGACAGCGTGAACAGGGGAGGGTCAGAGAGAGAGGAAGATAACAGAATCTGAAACAGGCTCCAGGCTCTGAGCTGGCAGTCAGCACAGAGCCCGACGGGCTCAAACCCACGAACCATGAGATCATGACCTGAGCCGAAGTTGGACGCTTAACCGAATGAGCCACCCAGGTGCCCCATACGTGTGCTTATTTAGGTTGTTTTCAATATTCTGCCATTGCAAACAGTGCGATAGTAAATAACTTTCTGCTTATGTGTTTTCATATTGTTGGAGGTTTGTATACCTAATAATGCGGTTGCTGGGTCAGAAGGTAAGTGCATATCTAGTTGTGTTAGCTATTGCCAAATTTCTCTTCAGAAGGGTTGACCAATTTGCATTCCCACCAACTGTATATGAGAGTGCCTGTTACACCACAGCCTCACCAACAGGATGTATTGTCACACTTTTTAGTTTTTCACCATCTCATAGATAAGAAATGGTAGCTAAGTATCATTTTAATTTGTATTTTTGTATTAATGAGTAAGCTTGAACCTTTTTTCATGTTTGAAAGCCACCTTATATTTTATTTTCATATGTTTTTTCCTATTTAAATATTAGTACAGTATTATTAACTGAACTAGAGGAAATAGTGATTGAATGAACCTCATAGGCTATTAGGATTACTTGAAATAATACATTTAAGTGTCCATCACAGGTCACATAGTAAACCTCTGTAAAATGTAACAATTATTTTAATGTATAAAGAATTTTTGCAGATTAGTAAGACTTGCAAACACCAAAACTCCAGTAGATGAACATCCAGAGGATGTAAACAGTTAATTATCAAAGGGAAATCCACATGACCATTGAACATGTTTGAATTATATACTCTATTTCATTAGAAATCAAGGGAATGTATAATATAGCAGCAGTGCGGTACCATTTTTCATTTATCAACTTGGAAAATATATTTTTAAATGGACATTTAATCCACAGTGTTTGAGTTTACCCTGAGATAGGCGCACTCATGTATTGTAAGTGGAAGTGTACATTGATAAAACTTCTTTGGAAAACAATTTGGCAATATAGATCTGTCTTTTTACCCTATAATTTCATTTCCACATCTGCTTTAAGGAAATAATCAAAGTTGTAAATAAAATTTATGAAAAGTTGTTTATTACAGTATTATGATATAAGAAAGTTATTAGCAATATAGATTTCCAAGAATAGAGGGCTATTGAATAAACTTTGGTACAGCCATATGCTCTCGATGTACCATAGAGAAAAGATAGGAAGAAAATATATCAGAAAATATAGCAAAGTTAACAGTTCTTAAAGATTGTTATATTCTAAAATAAGTATGTATTACTTACATAATTGGAGCAAGAGGTAAACAATAGATATTATTTAAGGGAACTAAAATTGCCTTTTGAAAGGGAGACAGGCAAACCATGAGAGACTCTTGAATGCTGACAAAAACTGAGGACTGATGGATGTGGGGGGGAGGGGGGGATGGGCATGAAGGAGGGCACTTTGGGGATGAGCACTGAGTGTTATGTAGAAACTAATTTGACAATAAACTATTTGTAAAAAAAAAAAATAAAATAAAATAAAATTGCCTTTTGAAATTTTGACCCTTTTGACATAGTCTCTGCAATCAATTTTTGGTCAGTGTTTAGCCTAGCATTGTACACACCAATGCTGAGAAGTTACTTCTGTGCTTTCCTGGGAAACTTCTTTCCGTGTATTTCTAAGTTCTGTGAATTCTTTCTCAATGCTGATTTTAAATTAGTATGTTAGAATTTATATATATATTTCTTTATTAGTAATGTAGAGAAACAGGGGCACCTGGGTGGCTCAGTTGGTTAAGTGTCTGACTTCAGCTCAGGCCCTGATCTCATGGTTTGTGGGTTCAAGCCCCAGGTGTCTGTGCTGACAAATTCTCTGTCCTCCTCTCTCTGCCCCAGCATGCGCTTGCTTGCTCTCTGTCTTTATCAAAAGTAAACATTAAAAAAAAGAAATGTAGAAAAACAAATTTTAAATAGAAGGGAAAATTCCTACATGATTAGTAACTCGGACCATAGATAATAGTTGGTCCAATTTTGTTTTAGTAATTAAAAATCCATAAAATTTGACATGAATTTCTTTTCTTTACCTTTCTTTTTCTCTTATAGCCTTTTGTCTTTATTTCTGTTGCTGCTTGTTTGCTTCTTGTCCCCCAAATTCATGTTGCTTTCTGCCATATATGTCTTTCCATGTTCTTATAATAATCTATAAACACCTCTCTCTCATTCTGTCTTTCAGATACACACTCTATACCTATGCACATACATATGTCAGAGATAGTTGTGATTGTTTTATAAAATTGTGATACGTAATACAGTGTTGGCTTCTTTTCTAGCCATTCAGAAGTTACTTCAGTCATGGGATGATCTCCAGCCATATAACTGAAAACAGGTAAGTTTCTTGGGGAAGAAGGGTGATTGGTGGTAGAGAAATGGGCTTAACAAGGGGAGTGGGTGTGAGGTGGCAACCTCACAAAAAATGTAATTACAAACTCTGATTGGTGCCATGAAGGAAAAAGAACTTGGTACTATGAAGACCATAGCTGGGGAGCATGGCCTCCTCTGGGGGGAAATCTGAATGATGAGCAAAGATAATTAAGGGAGGGGCTCCTGGGTTGGCTCAGTCAGCAGGGTGTGTGACTCTTGATCTTGGGGTTGTGGATTTGAGCCCCACAGTAGGTGTAGAAATTACTTTAAAGTAAAATCTTTAAAAAAAAAAAAAGATAATTAAGGGAGAAAAGCATCCTGAGATGAGAACATAAGGAACATAAAAGAAGATGAGTTTGGTGGAGTATAGGAATTGGAGGAGAGTGGCCTTCCATGGAGCCAAAGAAGTTGGCCAGGCCCGACCATGTAGATCCTCTTTGGCCATGTGAAAGATTTCAGTCCTCCTGAAAATAACAAAGGCATTAAAGTCTCTGCATGTGTAAAAGGTTGTGCTCTCTGCACTGTGGAAAAGAGACTGTAGGAGAACAAGAGTCAAAGCAGGGTAGCTGTGAGGAAGCATTACAGTCATCTGGGGAGGAAATGATGGCAGCGTGAACAATGCTTGTAACCATGTGGATTGAGGGAAATGGACGACTAGTGGGTTGACTGATTGGATTTAGAGGGTTAGGGGCAGAAGAAGTCAAGGAGGCCTATGGAAGCCTCTCAGGTCTGGCTTAGTCCCTGGATGGATGATGGTTCTGTTTATTTACTGCAAGAACTAGAAGGGGAACAGGTGTAGTGGGATAAATCATGAAAGAGGAGAGGGGAGGCAGATAGCTGAAAGTAAAACCCTAGGAATATTCTAAGACAGAGAGGAGAGGAGGAGAATGACTGACTAGGGAGACTGAGAAGCAACAGCCCTTGCAGGGAGAGGGTATCAGGTGCTGCTGAGAGACCAAGGAGGGGCAGGCTGAAGACTGTCTAGTGGATTGGCTGTTTGCTACATGAAAGTCATTTGGTGACTTTTTGCAAGAGTAATTTGAGTGAAATGACTGAGGGGGTCAATTGAAGTGGGTTGAGAAGTGAAAAGAAAGTAAAAACAAAAATAAAAAGACAAGTCTAACCAAGACAGGAGATGGAAGAAGGGGACACATGCAGGGCAGGTGGGTGTGGTAGTGAGAACGTTTGCAGCCCTACTCTCCTTTTCCCATCCTAAAAGCTACTCCGAATTTCTGTTGTCTGCCTGCAGTCTATCACAGCTGCTATCATCCTTTAAAATTCCTGTTTCTACTAAAATGCTATTGTGTGAAACTAGAATTTTGCTCCATCTCTGCATCATGAACAGCAGACTTCCAGAACTTTCTCCTTAAGAAATAGGATAAGCTGAATATAAAAACCTGGCTTGGAATTTAGTTATGTCCCTAAATGATCTCTATGGGTCAATCAGAGATATCTGGCATTCCTTCCCACCCAGCAAGGAGTGTTAGGGGGGGCTGTATTGACCTCTTTGCTCAGACCAAAGACACCACTCTGAGAACCCCAAGAACCCACTCACTGGAAAATTGTCCTGGCCAGGACTCTCTTTTCTAATCACGTTTCTCGTTTGCCACTCCAGCCCTAATAGGCAGCCATTCGTTCTCTTTGGTAATCACTCCACACAAGAAAACCTGAATGCTGGCAACTTTAATTTCCCTTCTGAAGGGCACCTGGTACGCAGCACTGGTCCCAGTGGGAGCTTTGCCAAACACATGGTAAGTGGCTTGACTACCTGCTGTTTAATTGGTTTTATTATTAAATAGGAAAGAGGAGAGGATAAGGGTAACCTTTCCAGTTAGTGTATTTATTTAACCTTGAACTTGAAGTTGTTTTGGAGTGAAAGAAGTGATTGCAAACTGTATTTATAGAAGTGCTAGGTATAATTTGAAAACATCATAGTTAATTTTTAAATATTTAAAGGAAAAAGGTTAAAAAATACTTCCACAAACCAAACTCTTTAAGTTGTCATAGTAGTATTGTCAGTAGAATGAGAATTTTAAATTAACTTGGAAATAGAGTCATCTAAGCCTGAGTTTGTTTTGTCTTGATGGTTACATTTCAGGACATAAACCTTGAAGGTCACTGTTCTTGTATTGAGGGTGCCAGGGAGAAGGCTTTTGCATTGGGTGGTAAATTATCTACTATGTTCTTTTAAAGGAAACATTAGACTGAAATGTGAGACTCTAGTGATGGTAATTTAAGATATTTTCAGAATGTTCCTGATAATCAGGAAATCTGGGGAGGTAGGTACTATTTTTTAGTTTTGATTGGAGCACATGAGACCTACTCTCTCAGGACTGAAACCTCAGATCTGCCTCCAAGCCAGTCAGGAACATAGGGCTGCTTGAATAGATATGCTGTCAGGATCTTTTTTTTTTTTTTTTTAATGTTTTATTTATTTCTAGGAGGGATAGAGAGAGACAGCTTGAGCAGGGGAGGGTCAGAGAGAGAGGGAGTCACAGACTGAAACAGGCTCCAGGCTCTGAGCTGGCAGTCAGCACAGAGCCCGACGCGGGGCTCGAACCCACGAACCGCGAGATCATGACCTAAGCAAAAGTCGGACGCTTAACCGACTAAGCCACCCAGGCGCCCCTATGCTGTCAGGATCTTACTGCCCTGTAATGGGAGGGCTCAGGCCTCATTTTAACCTCCCAAAGCACCCTTGGAATATACAGAAAATGCCAAATGGTATAGGCTTCTTTGTGTAATCTTATTTGTTGTCTCTACATGTTAAATTAAAACTTAAGGAGACTAGCTGATTTCTGCTTCTGGGAAGATGGAATAGACCTACTTCTTCCTATTCCTTCTGCTAAGTACAACTAAAAACCCTGGACACTGTATGTAAAAGAAACATAGGAAGACTCTGGAAGGTAGAAGAAGGCAGGCTGGATGAGAACCTTAGGACCAAAGGGACAAAATGGCAGTGGATTTTTCTGGGCTTCCTTTTTGCCTGTATATCCCAGACTGGATATTGGAGAAGTTGACAACCCAGAAATGCTAATAGGCACAGACCTAGAAAGCCCTAAGTAAAGTCTGTTCTCTATAGTGGAAGGACTAGGAAGGGGACAGCCTAAAAAGACCAAAAACTTTTAGGGGCGCCTGGGTGGGTCAGTCGGTTAAGCATCTGATTTTGGCTCAGGTTATGATCTCGCAGTTCATGGGTTTGAGCCCCATGTCGGGCTCTGTGCTGACAGCTTGGAGCCTGAAGCCTGCTTCAGATTCTCTGTCTCCCTCTCTCTGCCCCTCCCCTCGCTCATACTCTGTTTCTTTCTCTCTTAAAAAGTAATAAAATAAACCTAAAAAAAAAAAAAGACAGAAAACTTTTAGATAACAGCTATTCAATTCCAGCCAAACCCCTCAGAAAAAAACTGTATCTCCATCTACCCCTGCCAACAGGGCTGAGTGAGGAGCCTAGATGTCCACCCCTACCAGGCTATAACCAGGCACCATTGCCTTACCCACCCACCCCCTCTCCTGTCAGTATTAGTGTTAGAGAAGGCCCAGCAGGGGACCATGACTTTCATCCCCACTGGGCACCAGTGAACCCTCCCTCCCCTTGTAGTATTATCTGTGGAGACAACAGGGGAGCCTGGATGTCTGCCTCTACCCCGCAGTAACGAGGTGTTCTTCCTTGGGATGCTATCATTGGAGGCCAGGGCAGAGTCAGGACTTGCACCACCACTCAGCTGTAACAAGGCCGTCGCTTACTCGTAGTGTCTGTCACTCTCCCAAGCCAGGGTGGTGTCAGCAGAGGCATATTGGGGAACCTAAACCCCTGTTCCTGCCCAGCAGTAACAAGGAGCATGCACTCCTGGCGCGTGCGTGCACACACACCCACACTGGGTGTCAGCAGAGTCTGTGTGGAGAACCTGGAGTTACACTCCTACTTGGTAGTAACTAAACAGTGTGCTCCCCTGTTCAGCCACAGAACCAGTGTCAAAGGAAGGCTAACTAAAGTGCGGGATTTAAGTAAGATCCAGATCCTACTTTTACTTTCGGTGCTAACACGTAAAGAGCTTAGAAATCATCTCTCCCATCCTTACAACAAGACGAAAGCTAAAAAACCTAAACCCAACAACTTTTCTTGGAGTCATCAAAGAACTGAAGTCTCAAGGCAGATCCACTCTGAGATCTAGAGAGGTGAATCCAGAGAGTCACAGCCAATGTCTGCCTACCTGGAGCAGAAACCACATGTAAACAACAATTTTGATGAACTCCTGGAAGCTGAGTATGGACTAGAGGGAGAGAAGGAGACTTCTGGAGGATGTAGGGAGGGCCACACACACCTGTGGGTTTAACTTCTTTCTGTACACCTACAACTGCTCTTCAAAATAATCTATTAAGTTTTTTTTTAATTTTGCAAGTTCTTTACACAACTTTCTATAATAATTGGGGATCTTTATTTTACAAGCACGGAAATTTAATGAGGTCGAGGAACTCACATGAGATCTGGTCCTGGGGTATGGGTGTGGGATCTGAGATGATGACCTTTTATCTTCATTCATCTCTTTTTCAGTGTAACATACTTACCCTTTCCACTTCTATGCCATTTGTGAATAATTTACAGATTAATAGGTGACAGGTAAAACATGCAAATCCAGATTATTTGGATATACATCATATATGTAAATTCTCTTGTACTGATTTCTTTTAATGTCTCAGTAAATTAGATGTGAAATTTGCTTATACAAATTTTTGATATAATCTCAGGAATCATGTTTGAAACGTGTGGCATCTTTAAAGAAAACTTCAGTTAGGAGAAATTTGGAAGTCCAGGGAACATGTTTTATTGAGGAAATATGCCCATTAACCAACGATTAGAAATACGTGTGTGTGTTTATTTAGGGTCATGGCAATATTGATCATATTCATGATGGTGAATTACAGAGTAGTCATAACTAGTCCTTATTACAAATCTTTGGATTCATGGTGTTCACAATATTACAGAAAAATGCCATGCATTCTCTTGTGACTTCCTTAAACATTGGAGTAGAATGAATATTTGTGTCACATTTAGTGTTTTTTTTTTTTTAAATATATTGTACTAATTTCTTTGTCTTTAGTTCTTATAGTAGCATTTTTGTTTTGTTTTATACCTGATATCCTGGGAACCCTGATGAGATGCTGGATTTTCACAAGAGAAAAGGACATCTGTATCCTCCTTTGTATAAATGAACAACTAAACAGAGAAGAATAAGAATTTTAAAATCTAGAGAACTTATTTTCTTTTCTTCAAGGCCTATGTATAGAGATGAAATACAAATGAAGGTGGGGACCTGGGGAGCACTGTCCTTGAATTTATACCTCCCCCACACATATGCCTGTCATGTTGGCCAAGGACATCACTGTGAAAGTCCTGGACTATTAATGGCAGTCAAAATCTAAGCATATTTCCTCTTTTCCTTCTAAGTTGTGAATTCATTAGCATCATGGGCTGACCCGACAGCAACCTTACGATGTAATCAAGTTTAAACACACGCACACACACACACACACACACACAAAATACCTTTGGAAAAAGAACAGCTAAACATGACCGTTTTCCCTGTGCCTTTAAAAAATAATAAATCATCTGTTGGTGAGATAAAATTGATTTCTGTTAACTCTTTACTTTTCATTTGTCTAACAGTACACACCTAAGTCCCTGCTCCTGTTTTACTTTTTTCTGACATCTAGGTAGTACAGTGCGTCTCACCAAAGGGACCCCTTGCCTGTTCAAGAACATACTTTTTTGGAGCTACCCACGTTCCTTACTTGGGTAAGTTCCTGTAAGTCATCATCCCATCAACTTACCTAATGAACTAAATAGAAGGGGACTCACAGTTTACTGCTTTCCTCAGAAGCTTGTGATACCTACTTTGTAGGCCTCCAACTCCCTCTCACATTCCAAAAGGAGAGTTGATGTGCCTAACACATTTCTCAAAGAATGTATTTCAGGAGGAATAATTATCAGCTCAGGACGTATATAGTCTAACCATATGTGAGACCATGTGCTCAGTGTCAGAGGGTAGGCAAAGATGAGTAAGTCTTAGCTGGAGATAGCAAGAGGTGTGGGCTACAGTGGGAGTTTGGGTGACTCAGCCAGGTGCCTGCTATTCTGTGAGGAAGGACCTTGGTAGAAGGGTACCTGTCAACTGGGAACATTCGCAGGAGCAAGTGCTCCATGCTGCATGGCCATCCAGAAAGGTTAGGCCCCCCAGAGCTGCTCTCCTTGCTAGGGTGACCAGAAGCTGCAGATACCAAGAGGTATAGAGAAGAACCTCTAAAATGAATGAGGATTTCAGCACTGCTCCACAGAACAGAGTATAGCAGAAACCAGATTTTCACCTGGGTGTTGCCATATAAGTGGCAAGATTCTGAAAGAAGCATGATAATTAAGGGTCAGCTAATTAAAGAGACGATGAAAGAGGCAGAACTGAGCCTACTTAATTATACCTCTTAACTTATAAAATTAAAAATAAAGACAAGAAACATTCCAGAGCCTAAAATTCCCCATGTCTTCTCTGTTGTTTAGTGGTAATGCTGAGTAAGTTGTCAAAATCAGTGTCAGGAGTGAAGGACTAGGAGGATACCAGGCGAAGCTAAGATTCTCTTTTGTTTGTGCTTATACTGTATTTAACCCAAAAGGAAAAAAATGTAATTCTCGACATCTCCTTCTAGTCTCCTTCTGAAATGTTTGCATGTCTTGTGATATTGTCACACTTAATTCATGGTTCTCTTTCACAGGTGAGGAGAGTAAGCTGCCCAAGAAAACTGAACAAATGTAAGTCTTCATTTCTGTCTTATTTTTTTTTTCTTTTTTCTTTGTATTTATTTTTGAGAGAGAGAGAGATACAGAGAAAGCAGGGGAGGGGCAGAGGGAGAGGGAAACAGAATCCCAAGCAGGCTCCGCGCTTCCAGCGCAGATCCCGACGTGGGGCTTGAACTCACAAACCATGAGATCATGACTCAAGCTGAAATCAAGAGTCGAACACCCAACCAACTGAGCCACCCATGTGCCCCTCTGTCTTATTTTTTCTTTCTCAAAGTTGAGTTACTCAGAAGTGGCTGTCCCATGTACCTCCTTTGAGATCAGCAGTGGGTAGGACATCAGGGTGAAGCAGTGAGCAGAGCTATGGTTTCCCAGCCCCTGTCTTGGCGTGGAGTCCTGCTGGCTTTGACATGTGCTCCTCCCTCCAGAACTCAGGAACTTTCTACCTGCACACCCATGCATTTCAATGGCCTGACTCTTCTTCCTATGTCTTCTACACAATATGTTTTGTATCAGAGGCTTTCTCACTAATAAAACATCCTGAAGTGCATTGAGAGAATCTGTGAAACCCCATCTGGTCTGAGTAGTGTTTCCTCTGGAGTTGACTCTCAGGCTTAGAGATCAGAGCTAGGATCTGAACTCAGGCTGTGCAACTTTAGAAAGGTCCTGGTGTTAACTTTTTTCCCCCCACATAGAACAGGAAACCAAAGATAAGAAATAAACTCATTAATGTTTGTGTTAGTCTGCTTGGGCTGCCATAACAAAACATCACAGATTGGGTTGCTTAAACAGCAGAATTTATTTTCTCACAATTCTGGAGGCTGAAAGTCCAGGTTCCAGGTCCAGCAGCGTTGGCCTCTGGTGAGGTCATTCTCCTTGAGTTGCAGGCCGCCACCTCCTTGCTCTGTGCTCTAGTGGAGAAACAGAAATCTCTGATGTCTCTTCCTCTTCTTATAAGGACACCAGTCCTACTGGATTAAATGATCTCATTTAACCTTAATGACTTTCTTAAAGGTCCTATCTCCAGATACAGTCACATTGAGGGTTAGAGTTTCAATATGAATTTTAGAAGGACACAATTCAATCCATAACAATGCTGGAACTACTGAATTCCAAAAAGGAATTTTCCTTCAGAAATAACAAACATAATAGGGTTCTGTTATTACCTAAATATTCCAACTTAAACTACTATGGTCTAGACACGTGCTTCCCAAAGGCCAATGGTGACAGGCCACAAAGAATCATCTAAGGATCTTTTTATAAATATATGATCCTCAGGCTATAGTAGTTCCCAGAATTACTGAATCATAATCTCTGGGTTAGGAAACACTAAGCTGTATTAGAAAAAATAGGAATAGAGTCAGACTACAGAAAATTTGGAAAATAGAAAAGAAGGTAAGAAAAATAAGATCAGCTATAATTCCTCCTCTTTGGCACTATCCTTTAATATCTTACTGTGTATCTTTCTGGGTTGTTTTAAATTCTACACTTACGTTTTGTATAGCTGTAATTAATGTGTGTGCAGGTTTTTTTTTTTTTTAAGAGAGTAAGAGCAGGGAGAGAGGCAGAAAAAGAGGGAAAGGAAGAGAATCCCAAGCAGACTCCACAATGTCAGCACAAAGCCCGATGCAGGGCTCAAACTCACAAACCATGAGATCATGACCTGAGCCAAAATCAAGAGTCAGACACTCAGCCAACTGAGCCATCCAGGCATCGCAGTGTGTGTGCAGTTTAAAAATATTTTTTTAGGGGCGCCTGGGTGGCTTAGTCGGTTAAGCGTCCAACTTTCGCTTAGGTCATGATCTCGCGGTTTGTGGGTTTGAGCCCCACATCGGGCTCTGTGCTGACCGCTAGCTTAGAGCCTGGAGCCTATTTCAGAGTCTGTGTCTCCCTCTCTCTCTGACCCTCCCCTGCTCACGCTGTCTCTCTCTCTCTCTCTCTCTCCTAGAAATAAATTTTAAAAAAAATATATTAAAAAAATAAAAATAAAAATATTTTTTTAAATGTTTATTCTTTGAGAGAGGAGGAGAGAGAGTGAGATAGAGAGAGCATGAGCAGGGGAGGAGCAGACAGAGGGAGACACAGAAACTGGAAGCAAGCTCCAGGCTCTGAGCTGTCCGCACAGAGCCCGATACAGGGCTTGAACTCATGAACCTCGAGATCATGACCAGAGCTGAAGTCAGAGGCCCAACAGACTGATACACCCAGGCACCCCTCTGCAGTTTTTGAATGTGTGGATTTAAATGTCTGCACTTTAGCAGCAAGTCAGCCACATTCTCATGTTCGTGGGTATATATAGCCTTGCTTTGTACCTGCTGGTACTTTTATGTCAGCTGTGCTTAGCCACTAGATCTTCATTCTGGATCTTTGGCATTTCTCCTAAACCAAATTCGTTTGTGCCCTGCTTCAAGGACTGGTATTGAGGGGTGCATGGGCCCGTATTGGGAGACTAAGTCACAGAGCTGGTGGAACTTGGGCCTTGTGGAGTCCTAGGGAAGGCAATAGCAGTGCTATCTAGGCATGGAGCAGACTTTTCCCTTGTCATGAATCTTGGGCCTCCCATTCAGGCCATTTTGAGTACATAACCAGGTACCTTTGCCTTCAGCTCTTATCTGAAGGTCTGTATAGAAGTCCATGTGTGGGGAGATCTGAACAGTGTTGGTGCTGAATGATGTCTGATTCAGGCTGGGTGGGAAAAGGAAGAAGACCTATATGTCTTTGGTATTGGTGTTGAGGTATGGAGGATTGTGGTCTTACTTGGAAGTGGCCAAGCTCATCATCAGTGTCCCTGCCAGGCCTACTTCGTACCAGGAGAGACCCCTCTCTCATGGCCTGGCCAGCAGTGTTCAAGATATGCTGATTCTGGGAGCTATCATTTTGTTATACATACTTTTTCTGTCTTTTTTTCTTCTACCCAACTCAAATCCCTTACCTGTAATGTGGAGGTGTGGTGCAGGAGCCAGAGAGGAAATTAAAGAAGTTGGCAGTGTGACATGGCACAGTAGAAAAGCATGAGGCTGGCATCAGACCTGAATTCAAGTCTGCCATTCATTTTCTGTGCCATGGACAACTTATTCCACCTTCAGAGGCCATGCTTCTTCTGTAAGAGGAGAGGATTAGACCAGATCATTTCTGTGTTCCTTCCTGCTTTCCAACTCCTGTCACCTTCCTTTACCTGTTAGGAGATTCTCAGGCATAAAAAAAAGATGTCTTCTGAGGGAAGGCTTTATCACTTTCGTGCTAGGGCACCTTCCTTGCTTTTCAGGGCCTCGTGGAAGAACCCCTTCTCTCTATAATTATCCTTGTAAGATCTCAGATCTCCCTCCCCTAAAGTTGTAGTTCTCAACCAAGGGCAATTTTACTGCTTCTCTCCCCCCAGCGCCAGCCCACCCCCAGAGACGGTTGACCATGCTGGAGACATTTTGTTATCCCAGCTGGGGTACTACTGGCATCTAATGGATAGAGACCAGGGGTGCTGCTAATAAACATCCTGTAGTGCACAAGACTGACCCCATGACAAAGAATTATCTGACCCAAAATGCAGAGATTGAAAATTTCTGCTTAAGAAGAACCAGTCTTGGATTTTCTAGGGACCTTCATAGCAGTCCCAGTCTGGCAAAGGAAAAAAAAAACTTAGATTCACTTTGGGAAGTGAGAAGTCCAAGAGAAAGAACAAGACTGGCGAGCAGGGAGACTTTAGGAAGAGAATGTTTCCCCTCAGAAGCATTCTCTATTCTCTAGATCAGGTAAGCTACTTGGAAAGTGGTCAGTAGCTGGTAATTTGAATTTAAGTGGAGCTCGTCTTCTCCTCTACTGATCTCTTTTGCCCCTGAAGTCTCCTACCCTGAGGTTCCAGTAACAGCCCATAGCAAGCCGAGGGAGATGACATGAAGGTGTGCTGAGCTTGGTCCTGGAAAAGTGAAGTCTGTACCATGACACTGAAGGGATTCAGGCTCCTGACATAGAGGGGCTAGGGAGCCCACAGATTTCTTTTCTCTTGGATCACAAGAAGGGTAGGTTGGTTTTCTGAGCAGAATTAAGAAGAGCTGGCTTTTCTTATCATGGTTTAATAAGAGCAAAGTATATCCCAGGTATGGGACACATGGCTTTGAAAGGTTTATAAATCAATGAGTTCCATGTTTGCACTTTTCTCATTCTGTTTAAAAATCCATTCCTTTAAGGAATGTCATTTATGTGCATGCAGCATTTGTTGAAATCTTATGATGCTATAGTTAACCCATATTTTTTTGTTCTAAAGTAGGCTCTTGTCCCAGGTGTATGCTGGTGTTATTGAGGCTGTTTTGGCTGGCATTGCATGTTATACTAAAACTTCCAGTGTAACAAAGGTAATTCAAATACCATGTTTCTCTTTCCTTAGTAATTATTTCAATGTAAAACTTCCTATCCATCTGTTTTGGCTTTGAACACCTGGGGCCTCAATGGAGCTGGCACCAGACATAGAGATGCCTGGAGAGCGTTGGCTTCTGTTGCCTGTGACCGAACTGCTGTTGTCCTACAAAGGACCACTAATCAGCACTTCTTTGTAGATCTCTGGTTGTGTTAAAGAAAATGATTCTGTAGCATAGTGTTTTAATTAATAGCTTTTTAAAAATCCTTTTAAAAGTTAAAAATATAGATTATTTTACACTGAATTTAGTAAAGTTAGGTAAGTTTGATTCTTTAATGTTAGGGAGAGAGCATGCAAGTGGGGGAGGGGGCGACGAGAGAGAGAGAGAGAGAGAGACTGACTCTCCAGCAGGCTCTATCTATGCTCAGTGCAGGGCCTGATGTGGGGCTCGATCCCACAACCCTGGGATCATGACATGAGCTGAAATCAAGATTCAGATGCTTAACTGACTCAGCCACCCAGGCTCCCCAAGTTTGTTTTGAACTATATAGTGTGATTTCCTGTAATTCAGTGTTTAAAAAAAAAAACAAAAAAAAAAACTAAAGATTAGAAAACCTGACTTGCCTTTCCTAGACAAGCACATGTGTTCTCGTTCTCTGACCGTTCTCTTGCTTGCTGTTTTGCGGTTAACCTGCCCTGCTGAGTTGGATTCCTATATCTGACCCAGTAAGGAGATGAGAAGAGTCGGCTTGATGCCTCCCAATGCCAATAGGACCTTTCCTGAAGGAAGCCATTTGACATTGGAAAGGTTGTGTATGATGTAGATACCAGAGACACTGTAGCCGTAGTCACCAGCTCCCTGCCATCTCCCCTCCTCATTGAACTTGAATCCCTGGCACAACTTGGGATTTCTCAGCCCTTTAGCTGAAAGCTTGTACACTGTCAGTTCTCCCACCTTTGTTGTTGTTTTTTTTAACTGATCTTTTGTAAATCTGGGTATTTGAATATTCTTAGCATCTGACAGAAACTCCAAGGGCAGTTAGTCACTCCCTCAGGGCCAGGGGAGAGGGGAGGAGAAAACACTCTTCCAGACCTCACAATGGCATCATCCCAGCTGGTTACAGTTCCCAGCAGATCAGGTTCCAGTGCCCACCTGTCTGAATGAAGTGTTTCCTGTGAAGTCAGCCCAAAGAAAGCAGGCACCTGTTTCCCTTAACACCGTGTTTTCACTTTGATCTATTGATGTATACAAAGCAGTCATATAGAGGGGAGGGGCACAGTGTTCTCCTGGCCAAATGTTAGAAGAGTACTTCCTATCAGTGATGTATACTCTTTCCTGCTCTGAAAGCTCATTGTCTCTGTTTTGTCATTGATTTTACAGGCCAAGGAGGTAGCTGAGCAGACCCTGGGATCTGGGTTAGATTCCTTTGATTTGGTGCAGTTTAAGGCAGCCCTACGGTAAGCAATGGCTGCTATTTTCTATAAGGAATTATTTTTAATGTTCATTTTATAAAGACCCTTTTCTCCCTTGAATTTGATACTCTATCAAATTCTGTCTCCTCTTTGAGAAATGTTCCAGTAAAATAAGGGGATGTATGAAGGAGAAACTCATGATCAGGACTTTGAAAGGCCAAGGAGCCTAAGATGGAGGGACTGTATGAGAAAGAGTCAGACACATTCCTGATGACAGAAGGGGAGGCAGATCAATACCAGAGGCATCGGAGACCCAGGTTCAGAAGTTAGAAAGGTGAAGCTTTTGAAATTTGGGGACATGAGAGGTGAAATTTGTTGGGTCAAGGTCCCTGGGCATGAGAAGACAGTCACTGCTTAGAAGAACCTGGCTCTAGGACTCCATGCCCTCTCAGGTGATTGACACCCTGAGCCTGGCCCTGTCTCAGGGGCTAGATGCTCTGGGAATCGGGCTTGCTGTCAGTCTAGCCATCACACATCTCCTGGCACATCACAGAGGCCTTTGTGTGGTCTGTGTCCATAGCGAAACTTTCATGGACCCAGTCGACCTAACCCTCTGTCCATCTGAGGACAACTAGGTGCACTTTTTTGCAAAGGAGATAGAAGACACCAGCATTAGGGAATTTCTTTAAGAGCACTATGGGATGTACCCTGTGGTGCCTGAGTTCTATACCCCACATTTTCTTACATTACAGCCCTGGGTAGTGAGAAGGAGCACTGAAAAAGAGAAGTCAGTCAGTTGATCTAACAAGAATTCTATTGCTACAAGTCCAGGAGTGGAGGGAAGAGCCAGATCTCTTTGGTGCAAGGCTTGAGGTCCTTTTCCTGTGAGTCTTCTGGATCTTGTAGCTCTGGCCCTAAGAGAAAAGGGACAGAGGAAGTACATTCCCTTAAGGCCTTACGCTGGCCTGGATTGTCTGTTCCTGGCAGACCTGACTTTGAGAAAGCACTTTTGCTTTCCAGCTGTGTGACTTGGGACAAGACAAGGAGTTCTCTGAACATCTGTTTCCTCATGTTCCCGCTATGCTGAAAGACTAGGCATGTAAACATTAGCAGCTGTCACATGGGGCTCTTCTATGTCACCATCGACACAGCTGGCCTATTCATTTTCTCCATTCCCCAGGGCCTTGCATAGTCCACTCAGGCTCTCCAAGACAGGCCACCTTTCAGCCCAAGGCCTTTAACCCTGGCTGTACCTCCCAGCTGGAGGAAGGAATACCAGGCAACAGGAGAAGCATCTCCCACGGCCAGCCCTCCATCTGGAGCCCACTCCCTTCTCTCCACAAGATCACTTCACTGAGTACCCTCACACCACATCAGATTAGCAAACCATCTCCCAAGAGGAGCACAGGACTTGGCCTCTGCTTGGGCTCTGAGCAGGGATGGCAGCTTGATCCAAAGGTAGTAAAGAAGAGGAGGATTAGGACAATATGTCACAGCTGTGGGTCAGGAGGTCATGGGCCACTAGAGGGTCTTCCCAGTCTGCAATAGACAGCAGTTCTGTCACATGGTTCTCTCATGCTCTGTCCAAGAGTCAAGGCAGCCCTGAGAATCCGCACAGAGGTAGAGCTATGACAAGTCAGACTCTGGCCCCACTCTTGGGAAGCGTGCCGTGAGGGCCCAGCACAGGTGCATTGCAGCTGTAGGTGTCTGGGGAGGGCACCAGCGCTCTGGTCACCAGGAGCAGACTGACTTCTTTTGTTTTGGGTCTACAGCTCCAAGATGGCTTTTCATATACACGCTGTGAATAATCAGGGAAGGTAAGTGTGTGTTTGTGGTGCATGCTCATTTGGGGCAAGTTTTAGGAACAAAGAATAGGAGAGGGGCTGTCTTGTAACCGCTGATGTGGGTGAACTTCATAGAGTTGCACACCTGGCAGTGGCATCATGCCAGGGTTTGGCTTGGGGCTGACTACACTCATCTGGGACTTTCTACCCTAAGTGCTTCCCACTGAAGCACAGGGCGTGGAGGTAGGAGGTAGACCTAATTCTCTTCAGTGGACTATGTACTAATTCTGCTTACATGCAACCCAGTGCCTTGAAAAGCCCTGAAAGAAATCTGGGCCTGTGGGTTGCTGCCAAGTTGAGAAAAGAGAACATTGTAAATGTCAGATACATCTCTCCTGTCTCTCCTCCTAGGATTGTGCCTCTGGACAGTGAAGACAGCTTATACTTCGTGAAGACGGTAAGCAGAGCTGTGATAAGTCAGCTGCCAGAGAATGGCCTTTAGAGGGACATCTGCAAGGGGTGAGAGAAGGATGTGGGATTCTTGGGCAGTCCACCCCTTAGCTCAGGAAACCCGTCTATGCTCGGGAGTGTTCCAGCTGCAGTGGGAGGGGGGAGCCTGTGCTTTCTGAGGGTGCCCGGGCAGCTGTGCCAGGCCCACCACATCATACCCCCATGCCTAGGCTTCCCAGAGTCGTAGCTGGAGGCTGGGGGAGACACTTCTCCTAAGGTTAGGAGGGCTTCTTCTCAGTGACTGAGATTGCTCTGACCGCATGTGGAAATGTGAACAGAGGACAAGCCTGCCTCAACACAAACTGATGAGTTTTCAGTGGCTTCTCTGTGTTCCACGGCCTGTGCTGATGCCCTTAACAGGGGTCTGTGAAAATAAATAAAAACAAACAAATAAACTACAACCAGAAAACGGGGCCTAAGTCTCCAGTGAAGAGGTGGTCAGAGCAGAACTTTCCAACCCATGTGCTGAGAGTACATTGATGGGCCAGATGGGTGGTTTACAGATGCAGCAACCCCAGGCGGGCTGGCTGGCATGGCCTAGGGAAGCAGAGTTTCTAGACTAGTTTCTCCTGGTCACAAGCCAAGTCCTCCGTTTATCCCAGTGCGTTCTGATAGGCAGATTGGCAAGCAATGTGTGAGAGGATGGTGGCCCATCAGGCCAAGATTCTGGGTGAAGTACATATGGGCACAGATTATGCCTTGAGTCTGTTCTGTGGCTACTGCCTGAGCCTTGATTCCAGTGAGCTTCAGTCACCAGGAACTTGGTGCACAGGTGTGGATAACTCCGTGCAAATGCATGCCTACCACCATCACCAGTGGAAAAACAGTAGTATTACCTAAAGAAAGTAGTATAAAGGGTAACTTTTTAAGGTTGTAATTTCTCTTTTTATAATGTATCTGCTCAGTGTATCTGTCACCATTTTGTATTGATGTTTGTTTAGATTTTATTAATTGACATCCTCAAGATGCTAGAAAATACTTTCTGATATTAAGTGATAGTGCTTTATCTCCTTGCCAGACTTTAAGCCCTGACTTCTCTACTTAGACTCTTGTGCAGTGCTTTGGAAGGTGCTTTGCACAATAGAAGATAATCAGGAGTCCAGTGGAATCTCATTATTGTGTTAAGTATGCATTCAGCAGCTGCTAATAAAATAGAAAAGAAGAGAGAAGTTGTTGTTTTCTGTCCAAATCCTGTCCTTTCCAGGCAGAGATGAGGTTCTGCCTTTTAATTTTCTCTCTCCCCTTCTTCAACATCAGAAGCCATACATGAAAGTAAGGTATTGGGTATAACCCACAGGACTGTCTTCTTGATTGGTCTAGGAACCAAAGTGGGTTCTCATTGCCACTTAAGAGAGACCACGTAGCCCAGGAGGGTTTTCTATCTTTAGATGTTTAGAATTCTTTGGAGCAGATTTAGATTAAAAAAAAAACAAAAAACAAAAAACAGTTGTCAGACCTATTCAGAAAGCTAACTAAAATAGGGGCACCTGGCTGGCTTAGTCAGTGAAGCATGTGACTCTTGATCTGAGTTGTGGGTGCAAGCCCAATGTTGAGTGTAGAGATTACTTAAAATCTTTAAAAAAAAAAAAAAAAAGACGGATGCCTGGGTAGTTCAATGGAGTGAACATCCACTTCAGCTCAGGTCATGATCTAGCGTTCCATATGAGCTCGAGCCCCATGTCGGGCTCTGTGCTGACAGCTCAGAGCCTGGAACCTGCTTCAGATTCTGTGTCTCCCTCTCTCTCTGTCCCTCCCCTGCTCACGCTCTATCTCTCTCTCTCTCTCTCTCTCTCTCTCTCTCTCTCTCTCTGTCTCTCAAAAATAAACATAAAATTGGGGCGCCTGGGTGGCTTAGTCGGTTAAGTGTCCGACTTTCGCTTGGGTCGTGATCTCGCGGTTCGTGGGTTCGAGCCCCGTGTCGGGCTCTGTGCTGACTGCCAGCTCGGAGCCTGGAGCCTGTTTCAGTCTGTGACTCCCTCTCTCTCTGGCCCTCCCCTGCTCACGCTGTCTCTCTGTCTCTCTCTCCTAGAAATAAATAAAAAATAAAAAAAAATAAACATAAACTTTTAAACACATAAAAACAAACTTAAAAAAAGTTAACTAAAATATAAAAGCCTGCTTGTCACTTTTGTACATTCTTTTTTCATGACAACATGAGAAATTAACAACTTTGGCTTTAACTCTTTTTTTCCCCCCCTCAACTCTTCTGCTGCTCTTCTGTGTTTGGAAATCTAGCAATTTCTTCAAGAGCCCCAGGTCTCTTTGGTCTCTGTCCTGAGGGTAGTGCAGGGGTCCCAGGCTGGGACGAAGATATGTGAAAGTGGGCTCTGCTTCAGGGGCTCTGCACCTGGGCATTCATTCAGCCGCGTCAGACCAGTAAGAGACGGTACCTGAGAGGTCTCCTTGTGCTACTCATCATGTCCCTCACCAGATTCTCAATCATTCTAGACCCTGGCTCTGGCTCGTACCGTTTTCTGCATTTCTTCTGCTAGATTCCCCCTGAATTGTTCCGTTTTCATTAGTTTTAATATGAACTATGGCTTGTTTACCAGACATTCAAGAGCTCTCTCTGTTGCTCCAATTTTTTTCCAGCCTACTGAAGCCTCTATTTTTATTTATCTTGCCATAAAAAAACTGAAATAGTTTTCTTTTCATCTTCTTGGTACTAAAAGAAGCATTTGCAAGTGTCGACATATACTCAGAAATATCCATGAAGACCTGTGTACTAAATGAATGACCACCTTTCCAGGCTTGTCCAGAACTTGAGCCCATACCAAAAAAGGAGTTAGTGAGCAAGTAGAGATGTGCCAGGATGTGAAGATTATGCAAGTATTACTGGAAGAAACACCTGCAACTCTGAGAGGCCAGGGCCTCATCACAATTAAGAAGGAAGGCTGTTAGGTTTCTCTTAGGGAAGATAAGCAGTTCGAAGGACTTTATAGAAACCTAGTAATACTCCAGTGGCCCAGAGCTCCAGGGTGGCTCAGTCAGTTAAGCATCTAACTCTTGATTTCAGCTCAGATCATGATCTCATAGTTTGTGAGTTCGAGCCCCTCATTGGGCTCTGTGCTGGCAGCGCAGAGCCTCCTTGGGATTCTCTGTCTCCTCTCTCTCTGCCCTTTCTGCTTGTGCTTTCTCTCAAGATAAATAAATAAACTTTAAAAGAAAAATACTCCTCTAACCTGTGTGTCTCTGATGCAGCAGCAGTTGCAGAGATGGATGGGTGATACTGAAGTCTTCTCCCAGTTCTGAGATGTAGTTCAGGATAACTTTGGTTTTCCTTAGAAATTCTTGAGTATTCTTTTGAAATGTGCCTTAAAGCAGTATTTTGTGGTTTGTTTCTTAAGGGTCTCTCCCTGAAAGTTTAAGACTGAAAACTGGCCTAATGCTGTTTTCTTATTTGATACAGGCTTGTATGACTGTCTATGACATTCCTGACTTGTTGGGAGGAAGGGGATGCTTAGGGTCTGTGGTCTTCTCAGAATCCTTTTTGACGTCACAAATCTTGGTTAAAGAAAAAGGTAAGTGTTTATAGGAGGTATTTAGAAAGCAAAACTTGTTTAGGAGGAACTTAACTGAGGACTGGGGGAGAAGGGAAATGGTGAGGGAAAGGGAGAGAGGCAAACCATGAGAGACTCTTGAATGCTGAGAAACAAACTGAGGACTGATGGATGGGGGGGGGGAGATGGGCATGGAGGAGGGCACTTGTGGGGATGGCACTGGGTGTTATATAGAAACCAATTTGACAACTATTTGTAAAAAAAATAATTAAAAAAATTTTAAAAAAAAGCAAAACTTGAGTTGTTTTTGTTTGTTTTGGCAAAATAAGTTATATATAGTTTCATAGTACTATGTATATATAAATCATATATAATTAAACACTATTGTATATTATGATATAATTATACATAATGTGTTATTAACGTTAATATATAATGTTTACATATACAGCCTTATTGGTAGTTAGGAAGAAGCAATATGAAATAATAATTAGATCCTTTTTTGTAACCTTTGTACTTCCTGGATAAAAACCAAAAGTATAGATAAAAAGGACTGATTCCCAGGACTCTTCATTTAAATGTGTATTTCTGTTGTAAGAAAAGTAATAGAGTTAATGACATGGGGGAAGTTTTATCCCTCCCCTATCAGTCTCCCTGTCCCCAGATGAGGAAGTTCTCAATTTCTGAGGGTGTAAGATTTTGTACACTATTAATAAGAGGAGTCCTCGCTCCTGAGAAAGGGAGGGGTGTTAACTGTTGGGCCTGCAAGGTGGGCCAGGTAGTAAGCAGTAACTGGCATGTCTGTGGTCTTCCTGCAGATGGCACTGTTACCACAGAAACCAGCTCCATAGTCCTGACGGCCGCCATACCCAGATTCTGCTCCTGGCTGGTTAGTGTTATTCTTCCAGCGGAAGTGGACTTAAATGTGCAGAAATCAGGGAGAACACCCGGAGGAAGAGCCTCTTCATTGGGTCCCCGGTGGGGTGTCAGATCCTAAAGTAGCTTTTGTTCAGGAATGGAAGTTTTTATCTGAGCTCTTTGTCTTTATACAAACAAGTCTAGTTTCTTTAACTCTCTCCTAATCTTGGGAAAGTGCCAAACAAAAGAAACTGATTTGGGTCCCTGTTCAATTATGAAAGAAAGACATTAACATCTTCATTTTCCAGATGAGAACACTGAGGGTTAGAAATTGACCAGCCTGTCTAAAGTCACACAGACAGTGCAGAGTAGATCATGTGGCTCCCTTCTCTGATTGGAATGGTTGCGGCTGAGTTTGTACAGCAATGCCTCTCTGCATGTGGAAGGGTTCCATCTGTACCAGTGGACTTGGTCTGAAACTGTGGTGCCTTGGGACACAGAAAATATGACAGTAATGAGTCAAGTAATGGTCTAAGTACCTATTTTAGATTCTGTTTATATTGTTCCTACAATTCCGACATGGAAAGAGAAGAATCAGCGTCAGAGATGAACACATTAAAGGAGAAAACACTCAAAATATTTTAATATGTTCTCTTCCCTTCATCCTTACAAATAGTTGTTTTTCCCTGAAGTAAAGTATAAGTGGAGGCGAATACATCATTTCCAAATATCGTAGGCTCATTTAGCTGGACCTCACGTCCCAGTGAGAGAGCCCACCATGGCGTTGGGCTCTAAGACTTGATGACTGGCAGTCAGCCAACTCTGCCAGCCATCAGGCCCTGAGAGCATGGGGTTTGGTTGAGGGACTTCCTAGTCTCCTACAAATATTTGAACATGGGAGAAACTTGGCAGAATTTTGCCCTTGAAACAGGAAACTGAAAATTTTCACTCCTCTTGGATTCAGGTAGAAGATAATGAAGTAAAATTGTCTGAGAAAACCCAGCAAGCAGTTAAGGTAAGCAGCCTTCTTATTCTTTTTTTTTTTAATATTTAAAAATATTTATTTATTTTTTGAGAGAGAGACACACAAAGTGTGAGTGGGAGAGGGGCAGAGAGAGAGGGAGACACCGAATCTGAAGTAGGCTCTAGGCTCTAAGCTGTCAGCACAGAGCTCTGTGTGGGGCTCAAACTCATGAACCTCAAGATCATGACCTGAGCCAAAGTTGGACGCTTAACTGACTGAGCCACCCAGACACCCAGCAGCGTTCTTATTCTTAATATTAACATTGTATCAAAATGAAGTATAAACAATTTATGAAGATAATTTAGAACATTTCATTGTAGAGCTGATCTGAAGGATATATTCCTCTGTGTCTCAATTCCAGCTTGCATTCTTCCCCTCTTGGCAAAGCTCTAGAAATAACCATTTCCTCTCTCATTGCCCCTTCCCCGTTCCTGCTCTTTCTCTCTCAAAAATAAACATTAAAAAATTTTTTTAAAAGGTGGGAGTGGCACCTGGGTGGCTCAGTCGGTTGAGTGTCCGACTTCAGCTCAGGTCATGATCTCACGGTTTGTGGATTCAAGCCCCTAGTTGGGCTCTGTGTTGACATCTCAAGCCTGGAGCCTGCTTCAGATTCTGTGACTCCCTCTCTCTCTGCCCCTCCCCCACTCACACTCTGTCTCTCTTTCTCAAAAATAAATAAAAATAAACGTTAAAAATTTTAAAAATAACCATTTAATGGTGTGCACAGTTAGAGGGGTTTGTTCTGCCATTTAGGCCTTTTGATGTGTTGTAGGATTTTTTTGACATTTATTTTGAGAGAGGGAGCATGAGTGAGAGGAGGAGCAGAGGGAGAGCAAGAATCCCAAGTAGGTTCTGCACTGTCAGTGCAGTGCCCAGCGTGGTCCTCTCTCACAAACCACACCAAAATCAAGAGTCAGACGCCCAGTGGACCAAGCCATCCAGGTGCCTCTGGTGTGTTTTTTTAATCTCCCTGTACTATTAAAGCAGATCTCAGATTGACCTAGACACATGGAACTGAGAAGTAAAGGCTTTTGGCTAAGGAGAGGCTGCCTCTAATGGCTAGAAATCCACTGGAACATGAACAAGCATAGCAGGCGTTGGTGCCTGGACTCAGAGAGGACCTCATATTGTTTTCTTCGATACAAGTCAAGAATACCAGTAACGTGACAAAGAGCCAGGCAGTGCCAAAGGTGTGGAAGAGATTGGGTATATCTGAGGCTGACTAAGCAGCTTTATAGATAGATAGATGGGCAAAATTTTTGATTCTGTGAATACTTATGCTACAAAACCATGTACTCTTTGTGATTGCTTATTTTTAAAGGGGGATGCCTGTTTCCTGGGCACTTTCCTAACAGGAGGAGAAGGAGCATATCTTTATTCCAGCAATCCACACTCCTGGCCTGAGGAAGGTGAGCCAGTTGTTACTGTTCTATTCTTGACTGTGTCTGGTCTGCAGGTATTGGCATGGGTGTTGTGATCAATAATATCTCAGGTATTTGAAAAGATTTGTTGGTATACAAGTGTTCTCCTACAGCTTTTCTCCTTTTATCCACCCATTTTGCAGATAGGAAACTTGTGTTTCAAAGGGATGGGCCCAAAACCGCAATCTGGTCCTGTTGTCGCCCCCTGAGGATTGTTCTCAGAATGGGCTAGAGCAGTAGCATGTCCAGAAATGGAACCTGTGGACCAAAGTCTGGATTCGTTTTCTATTGTTGTATGACAGATTACCACAAATTTAGTAGCTTAAAACAATATGTGTTTATGATCTCACAGTTCTGTAGATCAGAAGGGTTCATGTTTAGGGTCTTATAAGGCCGAAGTTAAGGCATTAGCTAGACTAGACTCTTGTCTGGAGACTCTGGGGAAGAATGTGCTCCCAAGATGCCCTAGATTATCAGTGGAATTCGGTTCCTTTAGATTGTAGGACTGAAGTCCCTGTCTTTTTGCCAGCTGTCAGCCAGAATCATGCTTAGCTCCTCCTTCCAGAGGTCTCCGCCCTGTGACAGTCCTCCCCCATCTCAGCAAAGAGAACCTCCCTTGTGTTGTTGAATCTCTCTTGCCCTTCTGTTCTAAATTCCTTTTCTATACCAGCCAGAGAAAACTGCTTATAATGAGCTTGTTGTGATTAGAAGCCCACTTACATAATTTCCCTTTTGCCATATAATGGTACATAAACACAGGAATAACATCAGGGGATGAAGGTCCTGGGAGCCACAGCTACCCTCTGGCCCCCGCATCCATCCCTCTCACGTGCAAAATACAATCCCCCCTTCCCAAGGGCCTCATTTCATTATGGTGATAGTTCAAAGTCCTAAATCTCACCAGCTCAGAAATCCAAAATCTCATCAAGATCATCTAAGTCAGGTGTAGATAAGGCTCTGGCATGTAATCCATTAAGTACAACTCCTGAACACAAGTCCATTCCAGCTGTCAAACTAAAGAGACCAGTTATCTGCCTCTGCCTTCCCAACACCCAAGGTAGCACTGCTATAGGATAACAATCATAGACCTTCAGCTTCAAAGGGGGCGGGGGGGCAGTAGAAAATAAAAAGGAGTCATCAACCTGAGGTAGCTTTGAAATCCAGCTGGGCAAACTCCAGAGTCTGGATTAGGTTTCAAGGCCTGGGACCAGTCCTCCATAGCTCTGATCTCTGCCATCTGGGCTCTTGGTTTCACCCTCTAACCTCTTAGTTTTCCCCTCTGGGTTTGGGGCTACACCTCAGTCATCCTTCCTTTTTCATAAAGGTGGCACTTTGTAGCTGAATTTTATCACCCTGCTTCTTGCCAGTAGGATTTTGAGAATCCAATAATCTCCTTTGATTTCATACTCTCTCTATCCCTTTCAGTCTGTGCTGGCAGTATTTCTGCTGATCTAAGATTCTCAAGAACCTTGTTAGTTTTGTGTGGGTTTCATGGGGATTCATTCCATGCTCCTTTTTGGTTTCCTCAAAATAACATTTTCTTAGGAGTCCTATTCTTTCTCTGGTTGATACAGTCATTTTGTGCAGAAAGAGTTGTGACTTACTCCACAAATTTCTCAACCTCTACTATGCAGATCCCATTTCTGGATAATTTTTTCTCCTTGAAAATATTTTGTCCAGTGGCACATTCCTCTCTCTGTTCTCAGATTACTGGTTCAGCTTCTGCTTCTCCATTCATGGAGGAGACAAAGCACAAGGAGTTTTGGTGTTCCACAAAATGCCGGGGGTAGTAAGTAATAACATTTGCTGTCATGCCTGTACTACAGCCCCTGCTTGCGTTTCTGCCTATCTAGATCCTGGTGCACAAGACTGTGTTAGGAATCCTTGTTGAAGGCAGGGAGTGCGTCACAGTGCCACTAGCCTTGGGGCAAAATTGCATAGTGTTTTAGAAGCAGGTTGTAGAGGCAACACAGAGGTGATTGTGCTCTGTCACAGTTGAGCCAGTTATAATATTTAGCAAGGATATTTGCCAAAATTAATTTGCACCTTCTTAGCAAAGGGCCTTGTTAGAAAAATAATTTTAAATTGTATTGACTTTTCATGCAAGATTCAGTATATCCTGAGGTTTCCACATAAAGAGCACAGCCAGGGATTTCTGGAGCCCTCTTAGTCATACTCTTATGAGAGTGCACTCTTAGTTTCAGAGGGAAATGTAGTTTGAATTATGAAGTGGTTTTCTAAGAAAAATTAAATAGGAGCAGAGACTTTAAATAGGAATCTCCTGACTATCTGTTAAGCTTTTTGCCACTTTGGAGCTCAGGTCAAGTGGGGCTTCGAGTTTATTCCATGTAGGGCCCTGTTAAGGAAAGAGAACACAAAACATGTAGGGCTCTTCTCAGGACCTTGGAAGGGGTCTTGAGCAGGTGAGGGGTTCTGAAGCTTCAGTGTCATTAGTATCTAGGTAAATCTGTCTCTACTTGAGACTATGATGAGCTTGAAATGTATCTGTTCCATTCCCCAAGGGCATTTAAAAAGCTCTTCATGTGGGAGGGGGATGGTCTAAATGGGTAAGTGACATTAAGGTCAACTTAATGAAATCATTGTTGTACCATATGCTAACTAACTTGGATGTAAATTAAACAATAAATAAGTTTTAAAAAACAAATAAAATAATTTAAAAAAAAAAAAAAAGCTCTTCAGCATGCATTATCTTAACTGAGCTTCTTGTCCTGAGCCCCATAGATGAAAACTTGCCTGAGGTTATAACTGCAAGTTCAGGTAGCTCTGGAGGGTGCACTAGGTTTTTTGTTTTTTGTTTTAAGTTTTTATTTTGAGAGAGAGAGAGAAACAGAAAGAGTGAGTGGGGGAGGGGCAGAGAGAGAGGGAGAGAGAATCACAAGCAGTTTCTGTGCTTTCAGTACAGAGACTGCTTCAGGGCATGATCTTATGAATTATGAGATCTTGACCTGAGCTGAAACCAAGAGTCAGACACTTAACCCTGAGCCACCCAGGCACCCCTCACAGTGTTTTTCTAAAGTCTGGACCAGGTCTTCTGATTCTCAGTCCAGGGCTGGCACTTCAAACTACACATAGATAAGAATAGTATCTCCTTTACTTTGAAATCCTTCCAGCTTTGGAACTTTTTTCCTTCCCCAGTTAGTGACTTCTGTCACAACAGCTTCCTGTTCATTTATGTCCTTCATGTGTCCTTCTCTTCCCCACCCTACTGACCTTGGTCAGGCAGGCTGCCCAGCACCTGACCCTCAGGAGCCTGCTTGGGTTTTACCACATATGCCTATATCCCTAAACAATGTCTTGTTTTTGAGTGTAACACAAATATAATCCCACACTGTGTGTTCTTCTGGGACTTGCTAAGCTTTCTTCAGATTGTTTGGGTAGCCATATAGTTCATTTAGTTTCATGGCTCCATGGCATGTCTTTATATGAGAATGTGCTGTTTATTCTTTGGACTGTTGATGGATTTGGGAGGTTTTTTGCTCTTGCAGACAGTCCTGTTGTGAGCCTTCTTGTACCCGTACCCTGCTGCACATGGCACAGGAAGATGCCTTAACGTGCACCTTTCTTGCTGTATAATCATTGATCTGTGTTGTCTCAGGCCCTGACTTTCCTCTTATATTCTGGATGGTTGGTGTTGGCTTTCCCTGAATGTTTGCCACTTTGACTGCTATTGTTTTTTGACTTACCTAGATGTAGAATTTTCTGTGCTTTGCCTCAAAGTCAGCCCGTCTCCCTCGTAAGATTTTTTGGCACCACAGAGCTAGAGGGGAGGTCATGTTGACGTGAAATGTTGGGGTTCGGGAGTGAATGGTCAAGAAAGAATTCTTCAGACCTCTTCAGTTTAAAAAGGTGGTTTTATTAAAGCACAGGGACAGGACCTGTGGGCAGAAAGCACTGCATTGGGGTGGTGAGGAGTGGCTGATTATATATGTTCGGAGGGAGGTAGGGATAAGGGTAAGTAAGTCTTTAAGGAATTTGGAAGCAAGAGCTCCAGGACCTTGAGAGGCCAGCTGTTGCTAGGGTCAGGTCATTTAGTCTTGTCTAATAAAACCTCAGTCACGAGACCTTTTAGATGCATATCCGTGGGCCATACGTTTGGAGGACAGTTGTTAACATACATCTTGGAGGGTGGTAGACGTAAAGGAAATTTCCAAAGGGATTTTTTTACAGGATTCTAGAGGTCTGGCTAATGTCAAACTAAAGTTGCCTTTTACCTTTAGCAAAGTCTAAACATAAAGGCAGCTAAGCTCCTTGGGGAAGGTCACTCTGTCTGTCTCTAGTACTTGTCAGTGGATTGTAAGTTATAAAAAAGTATAATTTTTTTCTTTTGCCTTTATTCTCGACATCAGTGTGAATAGCCCCTGGCTGAAACACCACAGATGTCTACTGTTCTCACCAAACTTCAGTAGAATTTCTCAAATAGATGCTTCTCGGTTTTATTGTACAACTGTGGTCCATTAATAGGGTCCTTAAATAGTTGTCTTAACAATTAGTCCAGTTTCTTTCCCTCTCTGTTTCTCTGCCCAACATGGGTCTTGAACGCATAAGCCCCAGGATCAAGAGTCACATACT
The DNA here is from genome assembly GCF_003009895.1 of Hyaena hyaena. Classification (NCBI taxonomy): domain Eukaryota; kingdom Metazoa; phylum Chordata; class Mammalia; order Carnivora; family Hyaenidae; genus Hyaena; species Hyaena hyaena. Next base: position 648,747 of record NW_024080650.1, on the reverse strand, counting down.
CTGCTGACTTAGCAGCCAGATGCCCTAACAGTTTCCTTCTTTCTGGAAAGGTGTTGCTCCACTCCGCTGTCTTCTTGCTTGCATCATCCCTGAGCAGAAGCCCACTGCAATCCTTATCTTTGTTCCTTTTATAGACGTTCTCTCTTTTTCACTCCAGCTGCTTTAAAACTTCTTTTTTGGGGCGCCTGGGTGGCTCAGTTGGTTAAGCGTCCGACTTGGGCTCAGGTCATGATCTCACGGTCTGTGAGATCTCTGTGCTGACAGCCAGCTCAGAGCCTAGAGCCTGCTTCAGATTCTGTGTCTCCCTCTCTCTCTGACCCTCCCCTGTTCACCTGTCTCTCTCTCTCTCTCTCAGAAATAAATTAAAAAAACATTAAAAAGTTAAAAAAATAAAAATTAAAAAAATAAAAATTCCATGTTTTTAATCACAGATTTTAAGCAGTTTTACTTTTATATGACTTTGTGTGTTTTTTTTCCCCATCTTCCTTGTGCTGGAAATTACTTACTTTCTTGATTGAATGGATTTAGGTTTCCTCTAATTGGGAGGGGTTTTTTGGCCTTTATTTATTTATTTATTTATTTATTTTTGCCCCTCCTATTCTGGAGGTCAAGTTACATATCTTTGCTGCCTAAAGTTGCCACACCCCCTGTTGCTCTGTACAATTATTTTCAGTCTTTTTTCTCTTTGTATTTCATTTTGCATAGTTTCTATTTGTATATATTCTAATTTACTAACCTTCTTTTCTGCACTGTTGATATGAGTTTGTTAAATTAACATTTGTTAAATTAAGCACAAGGTACTCACAGAGTGAGCCAAGTTCAACAAAAGATCATGAAAGAAAATAGAGAAGTTTATTACTCACAAATCTTGGAGGAAGTACATGCAATGGCATACCTCATGCCTCCAGGGCTCATAGGAAGGTCAAAGCAGAGTGCAAACTGAGTGGCAAGACCTGGGGCACATGCCTTTATTAGGGTAGAGTGCTTTGGGATTCCCAGGCTAAGTCCAGATTGGTCCATTCAAGCCAAGAGAGCAGGGTTTTGGAAAGCTCCACAGGGGTTTTATCTAAGGGGTGCACAAGGGGATGGTCCTAGGAAGCAAGGGAGGCTTGAGCACAAGAGCTGTTGGGGAAGTCATGTGAGGAACTCACATCCCCTGTGATTCTGCAGGCTGCTACATAGGGCATGCCTGATTTTAAGCCCCTTTTCCCCCAGGCCTTTTGGCCATACAAAATGGATATAGAGGCAGCAATACCCTGGAGTAGCTTAGCTAAATTTTGACAACTGTCTAAAGTCATTAATCTCATATAGTGTATTTTTCTTCTCAGACATTGTATTTTTCATCTCTAGAAGTCTGAGATTTTTTTTTTACATCTTTTCATATCTCAAGTTAACATGGTTCAGTCTTCTAGCTTCTTCAACATATGGGATACAGTTATATTAATTTTTTTTAATGTTTATTTCTTGAGAGAGAGAGGCAGACAGACAGAGCATGAGTGGGGGAGGGGCAGAGAGAGAGGGAGACCTAGAATCTGAAGCAGGCTCTGGGCTCTGAGCTGTCAGCACAGAGCCCAACGCAGGGCTCGAACTCACAGACTGTGAGATCAGGACCTGAGCCAAAATCGGAAACTTAACTGACTGAGCCGCCCAGGTGCCCCTATAATAGTTTTTTTAATATATTTTCTTCTCATCTTGCCTTGCTGTTAAGCTTTGTTAGCAAGGTGGCAGAACAGCATTTAATTTAGGGCTAATTTTACCCCACTGCTGAGGCCAGAGGCCTTTTGAGTACTCTACCAGACATCCCTGTGAAATATGAGATTTCTACTGTGGCTGGTGGGAATGGGCAGAAAGTCTCATTCAAGGTATGAGTTGATGTTCATTGTTTTACATAGGAATATCCAGTTTTTCCAGTACCATTTATTGAAATGACTCCTTTTTCCTTGATCTGCCTGTATACCTTTGTTGAATATCAGTTGACTATATATTTATTATTTCCTACAGGCCTCTGTGAAAGATTGGCTCTCAGGCAGCTCCTTCATTGTCCCTGTAGTGCTTTACAGATTGCAGTGTTTTTTTCCACTGGGCAGAGAGTGTTCAGTGAGGCACAGGGACGCCCGTCCATCGGTTGCTGGGAAGGCCCAGGCAGTGGGCAACTGTTATCTGCTGAGTTCATTCTGAGCCCTCTTATGTGTTCCCTTGTGTCCACATGACGCTAGCCAGGGACACGTTAGAAAGAATGTCCTCTGCAGCACTTAACATGAATGGATTATATAGCTGCATATTACCTACAGCATGGATGACTCAGTAAAAGATGTTGAGAGTAGTAAGCAAGTCACAGAAGGACACATATTTAAGATTCTATTTATAAAGGGGCATCTGGGTGGCTCATTGGTTAAGCATTCCACTTCGGCTCAGATCAAGATCTCATGATTCATGAGTTCAAGCCCCACATCAGGCTCTCTGCTGTCAGTGTGGAGCCTGCTTCAGATCTTTCGTCTCCCTCTCTTTGCCCCATTCCTGCGCTCAGTCACTGTCTCCCAAAAATAAACATTTAAAAATTTTTTAATAACTGAAAGAAAATTCTATTTATGTGAAAGCAAAACAGATGAGACCAAATAACGTGTCATTTATAGATACACTGAAGCATGGTAAAATTATATGGAATTCGGGGTGTTGGTTCCCTCTGGGTAGAAGAGGAAAGGACATTTGGAAGGATTCAAAGGTACTAGCAATGCTTAATTACTTAGTTTCAGTGGTGAAGGTACTGGCATTGAGATTTTATTGTTACTGTTTTTCTTTATTTAAAAAAATTTTTGTTTCCTTTATTTTTGAGAGACAGAGTGAGACAGAGCAGGGGAGGGGCAGGGAGAGAGGAGGAGACACAGAATCTGAGGCAAGCTCCAGGCTCTGAGCAAGGGCTCAGCACAGAGCCCAACCTGAGGCTTGAGCCCATGAACTGTGAGATCATGACCTGAGCTGAAGTCAGACACTTAACCAACCAAGCCACCCAGGTGCCCCTTCTTGTAACTGTTTTTCTGTAAACCATATGTGTACATTTCACACACTCTCACACAGAATGAAAATTATTCAGTCATTGTATCATATTTCTTCAGTAGTGATAAATGTTCCCTCTTCACACAGGCTCGGGCACTGGTGGAGGTTTCTTTGTACGGTGAGTTGTCTGAAGGAGCAAAAGCCAAATTCTTCACCTCTCACATCCCAAAAATTCAAAAGCTTCACCAGAGGCATTGGAGACCCAGGTTCAGACGTTAGAAAGAGCTTGGTGTCTTGTTTGCCCTGAGGGCTCATCCTTCTGTTGAACTCCTGGTGATACAGAGGTCAATCAAAGACAGAGCCAGGCCTCAGTCCCTTACTGTTTCTTGCGTAGTGAAGGGTAACTTCCTCTTACCTTGGGTTTTTAGATTCAGACAATGGAGAAGGAATGACAGAGGCCATTCAGTGAGGGCACCAGGGATGAGACAAGGAGCCACGGAGGTCTCATCAGGAGTTGGCTCCCATGGTCACTAAGAAACCCCTGCAAAGACATTTCCCTTCAGACCGAGTCTGACAGTCTTGAGTCCAAAGCAGATACTGGAAGTGTCTTCATTTCATGTGGATTAGGATCTAGAGACCAGGTAACAGGCACTGGTCCACCCAGTGAGTCACATTTTTTGTGTGCTCTGAGGATAATGAAAGTTATCCTTCCCATAATCAGGCTGAGGGGTCGCTGTAACACAGGACAGTCTCTTTGCACCAGTACTAAAATCAACTTCTTTCCCTGGGCCAGGTCCCATAATGAGTGCTTTTCCAACACTGCCTTATGAATTTCTGTCTTCCTCTTTTTCATTTTATTTCAAGGCTTGAGTCTAGAGAGAAAAGAAATGCTGGAGATGACCTCTCACATCTGTGCTCTTTTCTGGAAGCTTTGGAAGAATGTTTAGATTTGTCCAGGAGCCCTTTGAGTGGTACTAGACTTGCTTCTGAGAAGCTTACTGTGGGAGCTACACAGGTAGAGGGTGAGCCCAGGACCTGGAAGGGCACAGAAACTAAGCTGTAGTAGGGGAGCAGTTCTTACCTCCTAATACCCGTTGACTGCTCTTTTCTCTGTAAACAGTAGGTAGAGTTGTCTTGTAGCTGGAATCTATGAGGTCGTGGTGTGAGGAGAGTGCTGAAAATCGTGCCTGGGCCTTGGGGGAACTCCTAGAGGAGCTGAGGAAGGACTGCAGGCAGCACTGTGGGCCTCTTGAGGCTAAGAAGCAGAGAGAGCACATCGTCAAATTAGCCATATTCAGATCAGCCATGGAGTAGCCATTTGGAGAGAGCAAATGGGGGGAAGCTGGGTGAGAACCAAAGGGGTCCAGGTGCCATAGTGCCTTAGCGGCACTGTACATAGTTCTGTCACTTTTGGAGAAACTTCTCTAAGCTGTGTCTCCCCATCAGTCTTATAAGAAGATTACCTCTTACATATGTTGGGAAGGTGGAAAACTATAATGTTTATGACCTGCTTAGTGTAGTTAGTGTAATTAGTAAATACTGAGCAGAATCTGTTTCCATCCCCTTCTCTGACAAAACAGAAATTAAAGTATGTCCTGCCCCAGAAGATTGTGATATGGGTGATAGGAAAGTCAGAAATTTCTGAACAATAGGGAGAACTGGGAGCCTGAGGCTTCAAAGGCTCAGTGACATCAGAGGATACGATTTGGGAAGTGAGATAGCAAAAAGGATGATAGAATGCTGCACTCCAAGAGTTGGTTCTGGAGCTGAAGAGTTCAGAGGTTAAGATGTTCTGGGCGCTGCTTTACTGCTGTGGCGTTGGGATTGAAGAGCAGGGAGTCCAGGATAAAGTGTGGATCATCCCCTCGATCTCTCAGAAGGGACAGAAGTCTTGGTTGTTTGAAATGTTGTGGCATGATTAGGAGGGCAGTCAATGTGAGCATTGAAGGGAAGAAAAGGCTTGTGTGTCTGAGGGAATGAAAATATTGTGCCAGTGTGGAAGGGAATGGTCTGGGAACAGCCGTGAGAAACCTTGGCATTGATACAGGATGCTGCTGGGTAGGAGGTAGCCTCTACTCAAGAGGCCCATAGGGCAAGGCTATGTGCAAAAGAGGTCATGCTCTACTTGTTAGAGGCTGTGAGGCTTACAGGCCTTGAACCTGGTTGCCTTAAACTGGGCTCCTGCTGCCCTAGATGCTAAGGTTAGCCTTATTTCCCTCCAACTGATCATCTCATCTAGTTCCTCTGTTGATTTCAGGCTCCAAACCTTCTGCCTGTACCTAAAAACTGCCTCTACCTCCCCTACTTCTTTTCATACCCCATTAACATGCAAATACCAGCACACAAACTCAGTAGGCCTCTCTGCCTCCTGAATCCAAACCTCCTCAGAAAAACTTGAAGTCTCCAAAATTCCTCTCCCTTGCCTTTGCTCTTCTCATCAGTACAATCTCAAGCTTTGGGGCTATGTTCCTAGACCTACAGCTCAAGGAATCAAGTCCCTCTTCTGTGTCTTCTGTCCTCTGTGGTCTTATGGGTGCTCTCGGTGCTTCATTTCAGTCTCCAAGCCCAACCTTAATGCTTGTCATCTTAGCTGTCCATCCTTTCTTTGGTCTTCCCCCTAGGGCCCATAGTGAGCTATTCTGTATGACCTTGACCTCCCAGAAAACAGCAGCTGTCCTTAGACTTGAATCCTTGGAACTGAAGAAACCACATGCCCACATCCCATCCATCTTTTGTGAATATAGAACAGCAAGCCTCCAGTGTGTATAGAATCCCCTTATTGCCTAACTCAAATATTCCTTTGCTGGCCACAGGGACCCTTAGGGTCTCTTCACCTGTCCTTCAGTTGAGACCCTACTGCTCTTATTGGGCCTTAAGTGAGGGCTGTGGTCTCTTTAGAGCCAAGCCAACTTCTGCCAAAATAGGCAAAAACAGAGTTTATAAACTCAGTGGTGGAACAACATACCCACAGTCTTTTTCAGTGATTTTGAATGTGAATTTTGCCTCTCCCCATCAGCTGATAACTTATTCACTTGTTTTTTCTAATTCACATACAAAAGCTCTGATCCCTCATTTCTCTCTGAAGCTCTCGGAGTGTACATTGGTCTCCTCAGAGCACAGGGCTCAGCATAAAAATCATGTAACTTGAGGTGCCTGGGTGGCTCAGTCAGTTAAGTGTCCAACTTCAGGTCATGATCCTGCAGTTTGTGGGTTTGAGCCCTGAGTTGGACTCTCTGCTGTTAGCATGGAGTCCAATTTGGATCCCATGTCCTCCCTCTCTCTCTCTGCCCCTCCCTGGCTCATGCTCTCACTCTCAAAAAATAGATAAATAAAAACATTTTTTAAAAACTGTGTAACTTACACGTTACAGATACTAGTCCCTAGTTACCACTGTGGTGTGCCCGTGCCCCCAGTATCCAACCCTCCAGCTCTGACCAGCTCTCTTTTCCTTCCAGGTAAAGTGCATTTCTTCTCTAGTGGTCTTCTATTTTCTCACCGTCATCATGGAAGTATCGTCCTTTCCAAGGATCACATGAATTCCATTTTATTCTATGATGGGGTAGGTGTTTTACCAATCCATGGCTTTGATGTTCAGAAGGATACTCACACTTCTGAGGTGAAAATCAAATAACTCCCTGTCCCTGCCCCTCCACCATGGGGCAGGATGCCAAGAAACAGCACTGCCCTTGAGGCAAGCAGACAGGGAGTTCATGGAGAGGCCTGTCCACTTGTCACCCTTGCTGCTCTGTAAAGGGCATGGCTAGAAAAGACTTCTGGGTCAGGAGGACCAACAGCTGCTCATGCATAACGAACTCATCCCAAAAAGGACCAGAAGGTAGACTGAAGAAGGTCTCCATTGGCCTCTGACAGATGACCTCCTGCCCAGGGACACAAAGGCTAATAATCTATATAAGAACTGGAAAGAAGCTGTTCCTCTAACACTGATGAGACTCAACTCATCCGTTAGCAGGAGAAAGAATTATGTGAGCCAGAGAAGAAAGAAATGGCTCAATTTCCCATGAGGGCTCAACCCCATGCCTTCACACACTCAGACTTACTCTCCAGCTCTTTGAAAGTTCTATCCCCAAAAATACCCTTTAACTTCACCAGTCTCTATCAATACTTTCCCCTCCCCTTGCCAGAAAGAAGGTAGCTGCAAGTTTTCCCTGAGCCGCTTCTGGCCAAGACACAGCTCATCCCTCAGTAATAGCACCTCAGTATAATCCCTCTACTGTGCTTGGTCTCACCCTCAAAACCAGCCTGTTTGGGAATCAAGACAGGGACTAGGTGAGGTGGGATGGTCCTGTGGCTCAGAAAATAAATTCTGTGAATAATTCAACGAAAATTCTTTTTTTCATATAGAACCTGCTGCCTTAAAGGGTGTTCAAAAAGGCAAGCAGGCTGGCCAACAAGACAGAATGGATGGCCTTATTACTTGAAAGCTTTGGTGAGGAAAGAGGAAAGTGAATCATTCAAGTTACTGGGACAATAAGTTAGCTAACTTGGGATGCCAGTGGGTGCAATCTTACCTCTTATCAAAAATCAGAATAAACTTATGACAGATTAAATTAAATATGTTTAATTTTGCAAGTAGAAAGAGTAATGTAAAATAAATATGAAATTTCTAGGGCCAGGAAGACTTTTAAGCTGAGAAATGATACAAGAAGTTCTAAAGGAAAAGTTTGTCAGATTTTACCACTTAAGGATTTTTTAACTTTTTGCCAGTAACGTATTGAAGTATACTTTAGATACAGTTAAATGTATCCATTTAAAGTTTTGATAAGTATATATATATATATATATGTATATATATATATACACACTTATGAAACCACTATCACAATCAGATACAGATGACTTTCATTACGCCTAAACTTTTCTAATGCCCTTTTGCAGTTCATCTTTCCCTCCACTCTGGCTTCAGGCAACTACCAGTTAGCTTTCTGTCACTGTAGATCAGTTTGCAGTTCTAAAATGTTATACAGACTCCTAGGTGGCTCAGTCGGTTAAGCATCTGACTCTTGATATCAGCTCAGGTCATGATCTCACAATTGTGGGATCAAGCCCTACATTGGGCTCTGCACCGAGTGTGGAGCTTGCTTGGGATTCTTACTCTCCCTCTCTCTTTGCCCTTCCCCTGCACGTGTGCGTGCACACTCTCTTGCCCTAAGTAAATATTTTAAAAAGTAAATAAATAAAATAAAATGTTACATAAATGGACATCATACATTCTGTACCCCTTTGAGCCTGGCATTTTTCCCTCAGCATGATGATTTTTAGATTCATCCATGTTGTTTGTATCAATAGTCTGTTCCTTCTCATTGCTTTACTGTGGAATAGTATTCCATTGTTTGGATATAGCATAAAATTTATCAGACTAATAATTTGAAACACTAAAAAGTCTCAAGGAGAGAATTTATTAAAAAGTAAAAAAATAAACTGGATAAAACATTTTTGGTGATGAGAACAAATGAACTAAATTTCTATTCATAATTCTGTCTTTATTAACATGACGTTACTTAACAGATAATAGGGAAGTACATCAAAAATAGCCTAACACTACCATATATAACAGTTAATTGGCAAAGAGTAAATAAAAGGTCCTATTGGCAAGGAGAAATGCAGTAAATAGTATGAATGTCCAGCCATAGGAATGGCTTTAGAGGATAATGGGATGCAGTGTTTGAAAGTATTTACAGAGGGGCACCTGTGTGGATCAGTTGGTTAAGTGTCCAACTTTGGCTCAGGTCATGATCTCACGGCTTGTGGGTTTGAGCCCCACATTCAACTCTGTGCTGACAGCTCAGAGCCTGGAGCCTGTCGGATTCTGTTCCTCTCCTCTCCTCCCCCCTCCTCCTCCTCCTCCTCCTTCTCCTCCTCCTCCTCCCTCTGCCCCTCCCCCACTCACACTCTGTGTGTCTCTCAAAAATAAACATTAAAATTTTTTAAAAAAAGAAAAATATTTACAGATAGTTTCTAGCAACTTGGCAGATGCTGATGGTAAATGAAGTTTTAAAAGCAAAGTCCTGGGGGTGCCTGGCTGGCTCAGTCAGTACAGTATGTGCTTCTTGACCTGTATTGGGTGTAAAGATTATTTAAAAATCTTTTTTTTTTTTTTTTAAGCTTGTTTATTTTGAGAGAGAGAAAGAGCACATTCACAGGAGGGGCTGTCAGCATGGAGCCTAACTCGGGGCTCAAACTCATGAACCATGAGATCATAACCTGAGCTACAATTAAGAGCTGGACTCTTAACAACTAAGCCACCCAGACACCCCTTAAAAATAAAACCTTCGGGGTGCCTGGGTGGCTCAGTTGCTTAAGCTTCTGACTTTAGCTCAGGTCAGGATCTCACAGTTCATGGGTTTGAGCCATGTTGGAGCCTACTTCAGATTCTGTGTCTCTCTCTCTCTGCTTGTCCCCCACTGAGGCTCTATCTGTCTCTCTCTTTCTCAAAAATAAACATTAAAATAATTGTTAAATAAAATCTTAAAGTAAAAGCAATGTATGGAATTAGATAAATACAATTTTGCACTGCCTAAAAAAGGCAAGTCAGTAAATGAATAGGAAAAAAGACTAGAAGGAAAATTACTAAAATGTTAGCTGTGGTTGGGTTTAGACTATGGAACTTTGGATTGATTTTTTTTTTAACTTTTCTCTGTTCAATTTTTATACTTTCAAAATTTTAATTAGTGAATGTGTTACTTTTATAATGAAAAAAACTTTTAAAGAACCTTTCCCCTAAGCTCAGGACCAAGACAAGAATGCTCAATTTTGCCATTTCTGTTCAATATAGTATTGGAATTTCTAGCTGGAGCAGTTAGGCAAGAAAAATAATTAAAAGGCATCTAAATTGGAAAGGAAGAAGTAAAATTCTCTCTCTTCACAGATGTCATGATCTTATATGTGGAAAACACTAAAGATTCCACACAGAAAAACTGTTAGAACGAATAAGTGAGTTCATCAAAGTTGCAGGATACAAAATTGACACCAAAAAATCAGTTATATTTGTATGCTCTGGCAATGACCAATCTGAAAAAGTGAGTAAAAAAAAACAATTCCATTTACAATAACACCAAAAAGAATAAAATATTTAAGAATAAATTTAACCAAAGAGGTGAAAGACTTGTACACTGAAAACTACAAAGCATTGCTGAAAGAAATTGAAGTTCTAAATAAATGGAAAAGCATCCCATGTTCATGGATAGGAAGACAAGAACAAGGTTGAAGGGGAAAATTGATATTCATATGCAGAAGAATGAAGTTAAGTCCTTGCTTTATGCCATATACAAAAAATTAACTCGAAATGGAACATAGACCTACATGAAGAGCCAAAACTATTAAACTCTTAGTATAAAACATGGGAGCAAAATCCTCATGACCTTGGATTAGGCAGTGATTCCTTGAATATGACACGAAAAGCACAGACAACAAAAGAAAAAATATATAAATTGGACTTTGTCAAAATAGAAAATTTCTGTGCATCAAAGTACACTATCAAGAAGGTGAAAACAACCCACAGAATGGAAGAAAATATTTACAAATCATGGGGTGCCTGGCTGGCTCAGTTGGTAGAGAATGTGACTCTTGATCCTTTTGAGCCCCACATTAGGTATAGAGATTATTTTTTTTTAATCATAGATCTGGGGCACCTGGGTGGCTCAGTCGGTTAAACATCCAGATTTGGCTCAGGTCATGATCTCAGGGTTCATGGGGCCAAGCCCCACGTCGGGCTCTGTGCTGACAGCTAGCTTAGAGCCTGAAGCCTGCTTCAGATTCTCTATCCCTCTCTCTCTGACTCTCCCCTGCTCACACTGTCTCTCTCTCTCAGAAATAAATAAAACATTAAAAAAAAATTTTTTTAAATCATATATCTGACAAGGGATTAATATCATAGAGTTTTGAGGTAACATTTTCAGTTTAGGAGAAAAGACACTTGTACTTCCTGTATCTCCCATAACTGGGTATTGTAAAGCACATCCATAACTGAACCCAGCAAACCACATAATGTGAAAAGAATTGCAATGAAATTCATCCTATGTGAGCTGACAGTAATCCTGAGGGATAGTGTCATGCAAATGGCTTCTCTCACTGATGCTCTCTCCTTTTTCTCTTTAGGATTCCACCAGTGTTGTTGCTGCCCTTCTGATAGAGTTCAAAAGCTCACTGCTTCCTCATCTCCCAGTTCATTTCCGTGGATCAAGCAACTTTCTGATGATTGCCCTTTTCCCCAGATCAAAGATATACCAAGCATTTTACTCAGAGGTAACAACAAATCATTAGTCAGCAAAACAAATACTTCTCTTTTCTTTAGGAGTTTAGATGGTAAGGCCACATCACAGGGCTAACAGCGAAGTGATGAGAGGCAGAGCTGGGAGGGCTCATGAAAGTGGCTGCTTCTAATCCCTGTGGGTCCTAGAATGGTGCTTTTCCCATTGGGAGATGAGAACCTAAAGGAACCAAACAAAAGGCCTTTTAGCTGCTAAGACCAATCTTCTTTGTCCCATTAAATCCTAATTAGAGTCATTTTTCTTTTAGTTACTTTATTGAATTATTGGGCCATACCTATTGGATCAGAGCTTTCTAGCCCACCCCAATCTCTCCCCATGATTCACAGGCCCTGCCCTTGTGAATGGTCCTACCTGGCAGGCTGCATGTTGTAGGCAGTCAGTACATGTTACATGAGTGAGGGAGCTTACCGAGAATTATACGACCCACTTAGAGACTCAACAGTAGCCAAAGTTAAGCACATGGTCAGCCTCATGACTGGTGAAATGCTCAGAAAGGTCTGATTATAAGGGGACAGTGTCCTTCTCTCAGGACAGATTGACAGAATATGGAGGAGAGAAGAGTTGGTCTGGTTGCAGGGTGACACCTCGGGCTAGTCTGTGTCTTACTCTTACTGCCTGCTGGTCCTTCCTACCTCCTTGTGCTTGTCCTTTCAATCCGGGAACATAGAGACGGCCCTTAAGATTCTTCTCAGCTGTCTCTGTGCCCCTAAACAGGACTTGCTTGAACCGCTCCTTCTGGCTGGCCCTATCACCAGGGAAGAACATGCCCCTGCTGTCAGAACAGTGTTACCTGACACCTTCCTCCGTGCTTCCTGGCTTCTGAAGGAAGAGAATCCCTGGGAGAGGAACCCAGAAAGAAATTCTAGTTTTGAAAAATACAGAACAAAATTGCTTCAGGCCTCTATTTTTGAAACAAACTTGTTTGTTATGATGGTTTTTCTCTTTAGTGACAGTCTAGATTTTCAACAACCATCAAATCCCCATGTGGATTCCATATCCTGTTGTTGGGTTTAAAGTGTTCTTTGCTCAAATTCTGTTTTGTTTAGGTCTTCTCCCCCTGGCAACAGCAGGCTAACTCAGGGCTGCCTTTAAAAGTGATCCAGGAAGATGGATTATCTGTGGAACAAAAGAGATTGTAAGTGGCTGTCTTCGGTGTTTATGCTTGTTTCCCTAAGCCGTGTGTGTCTGCTCTCTCTGCAGGACAACTTACGTTATGTAACACAGGGGTCTTGGCTTCTGAAAGGGCCAGCACAGTCATTTCAGTGCTGCTGCTCGCAGGTAGCCAGTGCCCTTGGGGATACAGCAGTTAAGAGATATCCACCAAGAATCAGAAACCTGTAATATTACCAAGGGTTTCAGGCAAGCCTTCTTCTGTGGTTACACCAGTTGTCACACATTAGTACTGCATTGTGCTTAAGTCAGTGAGATGCTTATTTTAGAAGTGTTGACTCTGTCACAAGACTCTGGCTTGAAAGCATCAGAACAAGTTCTGTAAAGCGTGTGTGCTATAGGGAGATGGGGTTCTAATCTGTGAGCTTTTGATATTTCAGACACTCCAGTGCCCAGAAGCTCTTCAGTGTCCTGAGCCATTCTGCTGGGGAGAAACGGAGTCCTCTAAAGCTGCTCCCAGCCAAACACCCAGAGCTGGACTGGTGAGCTTTGGTTTTCTGTTTCTAGATGTTTAATGTTCTGGCTTTTGAAATGTCAGAGACCTCATTGTTGGTCCTTTCTAAGCTGCTTTTTTTTTTTTTTTTTTTTTTTTGTAGCTTCTTAGGGATCAGTGTAACCAGTAGTGACATACCATATACGATTGTATTCTCTAGAGAGAATCTAAGGTTTCTTTTTTAGCAATTAAATAGTTTCTCATGTGAAGGAGCACATTCAGGCAAGGCTGGCAATGGTAACATTAGCATTGTCTTTGTTTTTCTAGGTTTCTTCAGCATTTCGCCATCAGCAGCATTAGTCGAGAGCCTGTGATGAGGACGCATCTCCCAGCCCTGCTACAGCTAACTGACATCAGCCCTTCTCACCGAGTGGAAAATGACAAGGTACAGCAGCTCAGCAAATATGCTGGGAATTCACGGGAAGATAATCCTGACAGCCTGCCCTGGGATCTTCTGTGTCAGTTAATAAAAAGAACACAAGCAGAGTCCCTTTTATAAGACTCTCCACCTCCTAGGATACTGATGTAATGATATACATGAAACCTGCTCTGTACAATGACTGTACAGGCATCTGCACTGACCCCAACCAAGCCCTACGGCAGCCAGAATGCCCTGGCACCTTGCCATGCCCTCCCGTAGCTTCTCCATGTCTTTCCAATTCTTGCTCAGTGCTCTCATCCCATCAGCCCTTTCTGTTTGTGACAAGGACTTACCTGGCAGTGGGTGACACACTGAGCTTAATAAGAGGAAGGGCCTTATTGGGCCTTGTTGGCATCACTAGGGTAAGGTGATACTTTATAAACACTGTCTTCCCAAGAGTGGATTTTAATCCGCTCCCAACTCACATGCCCCTCTTTTGACCCCTCCCATCATTTCTCTGGAACCAGAAGTCATAATATGTTCCAAGAGGGCATTTAGGTATACGTAAATCTGGAAGACACTCAGCTGCAAAAGAAAATAGGAGTACTAGGCAATTAGAAGCCTCGTCTTTCCCTTAGGCAAGAGTTTAAAAATGAAAATGCCTAATCTTTAAAAAGGTGCTGTAAGACTGGCCTTAACGTAAGGTGTCTGGCTGTAAGCACGTGTGCTGTGATTTGAAGGGCAGGGATGTGGGCGCTGAGGAGTAGGACCAGGGTGGGGAGGAGGATAAACAAGAAGTTGCATGGGTATAGAGGAGGGGCCTGGTTGGAGGGGAGGAAGGAGAACTTCTGGTTCCCACAGAGAGACATCCACAGCCATCTTTGTGCTGATGTGACCAGCTCGAGTGATGAGTGCCACCAAGCTGAGCATTTAGTTATCTGTGACCAGGCCCATCCCAGTGAGTCTTGTGAAATAAAAATTCACATTAGTACCGTTCAGCATTTGCATGATTCCTTTCCTCCCCTCCTCAACCCCTTCTCTGTCACTGGACTTCTTTGAGTTGCTTCAGAATACATACCTGCAGAGGGCCCTGTTTTCATTTGGTTGTGTGTTACGGCGAGGACAGTCCAGCCTGCTCCTCTTCTCCTAGTCCAGGTTCAGACGAACTTCCTACATTCTGTTTGTTTCCTTAGCTCTGGCCATTCGGCTTGGATGGATTGGGAAGCCAGACAGAAACATCCTCATGCCACTCCTCTCCCTTTGCTGAGCTTACTTACCACACCAGTTTAGCCTGTGGCATTTTGTCTCAGACCTCCTTTCTGCCCAGTGTTTTCCATTGTATTTTAACTGATCTAGTCAAACCTGCTCCATGGAAATTATAGTAGGAACACTACATTTTACGTGGTGTTTGTTATGTCCTACACATGCTGTTCTCAACACTTCATATATATTAACTCAGCTAATCATCACACCCACCTGCAAGATAGGTTCTCTTATTAATTAGCCCAAGGTTACATATCTAGGTGAGTGCTGGTGCTGAGGTTCAAACCCACAGAACCTGGCTCCAGTAGTCATTTCTCTTAACCTATTACACAACACTGCCTCCCAGTTGAATGACAAACCCAGGAGACTTTTCTTTCTTGTAGGTAACTATCAGCATTGTAACTGGCCTCCCAGGCTGTCATGCTAGCGAGCTCTGTGCTTTTCTGGTCACTCTGCATAAGGAATATGGCAGGTTAGTATGGCTGCTGCTTTTGCTTTGGGGAAAGGGATTCTATGCCTGGCCCACATAGGCACTGGGAAACCTTCAACATGTACTGGACTTTGGTGTGATTGGTATCAGTGCAGTAGCCATCCATCCATTCGTTTAACACATTTATACTGAACACTTCTTGTATGTCAGGCATGGTTCTAAATGTGGGTGACAAATGAAAAAAACAGACTAAAGTCTCTGCCTTTGGGGACCTTACATTCTAGTTTCGGCAGACAATTAACCAGATAAGGAAAGTAGTATATTAGCTAGTGAAAAGTGCCATAGAGATAACAAAGCAGAGAAGGGTATAGGGATTGCCGATCTGGGAGAGGGATTCTAGTTTTAAATTGGGTGCTCAGGGAAGACCTTACTGAGAAGCTTACATTTGAGCAGAGGCCTGAAGAAATGAAAGGAGTGAACCTTTGGAAATCTGGGGAGAAGCACTATAACAGCAGAACCAGCACAGGCAAAGGCCAGGGAGTGTGCATGGTCAGCAGGGAACTGAGGACCAGGGTGATTAGAACCTGGGAGCTGGTAGATGTGATCCGTCCCTGACCACAAGGGGACTACATCAGTTCCAGTGCAGCTGGGACACATTGGCTTAGGGGAAATAATTCAGGCATCACTTTCACATGGCCAGCAGATTACTAAACAACCCTGGATAACTGAACAGACATTTAATATCTAGTCAGTCTACCTTGAAGTAAGGCATCCTGCAGAAGGCCATAGGAATGGAGAAGATGGAAATTACATAGAAGTTTGGGAGCTTAGGGAGATGTGGGAGGTTGGGCAAGTTTTAGAGAGATGCTTTGGAAATATTGGGCCTCTTATAAGTACTAAGTAGCTAGCCAGTTCCATTTCTTTTGTTACAAAAATAGTCTGAATTCTTCACCCTGCTCACTTCTTAGCAAAAATTTTACTCAGCACCATACCAAAGCCATTTTATTGGATGGTTCTTCAGGAAATGACTGCCCAGTCATAAGGAGCCTTTCTCAATTCTGAAGTCTGATTAATGGTCATGTGCTTACCTGACCTTTTTCCCTGTGGCAAGGCATTTCCTGTCAAAAGTTCGAGTGATAATGGTTTCAGGATCTGGAGCTCCCCAGTGTTCCTGTGCGGGGTCACTGGGCAGAATGTCTGTGAGAGTACTGGTCACATTTGGATCACTGGCTGAGCCTGTGGGACCAACCCATCAGGCAGCCCCCATGCTGAGATTACACTTGCCGTTTCCAGGTGGATGATATACCGCCAGATCATGGACAGCTCCGAATGTTTTCATGCTGCCCACTTCCAGAGATACCTTTCCAGTGTCCTGGAGGCCCAGCAGAACCGCTCTGCCCGCCAGTCAGCCTACATCCGCAAGAAGACTCGACTGCTGGTCGTGTTGCAAGGGTGAGCACTGGAAGCCTTCTGGGGACAATCGGAATGGTGATGACCTTGCCATTACTGTTGTATTTTGTGTGTGTCTAGCCTGGGGCACAGAATGACCTCCACATGTGCATGAGCAGAGTCTGTGCTACCCAGCGAGGCCTCAGACAAGCAAGGATTCCAGTTGCCATCTTGTGGTCCAGAGTGGCTACTGTAGCTTGCACATAAGTTTTAAGTTTGATTTCAGCATCATGATATCCCCAAAAGGTAAAGAATTAGGGAAGAGATTTTTGGAGCAAGATTCTTTGATAATTTTTGTAACAGTAGTAGCCCTTAGGTCTCTTCCCTTGCCATCTGTTTCAGTCCTCCCTCATGTGGAGTTGCAGAGACAGCCCCTGTGCTCTGCAGTCTCAACCCCCACCATCCCCAGGATGGCTAGTCCAGGAGGGTTTCCTGGGACCCTCATCGGGGAGCATGAATAGTCCAGCTGGGCAGGGAGCTCTCTATGAGATAGCTTGGACAGAGTGAGAACCACTGCTCCAGTGACCTAGCTGGAAAGAGCTTACCTTGACCTGTTTGTTCTGAGGCCTTCCAGGGAAGAGCCCGGTGCAGGCCCAGCACCCCCAGGCCCAGAAGAGAGCATGCCAGGAAAACTTAGTCTGTGGTCTTGATGATGACTGGTAATACAGAAGCTTTTGGCAGTTCTCACAAAGCGCTTTTGTGCTATGCTATGTTTTTTGTGCTCATAATAATTAACTATTTGCAATTGGCTAATTGTTTCCAGTAGAGAGTAGGCCCAGATCCAAAGCTCTGTTGGGTCTCCTGGGTGGATGGGTGGTGAGAAGTGGAGAAAAGCTGGGCTGGTGGTCCTGAGGCAGGAGGTGGACAGCACTGCGCACTCCCGCAGGCCGCCGTGCCTCTCCTTCAGGCCTTGTTCTCACTCCTGCCCCGGACTTCCCATCTGTTGCCCTTTTGTCTTGCTTATGGGCTGAGGTCGTAAAAGCCACAGGGCAAGAGTCTAGGCTTGAAACCACCTGTTTTCTTCTGGCTTCCCATCACTTCTAATGGTCAAAGGAATGGATTGGTCCCTGCCAGAGGTGCAAGTCACTGGGAATGTGGACCTGCAGCCAAATTCAGCAGTTTGACATTATGAAGCTGAGGACATTTCCATCTTCCATCACTTGAGAAAGCATCGTTGCCTCCTTGTCTCTGGTAGTACAGGTCTGCAAAAGTGTCCACTGCCCTTGCTGCGCTGGGCGGCAGTGACCATGTGTGGCCAGCCTACTCTCAGACCCAGCCTTTGCCCAGTCGAAGTCCCAGGATGCTAGGGACCTCCGCTTTCCTGAGGGACTCCTTGGAAATTCCAGCTAAATCTATGGCTCTCGCTGAGACATGGTTCTTACAGGCCGGGCCCATTCTCTTAAGCTAAGCAGGGAGCTCGCGGCAGCCTCCTTTTTGCATGACCAGCTCCTTGAGACTGGACCTTCAAGCCCACTACGGAGGTTGCCAGTGAAGGGAGACTCCAGAGGTTTCTCAAATTGAGAATTGTATTGGATGTGGCTTTTATCTTCATTTTTAGGATTTATGGGAGAACACTGTGATCTAGAGCAGAGTTTTCTTTTGTCCCTAGAGTGGCCTGGTTCCATTTGATTTCCTCCAGCGGTGGGGCAGTGGTATTGAGCTTTGACAGCGAGTGGGGCTATTCATTGTTCTTTTTAAAATTATTGTATTTTGAAGTGATAAAATTTAGAAATAGAGGACAGATTGGTGGTTGCCGGGACTCAGGGATGGGAGTGGAGGCAGGAGGAAGGTGGGTGTGGCCATAAAAAGACAGCACAAGGGATCCGAGTGGTGTTGGAACTGTTCAGTGTCTTGGCTGTGATGCTGGATATAGGAACCTGTGCAGGTGAAAAAATTGTCTAGAACTTACACACATGTAAAACTGGAGAAATTTGAATTAAAAAAAATTAATTTTAAGGAATTTGAGGGATTATATTTGTTTATACTCCAGAGTGCTATAAAAAGTTATTCTTTAGACTATGTACATTTAAAACAAAGTCTCTCTCAAAACAAAAATTGAATTAATCTAAAACACATGCCCAAATCGTAGGCTTAAATTGCAGACATAAAACAGGCCAAAGGACATTTGAATGGGTTATGTGTTGTTTCAGAAAAAAGAAAGTTAAAATCCTGCTGGGGCTTTGTTTTTGTTTCTTTGTTTTGCTTTTATTTTTAAGAAAGAGGGAACTGACAAGAAAGAGGCAAACATGAAGAGCCAGGGGTTTTTGTTTTGTTTTGTTTTTTGGGGTTTGGTTTTTTGGTTTTTTGGTGTGGTGGTGTTTGTTTGTTTTTTTGTTTTGTTTTGTTTTTTTGCCTTCATCATGCATTCGAGGCAGGTTAGCCAAAGTGATCAAGTATGGGCTCTGGTAGCTGGAGCAGTGTGCTTCCTTCTGTAGTGAAGCCTGCCTCTTCCTGTTGGGAGGCCCTGGCCAGGATGATTGCAGGGCAAGGGCTGAGGAGGGAGGGAGAGCCTAGCGGTCCCCTCCCCCCAACAAGTACAGTGAGTGACAGACCCCGAGGGCCTCTTGTCTTGCCATAGCAGTTCTAGGCTTCAGTGCCCACATTCATCATCTCAATTCTCTGCTGCCACTGAGGAGTTTGGGGCCTGTTTTCTCTCCAACCTTTTTCCATTAAATGGAATGCTCTGAAAACCTGGGAATTACCAGCCACCCTCTCTAAAGGAAAACCCACGATATTAAAGTGACCAAAATCTATGGGATTTGGTAAATCTTTCAGTTCTTTTCTCCCCTCAGAAATGATTCTATAGGCTCATACCAAACATGGAGAATAAAAGCTTCCAAAACTAATTTTTAGAAGAGAAAGAAAGCTGATGCTTAGGAACAAGGGAGCACTTAACCAGGAGAGTTAAATCTGGTAAACATGACCACAGAGAGATGTGGGGCAGTGTGTAAGCATCTGTCAGTCCTGCCTAACAAGTGTGCAGATGGCCTAGCAGCGCAGGCGATGTGGGGGGCTCTCCTGCATCCAGGCCCAACTAGACACTGCAGAACCAGGGGAAAGAGCCCCATGTGGATATACACACATGTGCCCAGGCAGGGGGAGAACCAGGGAGCAGAGGGCTCACTCTGACAGCTCTCTGGCTACGAGACCCTCATGGACCTCTAGAACCAGGCACATCCTGTTCTTTGTTCTTTCTTTTTTTTTTTTTTTAATTTTTTTATTTCTAGGAGAGAGAGAGAGACAGTGTGAGCAGGGGAAAGTCAGAGAGAGAGGGAGTCACAGACTCTGAAATAGGGTCCAGGCTCTGAGCTGGCAGTCAGCACAGAGCCCGACGCGGGGCTCGAACCCACGAACCGGGAGATCATGACCCAAGCGAAAGCCGGACGCTTAACCAACTAAGCCACCCAGGCGCCCCAGGCACATCCTTTTCTTGATTGAAGCACTGCTAGCTGGTCAGGACAGTGGCAGACCTGCGGGTTGGGGTGTGAATATTATTAGTCTGGGATAAAGCCAAGTGCCATTTTGCAGATGAATTATTTGTAGGAACTCGGGAAATGGCTCAGGCAGGCTGTACCTATCCCCCAGCCACCATCACTGGCTTCCCAAGGGCCCATGTCAACAGGGCTGCCTTCTGATTTCCCTTCCCTCCATAGGAAATGACCTTTTGGTGATAGGCTGGGAAAAATGTTTTCTACAAGGTAAAGAGAGGAGGTCCCTTCTTGGAGTGGCCATGGGTCAACCTGGATTGAACATCCAGTTCCTTCATCTATCCTACTTAGGCACCATAGATTCCACCATTCAACGGCCACTTTACATTACTATTGCAGAAACAGACTATAAACAAATAGATGAGAAAATACAGTGTGTGTAGCTGATGTTCAGTGCTATAGGGAAGAATTGGGTGGGGGCAGGTGGTGTCAGAAGGAAGGTTGCTATATCACATAGGCTGTAGGAAGTCAGAAGATACCTCTCTCATAAGATGCCTTTTGAGCAGAGACCTGAAAGGAACGAGGGAGCAAGCCTGGCAGACATCTGAGGAAAAGAGCACCAGAGGAAGGGACAGAGAGAGAATGCCAGGGTGGAAATATGCCTGGCATGTTTAGGGAAGAACCAGGAGGCCACAGTGCGTAGATTCAGGTAGGGGAAGAAATAGGAGGAGAAAGTCCTTGCAGTGTGGGAGTCAGATCATAGACCACTGTGTGGGCTGTGGTAACGGCTTTAGCTTTGACGCTGACTGGGATAGAAGCCACTCAGTGGCTTAGCACAATGGGATCAGCATGACCCTTCTGACTACTGTGTTGAAAATAGGTTGGGCAGGACCAGAGACAGAAGTAGGGAGATCAGTGAGGGGCCCCTGTCTGGGTGGTTCAGTTGGTTAAGTGTCCAACTTTGGCTCTGATCGTGATCTCGTAGTTTGTGAGTTTGAGTCCCACATTGGGCTCTTTGGTATCATTGTAGAGCCTGCTTCAGATCCTCGGTCTCCCTCTCTCTGCCCCTGCCCTGCACACACATGCATGAGTATGTGTGCACGTGCGCGCGCGCTCTCTCTCTCTCTCTCAAATAAATAGGAATTAAAAAGAAAAAAAAGACGAAGTAGGGAAGCCAGTGAGGAGGCTGTAGGGTGATCTATGCAAGAGTTGGTGGCAGTCCTGGCCCAGTAGCAGTGTGAGAATGTGAGCAGCCATCTCATTCTATAGTTTAAAAATTGAGAAAAAAAATGGAGTCTGTGATGATTTAACAAAATTTTTGGCCTAGCAGCTGAAAGAATGGAGTCCCCTCTGCTGAGAAGGACGAGGCCTTGGGAGGAGCAGTTATATCATAAACATATATGTTTCATTTTCTAATGAAAAATAATTAAATTGGCTCTGGAAGTTGGAGTTTGGAGGGAGTTTCGGCAGGAAATGCAAATGAAAGCAGGGCTTGACATGTGTCTGCTGACCTACAGAGGTACCTGATGTTCCCCATTCTGTCTTGTCTGCGTGTTCTGTGAGGCAAAAGGAGCGGGGAAAGCTGTTAAAGCCAATATAGCAACATAGGAGCTCCTAGATTGATTGGAAAACAGGCCTAAGGACACCAATCCCACCATCAGAGCGCCAGGGTCATCTGCAGGCTTCCCTTCACTCCCAGAAGTTGTGGGAGATTCTTCCACTCACTCTTGCACAGTTGGGAGTACTAATGGGGTTTGGGAATGCAGAAACACCGGGGCGCTCAGGGACAGGCTCTGAATCATGAAGTGGGAGTGACCCCAAGAAACCTAGTCAGAGGCTCCTCCTTGTGATTTTCCTTCCACCCTTGCTCACACAGCCCCTCAGTGTACCCCTCTTCCCCCATTCTGTGGCCCCAGTCGGTGAACTAATCTTTCTCTTTTTTCCTCCAGCTACACAGATGTTATTGATGTTGTCCAGGCCCTGCAGACCCATCCAGACTCAAATGTCAAGTCCTCCTTCACCATTGGTGCCATCACGGTGTGCGTGGAGCCCCTGAGCTGCTACATGGAACACAGGTACATACTTTAGATCATCTCTAGCCCACAAGAGGTGGGGGTTTAAGTGCACAGAAAACAATTTTTTCCTACCCACCAGAAGGAGACACATCTTTATGTATGTTTGTCTTTTAGAATGCATTAGTCTACTTATACATAATGAATGCTCAGTTGTTGCTTGATTTGTGCTAGGTTCTCAGAAAATGCCTAATATACTGACAGCCTCTCACCACCTTTCTTTGTGCACTGAAAAGTTGCCCATCTAGAGTAGTAGGACTTGAAACGGCTTCTCGCATAAAAAAAGAATGCCCATGGGGTACGTGGGTGGCTCAGTCAAGTGTCCAACTTCAGCTCAGGTCATGATCTCACGGTTCACAAGTTTGAGCCCCGCATCAGGCTCTGGGCTGACAGCTTGGAACCTAGGGCCTGCTTCGGATTCTATGTCTCCCTCTCTCTCCCTCTACCCCTTCCCTCCTGCCCCTCCCCCGCTCACACACTCACTTTCTCCCTGTCTCTCTAAAACAAACATTAAAAAAGAAGAATGCCCATGACAGACTTTTCTTTTCCTCTTACTGCAGGGAAGGTGATTTGTTTCCTATTGTACTTGGAGTATCTTACAGATAATTTTTCCTATGGTTAAGCCATCTTAACCTCAGTTAATGATACTTATTCTCACTACTAAGAAGTGGACTATTTTTTTCTCTAAACGTTTTAAGTAATGTAACAACAACAATGAAAACTGGGTAATTATTTACCCATAATCTCACTAAATCAATGTTGAACTATTATAATTTTTGTGAATTCCTTGCCTTTTTTATCTCCATTTTTTTTTTACAGTTGCAATATACATATAACTTTATATCCTTCTTAGATTAACATATAAACATACCATATAAGTTAACATTTATGTTCCAGTATCACAGTGGTAATTGTGTGTATGGCTGGCTATGATTGTCTTAACAGTTTCCCTGTGGTTAGTCACATGGGATGTCTCCAACTTTTCACTATTATAAATAATGCTGTAGGAATATCTTTACTCATATAAATTTGTCAAATTTGAGATAATTTCTTTAGATTCTTCAAAGAAATATTATTGTATGATCAGTTTTATTACTCTTTATTCACAGTTGAAAATTGCTTTTCGAGTGGGTTTTGAGGTTTACACCTCACCAGTGGTGTCTGGAAGTATCTATTTCATCCTCAGAACATTCCTCACTGGGGAGATATTTAAACATTACATTGTCCCTTCGTAGAGCTACTTGACTTCCTGTCCCTTTAGCCTAGTGGAATGTGTCCCAGGTCTGTAACCACATGGTCTTTCTGGCTAGTCCATATTACTGTTACCTCCTGGGAACTAACTGATCTACCCTTCAACCTTCATCTGAAAGAACTCCCTTCCTGTTTGAGTCCCAAGTTGATCTCTTTGGATTTCTCCTATAAATTAGATTGGAGGTTACTTCCCTTATCACCTCAACTGATTTCAGGAAACGTCTTGGCCATTTCTCTTCTCTTTAACTGTGACTTAGGTTCTGCTCTCCCATAAAAAAATCAAGGTGGTCTATTTTCCTTTGTCTTAGGTTATTATGGTGAATGCTGAGCGTCACCACTGTACTTTGGACTACTGTATTGACTCTTCCATGCCACTCTTTTGATCAGTTGTGCTGCTTTTCCTCAAGTTTTTATTTAAAGATGACTAAGGGGGCACCTGGCTGGCTCAGTTGAAAGAGCATATGACTCTTGATCCCAGGTTTATGACTTATGTGTCCCACGTTGGGTGTAGAGATTACTTAAAAATAAAATCTTTAAAAAAAAAATAAATAAAATGCACTAAAGCAGAAGGAGATTTAATGTGAGACAAGATACTGTCCTTTTAAAAAGGTAGGAAAGATAGTAATTAGCAAACAACAGATGGAGGTTATACTTCAGAAGAATTCGCCTAGGGGCGCCTGGGTGGTTCAGTCAGTTAAATGTCCAACTTGGGCTCAGGTCATGATCTCATAGTTCATGGGTTCAAGCCCCGCGTCGGGCTCTGTGCTGACAGCTAGCTCAGAGCCTGGAGCCTGCTTTGGATTCTGTGTCTCCCTCTCTCTCTGACCCTCCCCCACTCATGCTCTGACTCTCTCTGTCAAAAATAAATAAACATTTAAAAAATAGAAATTAGAAATTTCCAAATTTACGTTTGAATTCCTTCCAGTAGCACATGGGCTATGGAGCTATTCTATTCAGACTACTGAGTAGTCTGAAACATGACAGATGTGCTTGGCAGTGTTCAAAACAACACTGTTTATAATATAAGGGCACCTAGCTGGTTCAGTCGGTAGAGCATGCGACTCTTGATCTCAGTGTTGTAAGTTAAAGCCCTACTTTGTAGAGATTACTTAAAAAAATAAAAATCTTTATTAAAAAACACTGTTTATAATATCAAAGAACTAGAAATAATCCAAATGCTCAGTAGTAAGAAACTGGTTGAATTTTGGGATATTCATACAGTGGAATACTAGGTAGGCATTTAAAACAATCAAGTACATTTCTAACATATAAAAATGTCCACAGTATTTTGTGAACTGAGAAAAGTAAACTGCCAAAACAATATGTATTTTTTAAATGTTTATTTCTATGTGTTTAGGAAATATCTAGAAGGATACATACCCAGGGCACCTGGGCAGCTCAGTCGGTTGAGGATCCAACCCTTAATTTCAGCTTCGGTCATGATCCCAGGGTTGTGGATTGAGCTCTGCTTCAGGCTCTGAGCTGAAATCAAGAGTTGGATACTCAACCCACTGAGCCGCCCAGGTGCCCCCTACTTTTTTTGTTACATAATCTCTGTGCCCATTGTGGGGCCTGAACTCAACAACCTTGAGATCAAGCATTGCATGCTCTACCAACTGAGCCAGCCAGGCACCCTGAGCTGTCTCTTTTTGAGTTATAAGAGTACATCATGTTTTCTGAATCCAGGTCCTTTATCAGATATTTTATGTTCTAGATGGTATCCCTTAAATCATAAAAGCTTTTAAATTTTAATGAAGTCCCGTTTATTTTTTCTTTTGTTGCCTGTGTTTATGGTGTTATATCTAACAAAGCATTGCCTAATCCACGGTCGCAAAGATTTATTCCAATGTTTTCTTCTGTTTTATAGTTTTAGCTCCTACAGTTAGGCCTGTGTTCCATCTTAAGTTAATTTTTACATATAGCATGAAGTAGAAGTCCGACTTCGTTATTTCTCATGTTGATATCCATTTCTCCCGGCACCATTTGTTGAAAAGAAGTATTCTTTCTCCATTGAATTGTCTTGGCACTTTTGTCAAAAACCGATTGACTGTCAATGTGAAGACTTATTTTCTGGGCTCTCAGTTATATTCCACTAATAGATATATCTGTCCTTATACCCGTACCACATTGTTTTGATTATTGTAGTTTTGTAGTTAAATTGTGAAATTGAGAAGTGAGAGTCCTTCAGTCTGTTCTTTTTCAAGATTGTTTTGACTATTCTGAGTTCGTTGCATTTCCATGTAAACCTAAGGATCACGTTGTCATTTTCTGCCAGAAAAGACAACTGGGATTTTGCTAGGGATTGTATTGAATATATAGATCTGTCTGAGAAGTATTGACATCTTAAAAATACTAAGTCTTACAATCCATGAACCTGGCTGTGTCTTTCCATTTATTTAGGTCTTAAATTTCTTTCAGCATTGTTTTAGTTTTCAGTGTACAGCTCTTATACTTCCTTTGTTTAATTTATTCCTAAGTTTTTTGTTCTTTGTGATGTTATTATTAATGGAATTGATTTCTACTTTATCATCTTTGGATTGTTCATTGCTAATGTATGGACATGTAGTTGATTGTTGATCTTACATCCTACAACCTTGGCTAAACTCCTTTATTAGTTATTAGTGTTTTGTGTATATACTCTTTAGGATTCTCCTATATACAAAAATGTGTCATGAGTACGCAGAGATAGCTTTACCTTTTCTTTCTGATATGGATGGTTTTTATTTGTTTTTCTTGCCTACTTGTCCTTACTAGAACCTCTAGTATAATGTTGAGTAGAAGTAGCAAGAGCAGAAATTGTATCTTGTTCCTGATCTGAAAGGGAAAGCATCTAGTCTTTAACCATTAAGTATTATGTTAGCTATGGATTATATATTGCTTTTATGATAAAAAGATTTTTTGAGAATCAAGTTTTTGTAAAGTGGCTACCTTTACAAAAGATAAATTTTATGTCATTGTTTCTAGATTATGGTTTAAAAAACAGGTGGGGACAGAGCATAGTAGGACTTCTTTTTCCATTCTGTGAAGTGAAGGTTAGTGTGGCTTCTTTAAGGATGGGCTCAGTTTGGATTCAGAACGGGTCTATGTGAGATTAACCTGGTATCTTTTTTCTATGGGATTTCATTCAGTGAGTGTCTGTTGTGTCCGCTGTGCCAGGGACCATTCTAATCAGTGAGAGGGCAGCAGGGAACAAGTCATCCCACATCTCTGCTCATGTGATATCTACTCTTTTATGAAAATGTATGTAGGAATCGTGAGGCCCATGTTTTAGAGCAGATTGGATCAGTATCATCATTTCTTGATTTCTTAGAATTTTATGTAAATCAGGTACTTGGTTGGCACACTACAAAATGCACAATACCATACCTGTGAGGCTTAGGAATATATATCAGTTATTTTTGTTACTCAGAGGAAGAGCTGGTCAATAACCTGTACATACAATATTTTAATGCTTGTTGGTACAAAATTTGTCTGCTCTGTTTAAGAGTCAGACACTCTTCAGAAACGTGGAGGATGATAGATAGAGAAAGCAGGGGACCAACATTTACCTTGGGCTGTTTGCCTTGCACTGTGATGCTTTACCCTGTCTGGATTTTCAAAACCCCCTCTTTAAGATAGGCTTCTTTACCATGTTTTACCTTGAGGGAGCTAATGCTCAGAAAAGTTCAATAATTTTCCAAATACCACACCAATGACATGTACACAATCATGATATAGGGTAGAAAGTCCCATAATAAAATATTTAATGAAGTTGTGTAAGAATTATAAAGAAGCAGTGGTAACTCCTGGTTGGATTAGGAAAGAAAGCTAACATGAATTTGAAGGACAGATGCCAAAGATGCCAAGATAAGAGAAATTGCCTTCCAGTTTTAGGGAGTCATACACACACACAAGTCTCTTTTCTTTGCAGCTGTCAGAAGTTTAAAGCGTGAGCATCCAGCCTGTGATTGGATAAAATGCCTTGAGGGGGAGCTTTGCTTTTTTTGTCTAAGATGTCTTTGGTGTGAACTGCTATGGGCCGCTGTCAGGAAGCTAGCAGGGTGTTGAGAAGGGCCTTTAAGGGCATGTTCTCTAAAGTCACAGGCACTGATGGGGACAGACACTTTCTAAGAATGTATTTGCTATTGTGTCAGGCCATTCAGTAGACTGAGTGCAGTGAAGTCAGTGAGTTCTGTTCTTGGGGAGACTCCAGTGCAGAGGGATGTCTCTTCCCTGTTCCAGGGCTCTTGATCTAGCTCAGAGCACATAGGGGTTCCTCCTTGGAATTCCTCAGAAACCACGAGGGAGTCAGGCAAGAGAACTACATCAACAGTCCAAAATGGTATTCATCCAGTTCACTTGGCCACCAAATTTGGTTCCAAACAGTGTTTTCAGAAATCAAATAGAAGGATGAAGACTTGCCACCACCAAGGAGACTGCAGGAGAGAGATTCCCCCCCAGTGTTTTGAACATCATTACCACATGCCACCTAGACCAGCAGCAATTCAGAAGTGTGGCTTCAGAAAGCATCTCATTTGTAGGGAAAGAAAACATGGGAGCTCTGCGTTGCTAAACAGACCTAAGTCCCTGCGAAAGCCCTCCCACTTCCCAGCTTCATCTGAAGCCATGGGCAAAGTGCTTAGACTGCTCTTCTATTACAGACCCACCCACTCTTCTCAGCTTCCAAGTACCCAAGGCATGGAGTAGTTATGAGGACATAGCAAGACCATGCATGTGAACTACTTGCATGGTACACAGGCCATGTGAAGAACTTGATAAAAGGCAGCTATTCTCATTAGTGTTAGCTATCTTCCCTGAGAAGGGTATTGTGATGTTTTGTGAGTTTTAAAGCATTGACAGAGTGGGTTTTTTTCTCTTAGTTAAGAAGCTTACACTTTCAAGCAGTCATCTTCACCTGCTTCATCTTTGTTCCAATCAGTTTCCTGCTATTCGTTCACTATTAGAGCTCAGAATAGTGTTAAAGAGGAACCAGGATTCTAGCATGCACATGAAGGGACACATGACAGCTTTAGTACTGAAGACCCCAGACCGAGTTAAGGGAAGTAATTCTCATTTTCCCTTGAAATTTCCCTTTACTATCAGGACAGTGTCTCTTTCAAAAAAAAAAAAAAAGGATCGACTTTCTTTCTCTATTTCCTATAGTCTATAGAGAACATTCCATCAATAGTTGACCACATAAGGACTACTTCTGTGGAGTTCCTTGGTTTTCTGATGGAAACCTTTTGCAGAGCCTTGGCTATTCTTGATGCTTAGTACTGCCTACCACTTGCCTTATTGAGTAAGTCAGCTTAGATAGTCACATATTTGTTGGAAATAATCAATGACAGTTCTAACATTAATGGTTTTTAAATATTTCTCTTTTTTCCTCTCTAGATTTCTCTTTCCTAAATGTCTTGACCAGTGTTCACAAGGTAAGCAGTATGTTTTATTTCTTGTTTTTGCATGCCTTTCAAATTGTGTTTAGATGCAACAGACCTCTCTTCATCCTCCTTCTTACCATTCTAAAATCTAAAACAAACAGGAGCACCTGGGTGGCTCTCTTGGTTAAGTGTCTAACTCTTGGTTTTGGCTCAGGTCATAATCTCACAGTTCCTGGGTTTGAGCCCCATGTTGAGCTCTGCACTGGCAGCATGGGAGCTGCTTGGGATTCTCTCTCTCTCCCCCACTCTGTCTCTGCCCCTTCCTTATTCTCTCTCAAAATAAATATTTAAAATCTAAAACAAACAAAATTGGTCCAGGGAAATTTTTGACATCTTTTTCTTGTATCATATGTGATAGCTTTCTTCCCGAGTTTATCTCTTAAAATGATAAGTTGCCATGACAACACCTCCCTGAGCTGGGTTATTTATTAAGCCTTCTTTGGCCTTCCAACTAATATCAGTGGACTAAAAAGGCAGCAGGTATTCCTAACCTCTGGATCAACAAGATCTTGATGCACTTCTTCTGTCCCATGAGGGTATAGTATGGTCCAGTAGGACTTTCTCCCTTAATCCCTTGCTGCATACACTGGAATTTTCCACACCTCCTTGATAACATTTAGAAAAATCCACCCATCCTGTAGGTTACACTCAACCTTGCGTTGTCCTATCATCGGGTAACCTTGGAAGTAGCTCTTTTTAGTCATATTAACTATGGTGCCTGGAGACCCAAAATAAATTCTAAATTTCCTGCAGTGATGATAAAATGCTCATTGTTGTCAGAAGACCTGGGGTCTGAGCTTCCTGAGCCAGCCCAGCAAATAGAAATCAGACAGAAAAAAATAACCTGGTGTCCCCAGCACAGTTTTGCCCTGCTGATCCCATTGCCAGTCCGCAGGGAGCGGAGACAACCGAGCATACCAGAGCTATTGTCTTGGGAAACAGCTGAGCTGGGTGCAGTACAGGGCAGGAGCGGGGTCATTGGAGGGACGGATGTGTGTATTGGAGTGCTGCACCAAGGAGTCTCAAGCCCAGCTTTTAGAGGCCCTTGTTGCTTTCCAGGCACTCACTCCAGAAGCAAAGTGAAATAGAGGTGGCTGAGTCTCCCCACAATATCCACTCCAGGTAGATGAAGGAGGTTTTATGGAGGTTAGATCAGTAGAATCTGGTGACAGACTAGATGTGGGGAGTTAGTTGGAGAAGGAAGAATCTAGGATAAACTCCTCTAAGTTTCTAGGTTGGAAGGTCAGGAAGGTTGGCAGTACCTGTCCTGGGGATAGAAAGCATAGGCAAAAACATAGGTCCAGGAGATAACCAAGGATCACTGTCTGGTCCTCAGATACAGGTTTGTAAGTCATGGCCAAAGCCAAGGGTGTGGGCTATAATTATCCCCTGTCTACCACATGAGTATTGCCACCCTAATGCACCTTGGCTCCTTGGCACTTTCTCCCTCAGCTCCCCCTCTGCTTTTTTTCCACACAAAGCACAAATGGTCAGACTGCCCTGACACAGAGCCTTGAGGATGTGCTCTGTCTTCAGTGTCCATGAACCTGGGCACATATTACAGGAGGAAAGCCCTTTTAGGTCAAGACAGAATGGATTCTCTCTGTCACTTGATAGACACATTTTAACACTGCTTCCTCACTCACTGTCCAAAGGCAACTTGTGTCAGTTCTGTGCATGTTTAAGTTAGGGATGTGATCAGATGTGGGCAGATGGGGCAGATGACCTTGAGGCCATATATGCTATTTTTCTAAACTCTGAAGGGCTTGTAGAGTGACAGTGTCTTAGTAATTATCTTCCTCTTACATAGGGGCCCAAGGGACCCTATGAACTGATCTGACCTAGCTCACCACAGGAATGGGCTGTCCGGGGAGGGAGGAAATAAAAGGCAAGTATTTCTTTTATCCTCAGAGATTTGGTGGCTAGCTTGGCGGTGGGATCTGCCACCAGTAGACAAACACTTCATGTCCCGAGGGAGCATATTGCCTCCCTGTGCTCCTGTGCATGAGTCAGGCTCCCTGCTTCATTGCTTTTACAACAAAGGATTGTTTTACAATGAGAAAAGGACTATATTGCAGCCCCAAAATAATGTGTGTTACAGAAATCCAAGGATTCGGAAATAATCTCAATGCCTAAACAGCAATTGACTCATTATAATGCTGATTTGAGGGTAGAGCAAAGACATTTTACTACTATGTCCCGCTTTTGAAGGATCTACAGGTAGATAAAAGAAGTGAACTTTTCTCCTGGGCCACTGGAAGCTTTTAGCTCATACCAGTATAGTCAGACCTCAGAGGTGTTTCTCCACTCTGGGGAATGGTCATGCCAGGCTGCCTGCTCACTCACAGCCCAGACTAGTAAGACCTTGGCCAAATGTGGGTATCCACCCCTCGATACAGAACAGAAGGAAGCTCCTGGCCCAAGCAGGATGAAACCGCCCACAGTGGCCTCTTCACCCTGTGCTCCAGATAACTGCTGTGACTGCCCTCGCAGATGGCATTTCCTCTTGGCAGGTGGTAGTTTGCATAGCTGGCCTAAGGAATGTGGAGGATAATCCTTTTGCTTGTTTCCCTATGAAGCAAAGCCCCTTTTCTGTGTCCAATTCCTGACCTAGAATCCCAACCCCACAGGGCTTATCTACATGATACTCGTGAGGCAGACAGAATTTTGAGCAAGGTGTCTGTCAGGGGTCTTTTCCAGCCTTTTCCTGAACAGGCCAGGCCTATGCTTGTAACTCTGGTAGATGCCACTTACATTGACACATCTGCACTAGTCCCAACTCTCCATTTTCTTTTGCCCCAGAAGATACTAAACAGAGTCTAGGACCTTTATAGGTCTTCACTCAGCTTTTGCTGGCTCCTCACTATAGGATCCATCACAGCTGTTCTTGTCTTCTACTCCTGGAAATCTCATGGGCCTCTTGCAAGATCCACCTCTCATGTCTGTCATCTCCAGAATGTGTTGAGCCTTCTAGAACCCATTTTGCTTCCCCAGTGTGCCTCATTCTGGGCCTGGCCTCCTGACCTTGCCTCACTCCGTTTCCAGAATCCTGAGTCAGGACCTGATGCATCCATGATGCTCAGAATTCTGGCATAGGCTCACCAGGTTCATCCTTGGAGCCTCCCCTGCAGCCTCCAGAGTGACCTATCTCATTAGGACGGAGTGCACAGGCACCACTAGTGCCACCTTCGTTAGGAGCCTTTCCTGACGCTGTGGCCGAGGATGGCCCATCTTAATGTTAAAGCTTCCCAACAGAAAGCGGATATGGGGAACTTTTTAAAACTAGAATAAACAAAATGCTAACATTATCCATTTGAATCCCTAAGTCTGTGCTGCTACCAAAACTAGGTCATATGTGGAGATCTTGAGGATAGAGGTATTGTGTGAGAGAAGCTCTTAAGAGAAGGATTCTGTACATTCTTATATACTTGCATATGCATAGACTATCTGAGGAGGCATACCCAAAATCTAGTTGTCATTGGTTGTCTCTGGGGAGTAGGGCTCAGGGTGCCAGAGGAGGAGGGAGGAAGAAGCTCAGTTTGAGTACCCTTTTGTGCTTTATGAATTTCCTACCAAAACTATGTATATATCAGTAAGTCTTAGAAAGCTTTCAGATGGCTATCTGATGAATGGGATTTGTTCCGACTTATAAATGGGAAAGACTCTGACACATGGGTACCCACAGCTTAACTGCCTAGGCAGCCACCCTGGAGATCAGGTTGCGTGTATCTTTTATTATACTTGATTCATTCATTCATTTATTCAACAAATCTGTATCCAGTTCCTGCTCCAGTCCAGTACTTGGGGATTTGGGAAGGCTTCTGGAAGAGATGCTATTCAGATAGTCTATAGCCTGAAAGAGGAGTTGGGCCAACAAAGAAGAAAGAAAAGATGGTTCCAGGCAGAAGGAACAGGAAGAGTGAAGGCCTGATGGTTACCAGAGCATACCCAGGCCCCTGAGAAAACACAGCATGGCAGATAGGTCAGGCAGACCAAGACGTTTGCAGTCACTGGAATGCGTTGAAATATTTTAAGTAGGGAAGTGATTAAGATCAGACTTTCTGTTTTTGAAAGGTTACTCTGACTACAGTAGTTAAAATGAACTGTAGTAAAAGCAGCCTGGAAGAGCACAGAATAAGCCTTGACCTAAGGAAGAAAGTGGTAGACTGCACTAGACAGACAGGAGCTGGGATTGATAGTGGATGATGGATCCAGAAGCCGTTTGGCACTCGCCAGGCCTAGAGGAGGACTTCGGTGCTTGCATGGCTCACATTTGGGGAACTGGGCAGCCTTTCACCAAGTGACCAGAGAAGGAGGAGGAGGCAGAGCTGCCCTCACCACTTAGAAGTCAAGGAAAGCCATTGAGGAAACTCACCCTTGATTCCTTAGAGGTCCCTTAAGCACTATGCAGAGGCCTACGGTCAGCTTACTAGCTGAGCACTAAACAGATGCCTAAAAAGAATAGGACCTTCATCTTAGAATCAAGAAACTGATGGATCCCTAAACTGTATGGAAGCACTTAGGAAGGAGGTTCTGTGCTTAGCAGGTCAGCTGTAAGTTCTGGCGTCTGTGGTCCCAGACAGGTTATATAACCTTCATGCTTCGTGTCTCCCCTTATCCCATGGTAACATGTGACTGTTGGCATGAAGCTCCTAATCCCTGCTCCCTGGTCATGAATGGAATGCATCCAGACCATTTGTGAGATTAGATTCAGTCTTCTCATAGTATGAGTAGTGAGAAGAAAGAAGTATCGTTTACTTCTGCCACAGACTAGAGGCAGGGGCCAAGGATCCCAGAAGTTGCCACTCATTTACCTTCCTGCTGGTTGCAATGGCTGAGGCCCATGTGCCACAGCCACCCCTGTTGGTCTGAGAAATGGATTAGTCCAAGCCCTTCCTTAGTGTACCTGTAGAGGTCCCATTCTTATGCTGTTGCTGTGCTGGTAATGAGGATGGTGGTAGTGGTGGTGGCCATAATGCATGGTGGCCACATTGCATTTAATGAGTTCTTTCTATCTGCAGGCCCTGTGAAAAATATTTACTGATAACCTGCAGGTATGTGTTACTGTTCCCATCTAACAGAGGAGGAAATTTGGCTCAAAGAGAGCGATTGACCCCTGATGTCACTCATTAGCAAGTAGTGGAATCCCACATTCAGACTCAAGGTCTGCCTGGCTCTAAAACCCATGCTTTAATCTTTATGCTGTCTTCTTACATATATGAAGAAGATAAATAAGAATATGAGTCCTGTATTTTAAACACCACCTGTTATTTATAGGAAGGAGCTTTTATAGTTTAGAAAAGGGAAGGGAACAGAGTGGAATGAGAGAAGAATTGAAATGGTAGATACTAGGTAAAGTTTTCATGAAGAAGTAAGCTTTACCAAAATTAAAAGGTTAAAAAACTTAAGTCAAAAAAAAAACAAGGTGCAGAACAGATAACATGCCACTGTTGCGGGGGCGGGGGAGCATACACACATTTACTTGTGTATACTCAGCACATCCTGGACGAAGAGCTGAGAATCTGATAATGGTGATTGCCTCCGGGGAAGGGAACTAGGTGGCTGAGGAGGAAGGGAATTTATTTTATCTGTTTGACTTTTTCCCTCAAAAACTAAATATAGCTAATTTTTTTAAAATTAAACACTCAGCTGAACTAAATCAGTACAGAGTCCTTTGTCCTGGATGTTCATTATTCAGGATCCTACAATTACCAGGATACTTAGGAAAGCCAAAGTCTCTAATTTAGAAATAATTGCTTATGAACTAATCATTTATAAAAGCTAGTCTCAGGTTCCTGGGTGGCATCTGACTCTTGATCTCAGCTCATGATCTCACGGTTTGTGAGTTCAAGCCCCATGTTGGGCTCTGTGCTAATCGTGTGGAGCCTGCTTGGGATTCTCTCTCTCCCTCTCTCTGTCCCTCCCCAGCTCGCTTGCTCACTCACTCGCTCTCTCAAAATAAATAAAAAACATTTTTAAAAATCTTAAAAAGAGAGTCAGTCTCTACTATTAAAAAGATGGATGATGATGGGCCGCCTGGGTGGCTTAGTCATTTAAGCATCCAGCTCTTGATTTCTGCTCAGGTCATGATCTCATGGTTCATGGGTTCCACCCCCAGGTCAGGCTCCGTGCTTACAGTGAAGAGCCTTCTTGGAATTCTCTCCCTCTCTCTGCCCTTCTGCACGTGTTCTCTTTCTCTCGAAATAAAATAAACTTAAAAAAAAAATGATGATGAGAATTGAACCTTAGATATGGAGTTAATAACACCCATGAGAATTCTGTTACAAAATAGAATATAGGGGCGCCTGGGTAGCTCAGTTGGTTGAGTCTCCAAGTCCTGGTTTCAGTTCGGGTTATGATCTCACAGTTTGTGAGTTCGAGTCCCACACTGAGCTCTGTGTTGACAGTGAAGATCCTGCTTGGGATTCTCTCTCTTCCTCTCTCTCTGCCAATCCCCTACTTGCTTTCTCTCTCTGTCTCAAACTTAAAAATTTTTTTAAAAACAGAATATGTTGAAAATCTTGAAAACTTACAAAATGAAATTATATTTAACAAAAAATTAGGCAGCAGGAAATACTTTGTATCTTCCAAAGTGAGAGATCAATAAAGTTTAGAGCAGTAAAATCAAGTTAAAAAGAGTTAAACTTAGTATATAGTTAGTTTTAAGGATATAAGAACATTTACTGGAGGAACTAAATAATATAACCAACCAGAAGATGATAGTGAAATGGGAAGAACACTTCTGGGCATACCAGCTTCCCCATCGGTCACATAGAAAACCCAGTAGACATTGTCTAAAAGGGACATTATAAGAAACAGTGATTTAGATTTATTAAAAAGTGGCTCAGTCAGTTAAGCATCTGACTCTTGATTTCAGCTCAGGTCATGATCTCCTGATTCATGAGTTGGAGCTCCCAAGTCAGGCTCTGCACTGACAGCCTGGAGCCTACTTAGGATTCTCTCTCTCTCTCCTTCTCTATTTGCCCCTCCCTTGCTTTCTATCTCTATCAAAATAAATAAACTTGAAAAAAATTTTAAAGCTGTAATGATAGCTATTGTAAGAACTAAAAACAGACTATAAGCTCACCACCTATCAGAAGAATACAAGGAATGCAGAGATTATACTGCTAAAGATAATTTTAAGAAAAAGACTTTTAAACAGAATCCAGTATAACCAAGGTGAAAGAACCAAAGTGTCAGTAAATGTAAATGAGATAAACATATATTAAAAGGAAAAGCATTGAGGTCTCTGGGTGGCTCAGTCGGTTAAGCGTCTGACTTCAGCTCAGGTCATGATCTCGTGGTACGTGGGTTCGCGGGCTCTGTGCTGACAGCTACCTCAGAGCCTGGAGCCTGTCTTTGGATTCTGTGTCTCCTTCTCTCTCTGACACTCCCCTGCTCATGTTGTCTCTAGCTCTCTCTCAAAAATAAATAAAACATTTAAAAAGAAAATAAGAAATATAAATAAATAAAAGGAAAAGTATCTCAGATTAAACCAAAAAATAAAACCTAATTCTGTGATGCTCCATACGAGTGAAGCATACAAATCTAAATAAGGATGATGATAAAATGATCAACAAAAACATAACGAATACAGACAAAAAGAAAAGAGATGTGGGGCTCCTGGGTGGCTTAGTCAGTTAAGCGTCCGACTTTCGCTTAGGTCATGATCTCACGGTTCGTGGGTTCGAGCCCCGCGTCGGGCTCTGTGCTGACTGCCAGCTCAGAGCCTGGGGCCTATTTCAGAGTCTGTGTCTCCCTCTCTCTCTGACCCTCCCCTGCTCACGCTGTCTCTCTGTCTCCTAGAAATAAAAAAAAAAAAAAAAAAAAAAAGCGAGGCGCCTGGGTGGCTCAGTCGGTTAAGCGTCCGACTTTCGCTTAGGTCATGATCTCGCAGTTTGTGGGTTCGAGCCCCGCGTCGGGCTCTGTGCTGACTGCCAGCTCAGAGCCTGGGGCCTATTTCAGAGTCTGTGTCTCCCTCTCTCTCTGACCCTCCCCTGCTCACGCTGTCTCTCTGTCTCTCTACTAGAAATAAATAAAAATATTTTTTTAAAAAAAAGATGATATTAACAGCAAAGTTGAATTCAAGGCAAAAAACTGAAAAGTTTCAAAGGTAGTTTTTCATGATAAAGGATACCATCTACACCTGATAGATATATACAACCTGTTATATCTATGCCAAATAATTCAAAAGAAAGCATGTACCCTTAAGTTATGTATGACATTACTAAATAAGAAATAACTTTTTTTAAAGTTTGTTTATTTTGAGGGGGAGAAAGAGCAGAGCGGAGAAGGGGAAGAAAGAAGGAGGTAGAGAATCCCAAGCAGGTTCCATGCTGTCGCACAGACCCTGACTCGGATCTCAGTCTCATGAACCGTGAAATTAAGACCTAAGACAAAATTAAGAGTCAGACACTTAACCAACTAAGCCACCCAGGCGCCCCAAGAAATAACTTTTTTAAATAATGAATTAAGCATTCAACTTAAGAAGTTAGAAAAAGAACAAGAAATTCTTATAATAATTTATATTAAAAAAGATTGAATCTATAAAAGACGTCTAGCTACTAGTATATTAAGCAACATTACATGGAAATAAGGGAGACAGTACAGGTTGAAAGAGAATTAGGAGATGCATCAGTGAAATACAGTGTGTGAACTTTGGTTCCTGGTTCAAAAATATTAGGAAAACATTCATGAGACAGAGAAGTTTGAACATGGACTATATTATTTTTTATATTGAAGAATGTATTGTTAATTATTAATTTTTAAAGGGCCCTTATGTATACTAAAATATTTATGAATGAAATAATAGGATGTCTGATAAGGGCTTCACAATCATCCAAGGGAAAGGGGAAAAGGCTGGCATATGGTATGGAAGAACTAAATTAGCCAAGTGCTGTTAGTTCCTTTTTTTTTTTTTTTTTAGTTTATTTATTTATTTGGAGAAAGGGAGAGAGAAAGAGAGCACATGCGCCAGAGGGGAGGGGCCAGAGAGAGATGGAGAGAGAGAATCCCAAGCAGGCTTTGTGCTGTCAACCTGGAACATGACATGGGGCTCCGTCTCATGAACCATGAGATCATAACCTGAGCTAACACCAAGAGTTGGACACTTAACCAACTGAGGTTAAGGCACCCCATATGTTATTCTTGAAGTCAGGTGATGGGCACATGGGAGTTCATTATACTATTATTTTTTTAGTATTCATTTATTCTGAGAGAGAGCACAAGCAGGGGGAAGGGCAGAGAGAGAGAGAGAGGGAAAGAGAATCCCAAGCAGGTTCCATGCTGTCAGCACAGAGCCTGAAGCAAGGCTCCATCTCACAAACTGTGAGATT
Source organism: Hyaena hyaena (assembly GCF_003009895.1). Classification (NCBI taxonomy): domain Eukaryota; kingdom Metazoa; phylum Chordata; class Mammalia; order Carnivora; family Hyaenidae; genus Hyaena; species Hyaena hyaena. Next base: position 610,793 of record NW_024080650.1, on the reverse strand, counting down.
ATGACCTGAGCCAAAACCAAGATTAGATGCTAAACTGACTGAGCCACCTAGGTGCCCCCATTATACTACTTTTTAAGATTTTTGTATATGTTTTGGCGCCTGCGTGGCTCATTCGGTTAAGCATCCAACATCAGCCTAGGTCATGATCCCACAGTCTGTGGGTTCTAGCCCCATGTCAGGCTCTCCACTGACAGCTCAGAGCCCGGAGCCTGCTTCAGATTCTGTGTCTCTTTCTGTCTCTCCCCCTCCCCTGCTTGTGCCTGTGCTTACTCTCTCAAAAATAAACATTTCAAATAAAATAAAATTTTTGTATATGTTTGAAATTTTCACAGTATTAATAAGTGAATAAAAATGGTTGAATAACAAAAGTGCAAGTGGTCTTATAGTAGAAATGGTGTTCTGTGATCATAACTATGTCAAAACAGGAGTGAGTATGGAAGAGGTATTATAATTACATTGGCATGATGGGATACGATAACTACCCTGATTTCCAAATTCTCTATAGCATAGATTTTCCTTCTATATTTTTACGAAAGTTTGGGAGGGGTTGTGACCCACTCCACAATCCCTCATTACATGTGCCACTCTTCCTTACTGTATGACTGTGAATACCTATGTTAGCACTTACCTTAGAATTGTAGGTGCATGTGAGGGACTCCTTGGCTGGATACTCTGTGAGAATCTAATAGTGCCTTATATATGGGTAGTGCTTGGTGAATGGCTGTGATCTGAACTGGTGAGGGTGTGTGGCACAGTTTCCTGAAAAGGTTAAGGGTAAAAGGGATGTGGAATGGGCCCTTTGATAAAGAAGCTCCAGGTGTCAGCTGAAAAGCAGACTTGAGAAAACAGAAAGTTAAGAAGTAACGCAGTTACAGGGTTGAGGCTGTTCACCGCAAAAAGTGGCAGTGACAGAAAGGGTAACAGGTGTTGGGGATCAGGGGTGTCTACATAAGAGGCCTATTAGAAGGGATGATCAGGGAGGGAGCAAGGGCCCACATTTGTGTGAGCCTGCAGCCCCACTCAGGACTCTGAAGCCTGAACCGTTCTTGGTTTTATTCCCCAGGCCTGGTGAGTAATGTGGTGTTCACCAGTCACACCACGGAGCAGAGGCACCCTCTCCTTGTCCAGCTGCAGACCCTCATCAGGGCTGCCAATCCTACTGCAGCCTTCATTCTTGCAGAAAATGGGATTGTCACCAGGTAAACATACCAAGTTCACTTTCCCCTGTCGGAGCAGCCACTTACTCAGATACACCACTCTAGCTATGGCCCACACAGTCTTTCTACTGTATCTAAGACTTGGGCATTTATATAAGTGCTTTGGATGTTGTGTGAAAGTCAGCAAGAGGACCCATGGGTCAGTATCTTACACTGTTTTGAGAGATTTTGTTTTGATGCATTCACATTTTCATCCAGTAAAGAATGAAGTCAAGACTCTCAATATTATTTGTGTTAAGATGTAAAAGAAGTGGGATAGAGAACATAGAGAAAGGATCTTTTTACTTCGTGGACTTGGGTCCAAATTACAACCTAAAAATAGAGAATTGATGACTCTGTGTGTGTGAGTGAAGAGAAAAAACATCTGGTCATATAGCACATTTATTTGCTCAATTAAGATACACTAAAAGGGGGGCGCCTGGGTGGCTTAGTCGGTTAAGCGTCCGACTTTCGCTTGGGTCATGATCTCGCGGTTCGTGGGTTCGGGCCCCGCGTCGGGCTCTGTGCTGACTGCCAGCTCAGAGCCTGGAGCCTGTTTCAGTCTGTGACTCCCTCTCTCTCTGACCCTCCCCTGCTCACGCTGTCTCTCTCTCTGTCTCCTAGAAATAAATTTAAAAAATTAAAAAAAA